>NC_084481.1:232596685-232903259 GCF_030035675.1 Rhineura floridana | reverse complement strand
AATATACAGGCAAAGGCAGTAACCAGGTCCCAGGCTGGTTACACGTAACTAGAGATGCTGGTGATTGAACCTGGGAATTTAGGCATGCGAATGATGCACTACACCATTCAGTTATAGCTCTCCCTCCTTATAAACTTGCATATTATCAAAATCTGACTGTAGGTGGCTTTTAAAATACTGAAGTGAGAGAAGACTTGCACGTGAAAAAACAAACACAAGTATATGAATTGTTAGGAGGTTCATCTGTAATTTCACAGCAAAAAAAAAAAAAGCCTTTAATTCACATCGTCCTCAATTTAAACCAGACCCCATGTATTCATCAGCTAAAACTTTTGCCGCGCAATCTACCACATTAAGCTCGCAGCCCTAATGGTTACCACCCAAGGATCATCTGTCTAGTGGCCTCAAGCAGCTGGCAAGAGAAGCGCTCTGGAGTTATTGCACAGGGCAAGTTGCCACGAGGGAACCTGTCAAAAGAGATTAATGGGCAATGTGGTCTCCTAGCACAGCTGGCTACTGTGCAGGCCCAGCTCTGGCCACTGCAATGCCTAAAAGGGGTGAAGATAATTTTATCAGCTGACCTCCCTCTACGGTGCCTGTTCTCAGCACGAGCTGTTAAAGAAACAGAACACAACACGACTCTTCCCTCTGAATGTGCACTGCTTTGGGCTACCTGCTGCTTGTCCTGATCTTACTAATTTAATGGATCAATTAATTCTAGCAACCCTTGTGCTCAATTAGCTAGACAGCTTTGGAGAGGGTCTGTCCCTTGCCACTCCTAAGCGAATCTGTGAACAGCTAAAAGCAGGTTCCGCCACAGAAGCTTTCGGGTGTTTGGCTAGTTAACATCACACCATGGGTGTAGTCGACACACGTTTATTAGGGTTAGGTTCTCTCTAGAAAATGAGCTTTTTATTTAAAGTAACTGTCTGGTGTTGTGGCTACTTCTGAACTGTGACCACCCCTTGGCATCCTTTCTATGCATGGCTGCCTAGATTGTTGCTGGTTTCAAACTTTGCCAAAGCTGTTCATGCGGCAGGATTTCAAACTGCAAACAAAGCCATGGAAAGAGGCCATAATTCAGGTGAATTATTCACAGGAGAGAGAGAGAGAAAGGGAGAGAGACACAGAGAGAGGGAGAGAGATGTACCTCTTTGGACTGATTTGCCTTTGCGACGGCCTCCTGACTTAAGCGCTCTTGAACCAAGATGCGAATTGCCTGGGAAGAGGGGGAAAAAAGAAGGCAGCACAGATAAGAGCTGGTGAATCCCTCTGGCCCAGAGCAATCTAGGAGAGCCTAGAAAAGCCAGCATGACGCATGGTGGCAAAGTATACAGCGCCATCTATAGGGGTGCAGAAAGGGGTGGGGGTAATAAGTCAGCTCCTTGAGGAGCCTACATGGTAGAATTTGGCAGGGGGGGCAGAGGGAGGGAAGAGGAGAAAGGCAAAGGAAACAAGCAGCAAATATGAGCAGCCAAAAGCAGGTGCCCTTGAGCTCCTTTCAGCTGAATCTTCCAAGGCTTTCTAAGTGGTAGGCAAGTGACCCACTGTTTGAATACACTCACTTTCTTCCTATGAAATCAATTTCACCGGCCAGCCCCTTGAGGGATTGGTTGTGTCTGATTCTGCCGTAGCTTCTAAGCATTCAGGTGGGAATGAGGGATTAAGCAGTGAATGTTTGCAAGCACCCAACACCTTGCCCTTAAGCTGCTGCCTCTCGAGGCCACAAAAAGATGTCACAAGCAACAAATGTGTGTTGTGATATCCCAGTGACAGGCTTTGTTCATGGTAGGGGTGATTTAAGTGGTAGTGGGCATTTAACCTTTCCATGGGTACCCAGAACAACCCATGGAGGGAAAGCCAGAGCGTGGAGGAATGATTTGGGGTGGGGGGAAAAGGCAGGTAGGCCACAGATTTACACCCCGCTATCTGGCCTCTTCTCTGCTCTGAACTACAGTCTCCCAGAGCTGCTTTTCCTTAAACAAAGCAGCCACTGGGATTTAAACGCACATTGTTTGCATGTTTAGCTTGCCATACAGGGATTTCCACACAGTGTGAATGGATAACAGACCAAATGACTGCAGGGATAATCGCAAGGTGGCTGAGCACGTCACCCATGCATGTACCAGAGGCTTAAATCACAACTGCCACATGGCTAAGGACGGCCTTTGAATTCTGACAAGCTTCTCTATTGCATTTTGCTTGCTCAAACACCCTGCGCAAACCTCATGACCGCTGCCACGTTTCAAAGTCCACCACTGCAACAAAAGTGGATTTTAAAGACCTGGTGCCGGAAACGAGAACTTTGGGTCATCTATTATTTCTGTTTGTGCCCAGTCAGAGATTGTTAGCTACACCATGGGGAAAAGGCAGAACCAAGCATCGACAGAGGAGCTGCAACTGTAGCACAAACTGCCATGCTTGTTGTGTCCAGGATCCTCCAGGGCCTCTCTAATGGCAGAGATGGCAGGAGCCCTGACGCAAGGTCCCTTCATCTCCACTTGGCCAAGCAAAGTGGAATGAAAGAAAGTGAAAACCTGTAGCAAACCTACATTTACTTGAAGCAGGAACTGGGGATTCACATGACCATAACGCACTGACTCCCAAGTAAGTGCCACTGGCCTAAGCCAGCAGGGCTTACTCATGAGTAAACACACTTTGGATTGAGCTGCAAAACTCCTCCTTTCCTTCTGAGTCACAGTTTCAATAACACTTCTGACGCTTCGCCTTGGCTGAGCTGCTCTTGCGGCTGGAAGATTTTGCATATGTTTTAACCTAAGTGCACATTTGAAGGACAGGATGGTAGGCTACAGATGGACATTAGGAATGCCTTCTGAGTTTTAAATGCTGCTTATAGGTGGAATAAGTGATCGTCCTGCCACCGAAAGGTGTGCTTAGGGAAAATCTCCCAACTAAGAAGAGCAAGAGTTAGAAAAGGGAGGAGTTTCCAGAGATAGGCAAGCGTCAGTAAGACACTGGTAAGGAAGAGGACATGCTGTCTCAAGGCAGAAACTTGGACAACGTGATGTACAAGTCCCTTTCCCATTCAACATTCCTCCCCCACTCAATTCTTAAGTAAAATACAAAAAGTCGTTAACATGTTAAGTAACTTTTGGGGATCAGCATGGTTATACAAACCATCTTCCTAAAGGAATAGGTCATGAGTAAACTAACCTTCAGCATCACCAAGTAGTCATCATGACGCTGGATCTGAAGGAGGTTTGCCAAACCCATCACACCAGCCTTAAAGTCAGGATTGTTTACTGTGAAAAAAGCACAAGCACACACATACAAATTAAAAAAAGTAACATCAGCAGCTTGAAATTCTCTTCATAATTGCTTGATTTAAGTGCTACTGGGGGCTGCCTGGTTGGTGCTGACCCAGGACAGGGCCTGCTCAGAGGCGGATCCCTATTTGTGGAATGGGTCTGAAAGATCCGCGCTGGCTGCCAGTGAGATACCAAACCCAACTCAAGGTGGTAGTACTAGCATACAAAGCCCTAAACGGCTTGGGACCAAAGAACCTAAAAGGAATGACCCGCCCATTAGCAACCATGTTGGGCCCTCCCTGGTGATGTGCATCTGTCTCCCTCATTATTGACTTTCAGGAGGAAGACATTCCTGTTTACCCAGGCATCTGATGGCTGAAAGACCCTGGCAACCCTAAAATCACTGGTTGAGAGAATGTTTCCAACTGTTTTTAGAATTATTTTTAAATTGCTGCAATAATAATTGCACTGCCTTGAGCTCCTTTGGGAGGAAGGGCAGGATATAAAGAGGATAAACAAATTAAAGAAAAATAAATAAATATTTTCCAGCAAGAATGGGGTACTGGCTGCCCTTGGCCTGATTTCATGCAGTAGCTGGCCTGGTAAAAAGCTGCAACAGATGGAAGCAGGAGGAGGAAAAAGTCCTCTGGAGTTCAGACCTTTTTGTCAGAGCGATCTGCCCCCTTCCTGGCAGCCCACTGTGTGGAGACGGTCCCACCCACTTTTAGCTCTGGCCCCTCCCATCACTGGCTTCAGCCCCACCCACCACCACATAGCCCCTAACAGACTACCCCTCGGGGAACGTGGCCCTTGACGGTGTTCTGCTCCAGTTTTACAGCATGAAATAAAGGGGCACCCTCACTCACCATCCAGGTTTATCAGAGGTTCTGCATTTTTGGAAGCATTGTCTGCATTTTTAGCCCCTTCAGGCGTGGAGTCCTTATACTTGTCAGCTGTTGAAACAAAAGCCGTTTTGATCCGTGAGCGGCAATGGGTTTTACAGAATAAGCTAAAAACAAAAGGAAGCCCCAGGCCAACAAAGGAAGCAAGCATTACACTATTATTCTCCTCTGTGAGAACAGACTGTGCACAGAATGGCAGCAGCTGCCGAAGCTGTCCGCAGCCTTCATTTTGCAGCTTTCGCTTCGGAAGCTTGTCAATTACTAATACAAATAATGACGCTTAAGTAGCAGTGAACGCTGTTGTTCAGAGAAAGAAAACAACAGATTTCCTCAGAAGTGCAGGAAACAAAGAAGTGCTGCCCAAACAGCAAATATCTGGTTGCAGCTATCAACAGAGCAGGCGCAAAATGGCAAGGAGAAGCAGCGATCTGAAGCGGAGAAGGGATGGGCAGAGCAGGGCTGGGTGCATGTTTAATCATTCCCCCACCCTTGCTTTTACCTTGGACTACAGTGGTTGGCACAGAAGGGAGCAGAAAAAGAGGAAGGCCAAACAAGAGATGGATTGATCCCATAAAGGAAGCCACAGACCTGAACTCACAAGATCTGAACAGGGTGGTTCACGACAGATGTTCTTGGAGGTTGCTGATTCACAGGGTCGACATAAGTCGTGATAGACTTGAAGGTACATAACGAAAACAACAACAGTAGTTGGCCAAGTTTGTTGTTGTTATGTGCCTTCTAGTCGATCACGACTTATGGCGACCCTATGAATCAGTGACCTTCAACAGCATCTGTCGTGAACCACCCTGCTCAGATACTGTAAGTTCAGGTCTGCGGCTTCCTTTGTGGAATCAATCCATCTCTTGTGTGGCCTTCCTCTTTTTCTACTCCCTTCTGTTTTTCCCAGAATTATTGTCTTTTCTAGTGAATCCTGTCTCCTCATGATGTCTCCAGAGTATGATAATCTCAGTTTCATCATTTTAGCTTCTAGTGATAGTTCTGGTTTAATTTGTTCTAACTCCCAATTATTTGTCTTTTTTGCGGTCCATGCTATGCACAAAGCTCTCCTCCAACACCACATTTCAAATGAGTTGATTTTTCTCTTATCCGCCTTTTTCACTGTCCAACTTTCACATCCATGCATAGAGATCGGGAATACCATGGTCTGAATGATCCTGACTTTAGTGTTCAGTGATACATCTTTGCATTTGAGGACCTTTTCTAGTTCTCTCACAGCTGCCAACCCAGTCCTAGACTTCTTCTGATTTAATAGTAATTAAAAAACCTGAGGGGGGAAGGGAGGTGGTTGCAGAGAAAAAGCAACGTGGGGGTGGGTGGAGAAGGAATTAGTGACGTTTCCCCCTTTGCAGCTGTTTGACAGAGAGCCAGGTTCCCAATCCTGTTTGTCAAATGAGTTGTTCCGCCCTAAGTAGTAATTGTATGCTAGACAGCGTAACGCTACCTTGCAGCTACTCAAGGGGAAACCCTCAAGATAAAAACCCCTGGCCTCTCAAACACACTCCCTTCAAAGCTAGCCCCACTATTAGGCCAGAACTCAAGTGGCTTCCAAGGATCACAGCCTTAAAGCAAACTGACTGGAAAGCATGTTATTACAGTGCTTTCATTTTTAAAGAACTGGTTGTACATGCTACGTTAGGGCTGGAGATATTGTGAAACGTTTAGACTGCAAATCTAGAACAAAAGGATCCTCCAAGGATTACCGCCTCCATTCCAGAAGGGCAGCCATGTTAGTCCATTTGCAGTGAAAAGGAAGAGTGAACGGCTAACAAGACTTATTGTGACCTGTGTGCTTCAGCCTACCCTTGGGCTCGCTGATGCCTAGCAACTGAATCTTGCCAATGTCAAGTGCGGAAGTACCTCTGCTTGCAGGAAAGGGTCCATTATCTCTCAATGTCACTTTGCGTACGCCCCCTCACCCTATCCTCCTTTGCAGCCATGGATGACCCCAACATTGGACACCTTTACTATTCATGCAACTGACAGAGGAGGAAACAAAGCTTAAGCCATAACAAATGCATTGCAGCCCAATCCGAGGCATGCTTTCCTCAAAGTATGTCCTATTGAGCTCAATAAAAGTCACCCTGAGGTAAGCTGTTGCCTTTTTAAAGACACTAGCCCAGGACTGAAATAAAGGAGTATTCTTTGACAAACTAAACCCACAAATTAACAGTAAATTGCAATCTTAATTAATGCATACTTCCTGGCTTCTCTCTGGCTCAGGCTGAAAAACAGAGCCGCCATCTGAAATTAAAAGGAAAATGATCTATACTTCCTTTTAAGACAAGGGAGGCTGAAAACCCAAACATACCATTGTCCCCATACTCAAGCCTAACTGCCAATCCCAGAAGCCAGTCAATGGTTTCCTGTCGTTCTTCGATGGTGAAGGGACAATTTACATCTTTAAGGTACTGTAAAAGAGAAAGGAAGATTGAAATGACAACTCTGAATGATTCATAAGCATAATTACTACTACTACATTTTTATCCCACCTTTCCTCCAAGGAGCTCAAAGTAGTGCACACAGTTCTCCTGCTCCAAACCTTCTCCTCACAACTACCCTGTGAGGTAGGTCAGGCTCAGAGACAGCAACTGGTCCACAGTCACCCAGTGAGCTTCACGTCCAAATCGGGATGGTCTCCCGGGTCCTAGTCCAACACTCTAACTGCTACACCACACTGGCTAACAATAATGATTCATAAGGAATTAAGAAAGGCTGCAGGTTATGTCTGGGAAAGCAGTTTTCCAGGCAACTGGTTTCTTGACTTGGAGGGCAGCACTAAGGAATGCAGGTGGGGTAAGAAAGAGAAATAAATCTTGTTGCTGGTCTGGTGCACTTGAACACCTTTCCTGTCAGTATGCTCAATATTTATCATTTTGTAAGGCTTCCATACACACAGAAGCGACACCCTGGCCTTGGGTATGGCCTGTAGGCACGGGATGCAACAACTTGGCTGCAGCTAAGCAGGCCTGGGTCTGTCCAGAGCCTGGATGGGAGATCGCTTGGGGACTTCACGTATGCCACCTTGAATTCCATCATGGAAGATGTAAACCTAACACAAAGAAACGATAAGGCTATCCATGGCTACGAGCCACAATGGTTATGTTCTACCTCCACTGTCAGAGATAGTATCCTTCTGAATATTAGTTGATGGGATTCGCAGGTAGGGAAAGTGCTGCTGCGCTCAGGTCCTGCTTGTGGGTTTCCCAGCGTTATCTGGTTAGCCACTGTGAGAACAGGATGCTGGGCTAGCTAGGCCCTTGGTCTGAGCCAGCTACAAGGTTCTACTTATGTTCTTAAAACAAATGATGCGCTGGGAATTTTGCCTCTGCAGGAAAGGTACTAGAATGCAGAAGCATAATCATGACCTTGCGACCGTCCTGGTTGTCACAAAGGACCTTGGGACAGGAGCAGTCAGTGATGGGTCACGCTCTGAGGCGTTTCCAGTTCTTAAAAAGGACCAAACATGGATGAGGTTCAAGACAAGCCCCCACTGTTGACACTCGCATGCATGTGCCACAGCCTTCTGAAGCAAGGCTGGGGGCAACGTGCCAGGGGACTTTTTCCTTGGTATGCCTTGTAAGCAGGGCTGTGGGGTCGGAGTTGTCGAGTCGGAAGCAATTTTGGGTGGAGTCGGTAGAAATGTACCAACTCCGACTTCAAAATAAAAACTTATAATATTATAACAAGAAATGGCCTGCAAACTTGGTGTTTCTCTGGAAAGAGATAGTATTAGAAAAATAGTGATTGAAGAAGCCCTTAACCAAAAGGAAGAACTTAAAAAAATTCTCAAGGGACGCTTTGTATTTCTTAAAATGGATGCCTACACATGCCACAGAGTGAACTATTTTGCCATCAATGTCCGATTTGTTTGTGACAAGAATGAAATAGTTACCAAGACACTGGCAGTAAAAGACACAGAAGCTCATCACACCAGCGAGTTTCTCCAGGTCTTAGTGGAAAATGTTCTGCAAGATTATGAACTTAAAAAAGAACAAGTTCTTTGTATTGTAACTGACAATGCTTCAAACATGCTAAGTACAATTAAACTAATGAATGCAGATAATGAAGGTGACCAACAGCTAGAAGAACACTTCAGAGATATAGGGATGTTTGAAATTGAAGAGCATGCTCCTGCAACTGAGGAAGAAACTGAAGTTGCTACAGAACAACAACAAAATTTGTTATTACTAGTTAATATACATTTGCAATTTATGAAGGAGTCGGACAGTAGAAAAATAGAGGGAGTCGAAGGTGTGGTGTACCGACTCCATAGCCCTGCTTGTCAGTGGGTCTCTCTGCCCCAAGAGCTTTGGTTCTCTACCTCCTTCAGTTCAGTCTGCAATTGAAAATGTTTGCTTTTTCCCCCTTCTTACCCTCACATTCCATTCTTACAGATTTTTATGTAGCCGAATACAAACGAAAGTAAAGCACAACAGTACCAAATAACCAAGCATTTCAGGCATTTCACTGGGACTGCTTATCAAAAGAGTGCATCAAGCCTAGAGATGTGAAAGCCTAGAAAAAACCCGGAATTTTTTTTGAAAAACACACACACCATTTTCCCCATTTTTTCTGAAGCCTTTTTTGTTTTTTTCCTGAAAAATTGGAAAAATTGAAAAAAAATGAAGTCAAAATGGATTATGGAATGTTTTATTTTAGCATGATGAATAAAATGTTTCATTGAATCTTGGTCCCCCCTTTTTCTCAGTTCTTTTTATGAGAATGGATGCTTTATGTCTGCTTGACACTGTGGAGGACTAGCGGAGGCATAAATAATTTTCTTTGTTATTCCTGTTGATGGTTTGTTCTCTTTTTTGCTTTTTGCCTGCTCCTCATAAACTGGAAATACAAAAGAGGTTCCTTACAGTTCAGGATCTTTTAGATGCATTTGTTACCAAAAAAAAGTAAAAATTTAAAAAAGTAAATTCAATTTGTAATAATTGTTTGAAAATGTACTTTTAATATACCAAATGTGATAATTTTATGCCAAACCAACTTGTACATATTTACATTTGATGTTCCTGAAGTAACATAGTGACTTTCAATCTGTAAAAAGTGCTAATATTGCATTTTTTCAATTTTTCCAAAAAAATCCATTTTTTTCTGGAAACCCCCCCGGAAAAAACTGTTTTTTTCCATGGCTTCAAAATTTCTGGAAATTTTACATCTCTAATCAAGCCTAAGAGCACTGAATCACCATTTTCCCAAGGATAGCAAAGAAAAAGGATTAACATGCCTCGCAGGTAAAAACAAGCAAGGAAAAGAGGGTGGACAAGGAGTATTTTACACAGTTAAAAGAGTTGCAAATTCTCAAGCCTTATATGCGGGCGCCTGCCAGGGTCATTTTTTCATTTATGAGCTGCTTTGAGCGACTCCTTTGTGGAGAGGAATAGGAGGGGATCAAGTCTTTTAAATGCATAATGCAAAGAACATCACTGGTGTTCATCATCCAGCAGGCCTGCTTAAGTTCAAGAGAACCCTCACCTGCAGGAATGGTTTGGTGCCTTTGGGGAAATGCCTCAAAAATCCACCCCAATTAAGGGCAGGAGCCAACAGAGAAGGAGTAGGAGTTGCCATGAAGGACCAATGCACTGAGAGAGCAGCACTGACTGGGGCACAGAGCCTAGATTCATATGCAGAGAACTGAATGGGAGAGCTCTGGTTAATCTGTTTTTACCTGAAACCGGTGAGGAAGGCAAGCAAGCAGTCATAAATACCATTCAGGGCCAGATTATCTTTTTTTGCATACACTTTGATTCTGGTGCAAGAGCCTTCACACAGCACTGCAAGTGCATGGAAAATGCTCTTCTGTAGATTATTTATTTATATTTATTATTTAATTTGTATCCCGCCCTTCCTCCCAGCAGGAGCCCAGGGCGCCAAACAAAGCACTAAAAACACTTTACATCATCATAGAAACAGACCTTAAAATACAGTAAAACAAAACAGCGTTAAAAACATTTAAAATAAAAACAACAACTTTAAAAAAGGGTTAAAAACATTATTAAAAAACATATTAAGCAATTCTAACACAGACGCAGACTGGGATAGGTTTCAACCTAAAAGGCTTGTTGGAAGAGGAAAGTCTTCAAAAAGCACTGAAAAGATAGCAGAGATGGCGCCTGTCTAATATTTAAGGGGAGGGAATTCCACAGGGAAGGTGCTGCCACACTAAAGGTCCGCTTCCTATGTTGGGCAGAACGGACCTCCTGATAAGATGGTATCTGCAGGAGGCCCTCGCCTGCAGAGCGCAGTGATGGACTGGGTATATAAGGGATAAGACGTTCTTTCAGGTATCCTGGTCCCGAGCTGTGTAGTACTTTGTATATAAAAACTAGAACCTTGAACTTGGCCCGGTAGCAAATGGGCAGCCAGTTTCATTCAGAGTGGGAGCAACCATGTCAAAAGGCCTGAGCCACGCGAGTAGACCCAATCCTGCGGGCTCTTCCCACCGGATGCTCACCTGGTTCGAAGGAAGGGCCACAACCTGGTAACAACATCCCGTAAAACTGGCCCCAGTGTTCACACGGGTTCCATCTTTTCAAATGTTACATCATTTGGCACAGGCTGAAGCCACAGCAAAGGGCTGCCTGCATTGCTTGCTACAGCATCTGCAAGGGCTCTCGGTATCCAATAATCCACTGACGCTATTCAGCGAACATAACATAAACATAAACTTGCTGGATTAGACCAAGAGTGCATTTACCCCAGCCAGCCCTCCCCAACCTGGTGCCCTGCCACTGTCTGGGGCTGCAGCTCTCATGCTGGTGTGGGCTGATGGGAGTTGTGGCCCCAAACATCGGGAGGGCACCAGGTTGTGGTAGGCTGGGCTAGTCCAGCACTCTTGCCCCTACGAGTGGCCAGCCAGATCTTTCTTGGACGCTCAGAAGCAGGGCCAGAGGCAGGGGTCAAGCATCCTGCATTTGCACCCAGCTTCTGGTAATCAGAGGAAAGGGCTCACTAACGCTGCTGCCACAGTGACCAAGAATTTACTTCTGGAGACAAGGACCAGGGAGATGTTTGAGGCAGGAAAAGCTGCAGTACGGCTTTTTTTAAAGGGGGGCATAGAACACTGCCAGCATTTGTCCTATTAACACCTAAATTAAATAACTAACTAACTAAATAAATTAACAACTAACTAATAATAATAATAATGCTAATAATAAACCAGGTTGCCAGAACGAGTCTCCGCTGCTGCGTCACTCATTCTCCCACACCTTACACCCTCCTGTCTTTACTACCTTCAGTCTGCTTGGAGTTCCCACTGCTGTTGCGCCTCCTCAGCAAAGCCCCCCTCCAGGCCCTGCTCTTCCCCCCAACAAGCAGCCCCTCTCCCACGCCCACTTCCCCACCTCAGAAAGGGGGGAAAGGCACCTCCTTGGGGCCCCTTGTGTGTAAATGCAATAAACAATTTTTTAAAAAAACTGCATCACGTTTCTCGGTGTTGTCCTCCCAAGACTAACTGAAGAAGAGGACCATAGACAGGGTGGCTACAAAGCAAGGGGCTGGAAGAAAAATGTGAAACAGGTGAACGTTGCCTTCACTGAACCCTTTTTAGCCCTTTGTTTCTGCTGGGCTGGGGTAGGTGCACAGAACAAAGAACATGCCTATGGCAAGAAGCTGTGTGTGCGAGAACAAGTAGTTTATTTACTTAAAGTGATTTCTAAACTTCTTAGTGCTTAAAAATCTCTGAGTGGTATACAAAAATAAAAACACAACAGGAAAAGGGAAAAGCAGGAACTCAGGATCCAATCTTACAGGGCAGAGAAAGCCTCAGCAAAAAGGTACGTCTTGTAAAGAGATCTGAAGCACGTCACAGTGCAAGGCACTGGCGGAAAATGCGAATTCGGAGTCACCGCCCAGTGATATTCTGTAGGGCACGGTGGCAAAATTTCCCCAGGTGATCTAAGTGATCTTAAAGTTCTATATACAGGGACAGGCAGTCTTTCAGGTAATCTGGCCTCAAGTTGCATGAAGACCTGATGGATGAGATCTGGGGAAAAACAGGACATGATTTCTGGGAGGTGAAGTCTGTATTCCCTAGCTACGCATAGCATCCTTGCTAGGAAGATGGGAACAATGTTTAATTTCTAGAAACGGATGTGGCGGAACTCAGACTTGCGGGTGAACAGGACCATCTGTCTTAATAAGTCCTTTTCTTTAATTTTTGTAGGGGAAAGGCACTCTGCACATGCTCACAATTCCTATATTCCTGCTACCTAGGAGAAATAACTTTGGCTACTAAGTCCAGCACAATTTGTGGATTTCAGATCAGAGAAATAGTGTTCCTGAATTTGGAAGTTCTATTCTCAGCCATCACATCAAATAGAAACATCAACTGACTATTCACTTTGGCAGTGATTTCTAAGGCTGGTGCCAAAGGGCGGTCAGGTCAGGCCCTGGCCAAGGGCCCCTGTGGTCCCTCCTTAGGGTAAGGGAGTAGCGCTCCCCTTCTGCAATCCTCAGCAAGGTCAACTCTTGACCCTGCTGCAGATCGCACATGGAGCTCCCAGCCCCCCACTACAGATTGTGCAGGCCTGTGGTGCCCACCCGCTCCACCTACCTCTCCTCCCTTTCTGTGAATGCCCTGCGTGCAGCTGACATCAACCAAGATGGCAGCAGAGGCTTCTCTAAGGGGTTGCTGTCCTTACCGCCATCTTGATAGATGGTAGGCATGTGCGCGCACAAAGATGGTGGCGGGGTTATCAGCCCCTTAGAGAAGCCTCCACCACCATCTTGGTTGATGGCAGGCACAAGGCATTCACAGAAAGAGAGAACATAAGAACATAAGAAGAGCCTGCTGGATCAGGCCAGTGGCCCATCTAGTCCAGCATCCTGTTCTCACAGTGGCCAACCAGGTGCCTGGGGGAAGCCCGCAAGCAGGACCCGAGTGCAAGAACACTCTCCCCTCCTGAGGCTTCCGGCAACTGGTTTTCAGAAGCATGCTGCCTCTGACTAGGGTGGCACAGCACAGCCATCACGGCTAGTAGCCATTGATAGCCCTGTCCTCCATGAATTTGTCTAATCTTCTTTTAAAGCCATCCAAGCTGGTGGCCATTATTGCATCTTGTGGGAGCAAATTCCATAGTTTAGCTACGCGCTGAGTAAAGAAGTACTTCCTTTTGTCTGTCCTGAATCTTCCAAAATTCAGCTTCTTTGAATGTCCACGAGTTCTAGTATTATGAGAGAGGGAGAAGAACTTTTCTCTATCCACTTTCTCAATGCCATGCATAATTTTATACACTTCTATCATGTCTCCTCTGACCCGCCTTTTCTCTAAACTAAAAAGCCCCAAATGCTGCAACCTTTCCTCGTAAGGGAGTCGCTCCATCCCCTTGATCATTCTGGTTGCCCTCCTCTGAACCTTTTCCAACTCTATAATATCCATTTTGAGATGAGGCGACCACAACTGTACACAGTATTCCAAATGCGGCCGCACCACAGATTCATACAATGGCATTATGATATCGGCTGTTTTATTTTCAATACCTTTCCTAATTATCACTAGCATGGAATTTGCCTTTTTCACAGCTGCTGCACACCGGGTCGACATTTTCATCGTGCTGTCCACTACAACCCCGAGGTCTCTCTCCTGGTCGGTCACCGCCAGTTCAGACCCCATGAGCGCATATGTGAAATTAAGATTTTTTGCTCCAATATGCATAATTTTACACTTGTTTATAATGGCATTTGCCATTTTTCCGCCCATTCACTCAGTTTGGAGAGGTCTTTTTGAAGCTCTTTGCAATCCCTTTTTGTTTTAACAACCCTGAACAATTTAGTGTCGTCAGCAAACTTGGCCACTTCACTGCTCACTCCTAATTCTAGGTCATTAATGAACAAGTTGAAAAGTACAGGTCCCAATACCGATCCTTGAGGGACTCCACTTTCTACAGCCCTCCATTGGGAGAACTGTCTGTTGATTCCTACTCTCTGCTTTCTGCTTCTTAACCAATTCCTTATCCACAAGAGGACCTCTCCTCTTATTCCATGACTGCTAAGCTTCCTCAGAAGTCTTTGGTGAGGTACCTTGTCAAACGCTTTTTGAAAGTCTAAGTACACTATGTCCACTGGATCACCTCTATTTATATGCTTGTTGACACTCTCAAAGAATTCTAGTAGGTTACTGAGACAGGACTTTCCCTTGCAGAAGCCATGCTGGCTCTGCTTCAGCAAGGCTTGTTCTTCTATGTGCTTAGTTAATCTAGCTTTAATAATACTTTCTACCAGTTTTCCAGGAACGGAGGTTAAGCTAACTGGCCTGTAATTTCCGGGATCCCCTCTGGATCCCTTTTTGAAGATTGGCGTTACATTTGCCACTTTCCAGTCCTCAGGCACGGAGGAGGACCCGAGGGACAAGTTACATATTTTAGTTAGCAGATCAGCAATTTCACATTTGAGTTCTTTGAGAACTCTCGGGTGGATGCCATCCGGATCCGGTGATTTGCCAGTTTTTATATTGTCCATTAAGCCTAGAACTTCCTCTCTCGTTACCACTATTTGTCTCAGTTCCTCAGAATCCCTTCCTGCAAATGTTAGTTCAGGGATCTGCCCTATATCTTCCACTGTGAAGACAGATCCAAAGAATTCATTTAGCTTCTCTGCAATCTCCTTATCGTTCTTTAGTACGCCTTTGACTCCCTTATCATCCAAGGGTCCAATCGCCTCCCTAGATGGTCTCCTGCTTTGAAGGTATTTATAGAATTTTTTGTTGTTGGTTTTTATGTTCTTAGCAATGTGCTCCTCAAATTCTTTTTTAGCATCCCTAATTGTCTTCTTGCATTTCTTTTGCCAGAGTTTGTGTTCTTTTTTATTTTCTTCATTCGGACAAGACTTCCATTTTTTGAAGGAAGACTTTTTGCCTCTAAGAGCTTCCTTGACTTTGCTCGTTAACCATGCTGGCATCTTCTTAGCCGTGGCGGTACCTTTTCTGATCTGCGGTATGCACTCCAGTTGAGCTTCTAATATAGTGTTTTTAAACAACTTCCAAGCATTTTCGAGTGATGTGACCCTCTGGACTTTGTTTTTCAGCTTTCTTTTTACCAATCCCCTCATTTTTGTGAAGTTTCCTCTCTTGAAGTCAAAAGTGACTGTGTTGGATTTTCTTGGCAATTGGAGCGGTCCCGCATGGTCTTTGGGGGGGGGGGAGGCTGGGAGCAGAGTGCCCAAGGCAGGCTGGCGCCCAAGGGTCCAGTCACACCTGGCGCCGGCCCTAGTGCTTTCTACACATTTTGACCACACACCACTTTAAAACTGCCAAGGATCTTGGCGGACCATTTTCTGCCTGTTGTAGAAATTGTAAGGCACTGTGCTAGAAACTGTATGATTTTTAATTGTACTTTTATTGCTGCTTTTATTTCTTACATTGCACTTTATTGTTGCTACAATTTGAATTCTACAGAATTCGACAGAATTCAGATTGTAAATGTTTTTCACAGAATGCTCTGAGCCATCTGAATGAAGCTTGTGGACCACTGGTGGTCCACAGACCACAGTTTGGGAACCCCTGCGCTATGAACAGTCCAATATGAAGCTGTGCAAGTTAGTGGTAATCATCGAATCTTGTAGTAACAAATGCTGTTATACATTGGGTGTGTTACTTGGTGTCATCTGTCCGAGTATTCTGGGCAAGATTAAGCTCTCTCTAGTCACTATGTCTTGTATACCATTCATTCAATTTTATAAACTTTTATTATGGTCTCCCCACTCTGCAGCTCACTTTTTCCAAATTAATATCCTCAAATCTCTTTAGCCTTCTATTATACTAACAAGTTTAGAGGCTGGAAAAGTTCCTGAAAGCTTACAAGGAAGATAACTCTAGCCACTGAACTTTTTAGTTGCCTTCTTCTCTACCTTCACTAACTCTGTCTGAGATTATGGTGCTTAATATACATGAGCTGCAAAACAGAAATCATATCTGGTAGCAGCAAGCAAGGTATCAAGCAGTACTACCTTTTCAAAGGACTTTGTCCATTCAGTGGCACTGTGGATATTTCTCAAATTCCCTCTGTCTTCAATTTTGTAGTGTCGGATTTTCTGGTCTTCAAGCCAAACAATAAAGTTTCGAAATTCAGTTTCATCTGTGATGACAGAAAAATAAAGTTACACCAAGGAAATCAAAAGTCTGTCCCAACCCACAGGAGATTATGTGGTTAAGGGGCAACTGCATATGGAAAACCAAGCAGACTAATGAATGATGTACCAAAGACATTAAAAGAAAATTTATCGCAACAGTTGCATTACTGTGTTTTTCATAGAATTTCAAAAATATACAGAACATAAACCACATCCAAAAATACAGAGAAAATAGGATATAAAAATGCTCCTATATATATATATATATACAGAAATTTAGATTAATAAATGAAAAGAGCTCCCTCCCCTCTTTCACAACCTAAAAAACAGGTGGAGCACATAGATCAGAATAAAAAGCTACACCTGGAAAATAAAGTTAAACTAAAATCTCTGACAGAGCTCTCACTTCCTGTACAGATAAGGTAATCAGAGTTCCGGGACTACCAGCAGCACCGCTATGACTCCAGCATATAGAGAGAATTGCAATGCTCAGGCAGCTGTTGCTGGTGGAGAGCAGTCATACACTTATATTCTGGTTTCATATACAGCATGTGGAACTCCAAGCGGCACGATAGTGGAAACAGTTTGGCTGGATTGTTTGATTTTTAAAAATGAGGCAATTACTTTTGCACCTTTTTACTTAGAAGAGGGCATACTAGCCACAAAAGTAATTGCTGACCTGTTCAAAGATGGTGCCCTATCCTGGTCTGAACCATCCTACTCTTCTGATTGTAAATTGTTTTATTTATTTGTTTGTTTATTAAATAAAGTTATAGCCCACCCTTCCTCCCTGCTGGTTGCAGTATTTTGTGTTTTATATTGCTGTACCCACTTTGGGACCTTCTACTCAGGGTCCCCTCCCCCCACTTCACATATATTTTGGAACACAGGAAGCTGCCTTATACAGAGTCAGATCATGCTTTAAAAGCTTTTTAAAGTAATGTTTCTGAAGATGTTTTGTTTTAATGTGTTTTAAACTTTATTTTTATGATGTTTTAATGTTTTTAGTGTTTTTGTTTGCCGCCCTGGGCTCCTGCTGGGAGAAAGGGCAAGATATAAATCAAATAATAATAATAATAATAATAATAATAATAATAAGTCCATGTAGCTATTTTTTTTATTGATTAAATTTATATCCTGCCCTTCCTCCTACATTAACTGCCTGGTAGAGGCTCCCTTCCCCCCAGCCCCACCTGGAGATGATAGGGATTGAACCTGGAACCTTTTGCATGCAAAGCAGATGCTCTACCCACTGAGGATGTACCTTTTTTTAAGCACAGGTGTTACCTGCAGTCAGTTTTGGGCTTTTCCATGCAAGTCTATATACCACGGGCTGGATACCTGCTTTTTAAATCTTCGATGGCCAATTCGCATGGGCTGGTCCTGAAGGGATGCCCATCAGGTGAACAACACAGCTCTGTATGGATACGAATTCCCAAACTCATCGTATTCAAATGTTAATTTAAGATTTATTATTAATTATTCCTTAGAATTATTCGTTGCTTGATACCCAAAGGTCCCCAAGCGACTTACACAACGTTAAAACAAAAAAAAACTCTATAAAAACATAGTAAGCAACAACAAAAATCTGAGCAAAGCAAACACGAGACAAAGTAACGTGTGAACTCCCCGAGTTGGAGGGAGAGGGATGAGCCAGGAGGCCAAAGGCAGCCAAGGGGCGTGGCCAATACTACTCTGGGGCGGAGCCAAGGGGAACGCGCGCATGCGCGCTACAAAGCCAGTAGCAGCAGCCGGCGGCCACGACTGAGGAAAGGAGGCGACGAGGGGTTCAGGCCGCGGCCTACTCGGCTCACCTCGGCAGTTGAACCCGGCCGGGTTGTGGTAGTCGAGCGCCGACAGCTTCCGCCGGAACATAGCGCCGCGCCTAGAGCAAGAATCCGCTGGCCTCTGTCGCCGCCGCACCGAGAAGCGCCTCCGTCGCCAACGGGGCCAACGCAGACGGCGAGAGACAGAGCGCGCCTGCGCACCAGGGGCTGGGCGGAGAATCAGTCGCGGCAGCCAATTAGCCAATTGGCTCTCGCGCCGAGCGGGGTGCGTTGCGGTAGAATGGGCGGGACTTACAGAGAACAGGGAGGCAGAAGCATCCGGCGGGGCGGGGCCGAAGTTATTGACTGGCAGTCGCAGGGAGGTGGAGCTTCGGGAGGAAGGGAAGAAAAGCTGTGGGAGAGCGTGCACCATAAACTTGTAAGAGATGGACTGAGAAGGAGGCCTGGCTTCCGGTGGGAAAATCTTGCCTTTGCGGCTACTGCGATTGGATGCCAGAATATGTCCCCACCCCCCACTCTCCGAAACAAAAAGTGGTAGCAGCAAAGACAGACGGGAATTAAAAAAAAAGGTTTTAGCCATTTAAAAAATCATTGTGGTTTTCCAACTGGGCTCCTACTGGCAGGAAGGGCGGGATATAAATCTAATATATAATAAATAAATGGCTTCCTGCGTGGCAAGGGAATGCTTGATTGGAGTTGGGAAGGGAATTTAAGGAGGGCAGCCTTTGCTGCAACGTTTTGTATGGGGGATTTTGGAAAAACTTTTTTTTAAATAATACTTTTTTATTTAAAAAAAGTCATGCTGTTATTATTGATAAATTTATGTGAGGGATTTTGGGCTGGAAATCCAAACCAGCCTCTTCCCCTCACCTGCGACATCCACACCGTTCATTCATGTTTAAAGCACGTGGCTTCCTCCAAAGAATTCTGGGAATTGTAGCTTGTTAAAGGTGCTGGGGATTGTGGCTGTGTGCCGGGTAAACTGCAGTTCCCAGGATTCATGGTGGAGGAGCCATGTGATTTAAATATATGGCATGGAAGATTGCTAGCCATATTTTCAGGCAGACACACATGCCCAAACCTGCATGTGGAACAGATGGATGCAGCAGCCAGATTACTGGCTGAGGTTCCCTTTAGATCTTATTTAATCCCTGTTTTAAAACAGCTGCATTGGTTGCCAGCTCATTTCCAGGCCCAGTTCAAGGTGCTCATGTTAGTGCTTAAAGCCCTAAACAACTTAGATCACCTTCTTCTCTACTGACCCTCTCGGGTGTTGAGATCAGCAGAGGGGGCCCTTTTGGTCATTCCACCACCCTCAGAATCTCAGGGTGGGGTGGCCCAGGAGATGGCCTTCTCTGTGGCAGCCCCTAAACTGTGGAACTCCCCACCGAGTCTGGCAACTTCATTGTACAATTTTCAGCAAATGCTGAAGACCTGCCTCTTTACTCTGGCCTTCGACACCTGAGATGTATATTTTTAACACCCACCCTATTTTCTGTGATGTTGTTTAGGTGTTTTAACTGTTTTTAACTATGTGTTTGGAATTGTTGTAACCTGCCCTGGGACCTTTGGTGAAGGGTGGGTAATAAATTCTAAAAATAGTAATCATAATAATACTGGCATTGCAATGCTTTAAAACTCAAGACAAAGTGGATTCCTTCACACGAAATAGGTTGCCAGTTAGAAAGATCATGAACTGATACCTCAGGGAAGGGCAGTAGCTCAGTGGCAGAGAATCTGCTTCATGTGAAGAAGGTCCCAGGTTCAATCCCAGCAGTGGTGGCTGATGGCTTCATGTCAGTGGGACAGTGGAATCAACTCCAGGTTTTAGTCTGAACTTCCAAGGAGCTTGAAGCACCATGGCCAGCTCCTTGGAATTTCAGACTAAAACCTGGAGCGGATTCCACTGACTTGGAGCCACCAGCTGCCATTGATCCCTGGCTGGGAATGTCCGCTGTCCGTAACCCTGGAGAGCTGGTATGAGTCAGCGCAGACAGCACTGAGCGAGATGGACCAATGGTCTTGCTCAGTATAAGGCTGCTTCCTGTATTCCTTGTATGCTTCTGAGTGGACATGCTGCTCTTCAGTCTTTAAAAAATAATATTTTGGGGGGGGGTTATTTGTTTAAAATTGGCTTTTATACAAAGCCTATCTGGAGGATTGTTGTTATGTGCCTTCAAGTCGACTACAACTTATGGTGACCCTATGAATATGCGACCTCCAAGAGCATCTGTTGTGAACCACCCTGTTCAGACCTTGAAAGTTCAGGTCTGTGGCTTCCTGTATGGAATCAATCCATCTCTTATTTGGCCTTCCTCTTTTTCTACTCCCTTCTGTTTTTCCCAGCATTATTGTCTTTTCTAGTGAATCAGGTCTTCTCATTATGTGTCCAAAGTATGATAACCTCAGTTTCATCATTCTAGCTTCTAGTGACAGTTCTGGTTTAATTTGTTCTGACACCCAATCATTTGTCTTTTTCACAGTCTGTGGTATGTGCAAAGCTCTCCTCCAACACATTTCAAATGAGTTGATTTTTCTCTTATCCGCTTTTTTCATTGTCCAACTTTCACATCTATACATAGAGATCGGGAATGCCATGGTCTGAATGATCCTGACTTTAGTGTTCAGTGATACATCTTTGCATTTGAGGACCTTTTCTAGTTCTCTCATAGCTGCCCTCCCCAGTCCTAGCCTTAACCTCATCATTTAGAAACCAAAGATATTTTAGACTATACCTACTAACAGAATTTCTGCATCACTGAACTCAGTGGGACTTCTTAGTAGTTGTTGTTGTTGTGTGCCTCCAAGTCAACTACAACTTATGGCAATCGTATGAATCAGCAACCTCCAAGAGCATCTGTCATGAACCACCCTGTTCAGATGAGTAGACATGTGTACATTTGCACTGTTAATCAGTTTATGAATTATACCTCAGCCAAGATTGGCTTCCAAAGCTGATGGGAGTTGTAGTCGAAAACATCTGGAGGACATCAGGTTGGTGAAGGCTGCTCTAGCAACTGGCATTCAGTGGGATTGTTTTTGCACTTGGAGTTTCCTGCTCTGTGAATTTGGCTCCCTCCAAGGATCCTGGGACCTATCAATTCGGGAAAATGCTAATTATTAGAAATCTGTCTCCTCCTCCCCTTCCTCAGAGAGCTGCAATTCCCAGGGACCTCTAGAAAGAGTAAATGACTATTAAACTAGTTTAGGGCTGTAGTGTTGCTAAGCCACAACTTTTCCCAGTGGGATATTACTGAGGCACCGATCCGCATCACCCAATACTCAGGCAGATTGTACGATTGGGCTATTGGGATATGGAGAAAATCAAACTTGTTATCTTGGCGTGGGTGTGTGTGAGATCTGGGTTGATAAACATCAAGCAGCGTTTTTTGTTTTGCATGTATCCATAGGATATCACAGATCTAACAACTGAGGCAGAACTTTCACGTTGCCCCAATACAGTGCAATCAATTGTCAGAATCATCTCCTGCATAAGGAAGGAGCACATGACTTCTCGAACAGTGTAGCTGAGAAACCAGCAACATTTTGCTCCTCTTGTCCTTCAAATCTTTCCATTCCAGTTTTGGAAAGTTACAAGAACTCTGCAGATCTAATGCCTAAGTTGCATTTTCCCCCTCCTCCCGCCTGATCTCTTTTCCTTTTATGCCATGTCGTTTATATTGCCTGCGGGAATTGTTACTGATGACTAATATTTGTAAGCCTCTCTCCGAGTCTTTGTTGGCTGAAAGAGTGGGATCAAATAGTTTACATAAATAATCAGCCCCTACTGTGTCTGAGGCTCCTAGAACAGACTGGTACACCTAGCAAAGGTGAAATGCTCCAGAACCCATTTTATTTTCACAACAGCCCTGCACAGGTAGCTAACGTGATCCCCTCCAGATGTTGTTGGAGCCTAACTACCATCATTCCTGATCACTGGCCCTGTTATCTGGGGCTGTGGAAGTTGGAGTCCACCATCTGGAGGGCACCATGTTGGCTATCCCTATGCATGAAGATAGATGTATTTTATTTATTTATTAAAAGTACATCCCACCCTTCCTCCCAGAAGGAGCCCAGGGCCGCGAGAATGTAACGTTCTAAGCTTTGCAATCTGAACATCCGTTTCTTGCTCATAAATGTGTTTTCAGCTCAGAGAATGTTCACTGCCTTTTTTGAAAGTTGCGTCCCTTTTCACACTGAGAGCGAGTGGCTGACCCCAAAGGTTCAAGTCTGGGCTTCCATAGCCCAAGTCTTACAGTCACAGCAGCGCGGCACCTATCCTGTTGTTACTGTGAGCTCTCAGTCAGTGGGCGTTTGCCCAAACTGTCCAGCAGGGGGCTTCTGGGGAAGGAATCAATTTGCAATTCTGTCGGGTGAACCCGTCACGCCGAGATGAAGGTTCCACAAATTATTATAACAGATGCATAATAATAATGTCACGGCAAGGTGTTAATTTAGATATGAAGCACACAGCAGCCATCTTTCTTGGAGGCCTTACTTTGAAATAATAACTGAGCGTAGGTGGCTAACATGCATTTCGGCGGCTCTTTGCCAATCTGGCACCCTCCAGATGTTGTGCACCACAACTCCCATCAGCCCAGGATAATGAAGGCTGCCCACCACCTGTCACTCATCTGGGGCTCTCTCCCCCACCCGTTCCCAAGAAGGGAGATAAAAAAGGAGAGGGTTGAACCGGCACTTCCCAGCCCCACCAAGCTGCAGAAAGGAGACCGTCACATTTCTACAAAGAGCTGACTATTCATACAAGCACCTGTAATAGGCAGTGAGGCTCTGAACACCAGGATGAAGGGCAGCCTGATGGGGTGCGACAAGGTGCCTGGAACAGACCAAGCAAAGGCTGCCTTGTGAAGGCATCTTCCCCCAGTCAGATTTATATTTGACCATCATATGGGCTGTTTTCAAGATGCTCTTTCAAAAATGTCAGGCACAAAGCAGGCTATGTTGGGAGTGGAGCCGGCAGGCATGGCCCTGTTGTTCCACCTTCCACTTCTTGGATGTATGCATGTTTGAACATCCCTAGTGACTTGAAGGAAAGCCAGTGTGGCATAGTGGTTAGAGTGCTAGACTACAACCTGGGAGACCAGGGTTGGAATCCCCACACAGCCATGAAGCTCACTGGGTGACCTTGGGCCAGTCACTGCCTCTCAGCCTCAGAGGAAGGCAATGATTAACCCCCTCTGAATGCCACTTACCATGAAAACTCTATTCATAGGGTTGCCATAAGTCAGGATCGACTTGAAGGCAGCCCATTTCCATTTTCAATGACTTCAAGACGACCCATAAGAGGCCTGTAACTGGATCAGGCCAAAGGGGGCCCTTCTAGTCCAGCATCCTGTTCTCACAGTACCCACCCAAAGGCCCAATGGGAAGCCCGCAAGCAGGATCTGCTTGCAACATTCTCCCCATTTGTGATTCCTCACAGCAACAAGCATTCAGAGTCATATTGCCTCTGACAGTGGAGGCAGAACATAGCCTCATCCTCCATGAATTTGTCTAATTCTCTTACAAAGCCATCCAGGTTGGTGGCCATCATGACATCTTGTGGGACTCCCCATAACGCCAGAGGGTTGAGCAGGCACAGGGTCTTTTCTCTCATTGACTGTACAGTCATCAGAGCCAGTAGTTGTGACAGGCAATCAGAGGCTTCTGATTATCTTCTATGGCCCTTTTCATCCAGGGAGGCTGAAGTGTCCCTTTGTGCTTTGTCATGCCATGCAGACTGGGGGGGGGGGGAACAAATGCCTGCTTCCAGTAGCCCAGCCCAGCATCCCCGACATGGGACAGACCTTGCCCTTTGAGACTGCGGCGATTGCATGCAAGTTCTGGAACCAGATGGTGATAACTGTAAGTACACCTTAAGAGCACAGAATTCCGCGAGACAAAGATGAAAGAGAATGAGTCAAGATGCCCCATCACAACATACAGTTTACTTGCAGAACAAAAAGCTACAAAATACAAGTGTTAGAAAACAGTGGTAGTAACTACGTTAGGAATGCACAAGACAGCCTCATAGGCCCTTCCAAAGCTATGACACATTCTCACCTAAATCCTTGATAAGAAGTGACTGACAGGCGGCTGCAAATTGGGTTTCCCTTCTCGTGTGGCACTACTCTAAATAGGCTAAGTACGCATAAGACCCAACGCTAAGAAACATCAGAATAAATTTAACCTGTTGCGATTATTTTACAGTTGAACATAAATAACCTTGTGACATTTGGGAGAAAGCAAAACAAAAGAATGCCATCTATATACACATACACAGAACCCTTTGCATCATTTGCAACCTTGCTCTGCACAACCCTCTTTGTTTTCGGGGAAAAAAATTCAAAAGGGTTTTGTCTGGCAAGAGCATTAAATGGACACTGAATTTACTCTTTTACACATTCCCCCCTCCCTCTCCAGACAACTCTGCAGATGCCAAGATCTTTAGCCTCACAATGTCGATCAACGTCATCATCTCATTCCCCGAAGGCAGCCTTTTTTTTTTAATATATATATCATGCGCTTCTCTGTAAACTTCCAGGCCATTTGGATTTTTTAAAATTGGGTGGACTCTGGAAAGACACCCACGTTGCTGAAAAATCTCTACATCAGTGTCCAGGGTGGCCCAAATCGGAGTCAGGCTCCTGTGAGGTTTACAGAATGGCGCAGAAAAACTTCTTCTCTCTAAACGGGTTTTCTGAAGCAGGGACAGGGGTCAATAAGGGGTCTTCCTTGGCGTGCGCTTCGCAGTACGCCATCAAGTCTGCTGCTGCTTTGGATACCTGGAAGAAAAGAGAGGGGGTTATATTCCCTGGGCAGCAGTTCTCGGGAGAGCAAAGAGGTGCAGCTGGTTGGCTGGGGAGGCCACAACGCAGAGATGAGAACTGTGGCCCTCCAGACCTTGTTGGACTCCAACTCCCGTCAGCCCAGCCAGGACGGCCTACGCCCCTAGGGGTGGCGGGAGTTGTAGTCCCAACAACACCTTGACACTGATTTTATGCCTTCTACGTTAAATTTTACCCTTGTAGTCCCCTTTAGTACCACTCCCTATATATGTGTGTGTGTGTGTATCCCCTCGCTGGATCGTCACCTTGTAGTGGTGAGTGGGATTGCGTGTTCCAATGAACCCTGTGAGCAATGCCAGCAGGGTCACCCATGGCGGTAAGGTTGAGGGAGTGGAACCAGGCAGAGAATGATCCAAATATGTCCTCAACTGCAGAACAGGTGGAGGATAACAATGTGTATGTTACAACGGCTTTGAAGGCGGATGAAGGCTGCAGCAGATAAAAGACTTCCAATCATCGTGGTACCCATGCCACTGGATCAAAGCCTTTTTCTGTCAAGATTGTGTATTGATCGTCGTGCACTGATCTCACCACATAAAACAAACTCACACACAGGCGTCTTCCATAACAAAAGTCCCATGGCGATTGACAAATGATGACGGGGGCAGGTCTGTGAAATCCAGAAGCCCCTAGTCATGGTCTGGTACATCGACGGTGGATACAGATTCAGACGGATCCATTGTTAAATACTGTATTTTGGAAGACAATCTTACTCGGTCACGAGTGATCGCCAAGAAGAAATATATATATATCCTTATAGGGATCCAGAGCAAGCTTGAGTGAAGTTCTGTTTGTTGCTTTCTAAACTGTCTTATCTATCTATCTATCTGTCTGTGTGTGTGTGTGTGTGTGTATCTATATATAGTATTTTATGTATTTTAATTGTATTTTAATGTTTTTGTGATTCTACTGTTTACAATTTTATTATGTATGTGTTTGATTTTATTTTTGTAAGCCGCCCTCACTGCCCTATTATAGGCTAGAAGGGCAGGATAGAAATATTTTAAATAAATAAATAAATAAAAATAAATGGAGGGCACCAAGAGATGCCACTGAGGACAGAACTTGGGACCATCTGCATGCAAAGCAGGTGCTCTGCCACTGAGCTATGGCGCTTCCCCTAAACTTCTAGGTCCAGAGCAGGATTAGGTTGGCCAATGGTTGCCAGGAAGAAGAAACATAAGAAGGTGCCTTGTACGGAGTCAGACCATTGGTCCATCTAGCTCAGTTTTGTCTACACTGACTGGCAGCAGCTCTCCAGGGTTTCAGAGAGGGAGTCTTTCTCAGCCCTGTTTGGAGGTGCTGGGGATATTATGTCCATAGCTGTAAGGAAGCCATAAAGATATAGTACAGGCCAGGAATAAGGAACGGCACCCTCCAAACGTTGCTGAACTCCAGTTCCCATCATCCATGGCCACTGGCCCTGCTGGATAGGGCTGATGAGAACTGTCATCCAACAACATGCCCATTTGCTACCGGGCCAAGTTCAAGGCTCTAGTTTTGGTGTACAAAGTCCTACGCAGCTTGGGACCAGGATACCTGAAACACCGTCTTACCCCTTATATATACCCAGTTGATCACTGCACTCCACAGGTGAGGGCCTCCTGCAGATACCGTCTTATCAGGAGGTCCGTTCCTCACAACATAGGAAAAGGACCTTTAGTGTTGTGGCACCTACCCTGTGGAATTCCCTCCCCTTAAATATTAGACAGGCACCATCTCTGTAGTCTTTTCAGAGCCTACTGAAGAGCTTCCTCTTTCAACAAGCCTTTTAAGTAGAGACCTTATCCAGGTCTGCATCTGTGCTGGAATTGCATTTTAAGATTTTTTAAAGATGTTTTGTTTTAATATGTTTTAAAGTCTTTTGTTTTAAGATGATTTTGTTTGCTGCCCTTTTGGGAGGATGCCAGGATATAAATGTAATAAAATAAATAACAATAAACATCTGGAGGGCCCCAGGCTCAATCCTGGTATAGACAGCCATGTTGAATAACAGACTTTGTTTCCTCATACTTGCATCCCGCTGTTCCTCCCAATGGGAGCACAGAGCGGCTAACGGTACAGTATCACATATACTGCACAACAATTTAAAAATAACGTTGATGTCATTATAACCACATGCACAAATTGGCAGTGTCAGCAAGAAGGTTGATTCCATTCCATAGCCCTGGATAAACAAAAATATTTCTACCTTGTGCATAAATGAAGCCAGTTTGGGGAACAACCAAATGCCATTTGGGACAGAGTTCCATAATTGGGGGGCTGCCACCGAGAATGCCCCGTCTTGCTTTGTCGCCTGTCTAGCAGAAGCTAAATTTGAAACAACAAGCAGATTATCCCCAGCACATCTTAACAAGATGGGCAAGGCAGTGCTGAAGATGCTCCCTCCAGTACTCGGGGACCAAGTTATTGAGGGCTTTATATCCTCCTCTCAGTATCTTGACTGGCCTGGAAGTTCAGAGGCAACCAATGTAGGGATTTGAGGATCAGATAAGACCCGACCGTCATCATCCCAGATAACAGCTGGGCAGTGGCATTCTGCATCAGCTGCAGCTTCTAAACAGTCTTCAAGGACACACACACCCCAGAGCATGTTGCAGTAATCTATTTTGGAGGTTATTAGTGCATATGTAGTGGAGGCCACACTGTCCCATGCTAGTTGGACAAGGGGGCCTTGTATGCCACCTGGTTCAACTCCCTGCAGGAAATCTAGGGCTAGAGTCCTCCCCCCTTCAACAGGTGGCTATCCAGCCTCTGCTTGAAGATTGTTCACGAGGCAGAGCCCAGCACTCTGATGCCTGAGCCATTCCCAAGGCTAAGCTCAGTCTGGACTAGGGATGTGTGAATCTGACCATTTAAAGAACACATTTCTCCACGTTTCCACATCTGCGATTTTTTTAAAAAGTCCTCATGAAAACTGAATCAGCATTTTTGTGCTAATTTCTCCTAACAATCACATTTTTTTTCAAAGCAATTTTCCCTCCCACAATGCATTTTTGTATGTTATATTCACTCATATGCATTTCCCTGCACATTTTACCCTAGCATATGAAGTCTTTTGCACACATTGCTTGTCTGGAGAAATGCATTGCAAAATTCAGTAAAGCGCTAATTCCGAAGGATGGCTGTATTTTGGTTCATGTATTTGTTTCATGTAATTTCTCCTCCGTTCCTAGTATGCTCTTGGTACACCTTGAGCCATTTCCAAAACCAAGTTGTTGTTATTATTCATTAATATTATCAAGTTCAGTCTGCAACGTATCGGGGTGTTTTTGTGTGAGAGCAACCAGGCTCTTGACCAGCAAGGCTTGTTGAGGCCCCTTTATAAGTATGCCAAGCCACACTGGAGGATGCTTACTGTTGCCATAGCAACCGAGGGAGAAAGGAGCAAGCCGCAGCTGTCTAGAACATTTAACATGAAGGCTTTTTGGATTTCTCTGCATGGATATCAGGGTAGGTGACTCCATTTAACGAAATCACCTCCAGAGAATTACAGCTGTATGCATGCAAAGGAAATACCAACTCAAACCAAGCCAAGATCCCCACCTCTTCATCGTGGCACGAATAATGGAAATGGGTTTGAAGGTTTCTAGACGGAGGGTGTGCATTTATGGGAGACTCACCAATACGCACGAGCAGAGCCCTTAATCTGCCTTATTTTTCATTAATTCATTAATTCATGAATTAATGAATTAATTAATATCCCGCCCATCCTCCCAGAAGGAGCCAAGGGCTGCAAACAAAAATACTAAAAGCACTTTAAAACATATTAAAAGCAAAAGACTTTAAAACATATTAAAAACAAAACATCTTTAAAAAAACAACTTTAAAAACATCTTAAAAAGCAATTCCAGCACAGATGCAGACTTCGATTAAGGTCTCTCCTTAAAAGGCTTGTTGAAAGATGAAGGTCTTCAGTGTAGGCGCCAAAAAGACAACAGAGATACTGCCTGTCTTACATTTAAGGGGAGGGAATTCCAAAGGGTAGGTGCCACATCACTAAAGGTCCGCTTCCTATGTTGCGCAGAGCAGAGCTCCTGATAAGATGGTATGTCCTATTTATGTCCCATCTTTCACAGAATAGTAGAGTTGGAAGGGGCCTATAAGGCCATCAAGTCCAACCCCCTGCTCAGTGCAGGAATCCTCTAAGGCAGGATTCTATGATGCTAAGCGAGAGTTCTCGGCAGGGCTGAATGAGAGGACTTTTGAAGAACAGCTCCTAAAACATGTCCAAATGCCAGTCCTGGAACATATGTTAAGTCAGCGATTCCCAAATTGTGGTCTGCAGACGACCGCAGATCTGCAAGCATCATTCAAATGGTCTGAGGTGTGTCTGCGGATTTGTGGTGGGAGACGGGAGATGGCACGTCCATGATATTAAATGCCAATTTTTATTTGGATTTTTATTACTTCATTTATTTCTTATATTGTATGTTATTTCTTACCCTTGGAATTCAATGGAATTGCAGTTGTAATGTAATAAATACCATGTACAAAAGATAAGAGAAGCAATTAAGGCAAAATGAATGAATGAATGAATGAATGGCATTACAGCGGCTGCAATGGGCCGAAAAATTGTTAAGTGGTCTGCCCAGAGCCTCAAAAATTTTCAAGGGGTCATGTGCAGAAACGTTTGGGAACCGCTGCGTTAAGTCAGAGATATTGACTGGTCCCAGGCTATGGCCTGAAGGCACATGAGGCCATCTCCCTGCTGAAGCTAAGCAGGGTCAGGTCTGGTCAGTGCCTGGATGGGAGACTGCTTGGGAACCATGCGTAAGCCGCCTCGGGTTTCTATCATGGAAAGAAAGGCAGCGGTATAAATAAAACAATAAATAAATAAAATAAATATTGGAACATATGTGAAGAGTCTCTCTTTGAGAGCACGCAAATTGTGTGAGTTTTTGACCAGTTAGCAAAAAAAAAAAATCAGTTCCCAGGTAAGTGGGTTTCTGATCAACGCTAGAGCTCTAGGATTTTTATTTTTTTAAAAAGAGGGATATTGCAATCCACCTTTTGAAAAAAGTTATGTAGGCCTGGTGCCAGAAGTTGGCATCCTTAGAGCTGGCAGGTGCAATTGCTGATGCCTTCCCTGACTGTCCCTTAATTTCCAGCACCCTGAAAATTACCAGAGTGTGGGATCTGCCTCAGCCTAGCATCGCTGTTGGGCATTGTGGGAAATGAAAACAAGTGGCCAGATTCAGCTGCCCAGCATGGCTTGGGGTGCCACCATTGCAGATGGGCAAGCATATCAGGACCCTCTGACAGAGGAGGGAGTCCAGCAGAGGACATTTTGCTTAGAGACCCCTCAGATCTGAAGCCAGCCCTGAGGTCATTCCCCCTCACAGCTGGCCCATTATATGTGGTTTTCAAACTGGCTGCCTTGAAGGGAAGTTTCCCACAATTCACAAATTGTCATGGAAAATGCTACATTTGCCATGAATCCCTGAAAGATGCAAAGCATTCTGGGGGACACTTGCAAGGCACTCTCAATTGGGGTAGTTGCAATTGCCTTGCACGAACTCAGAATCTGCCCTGGATCATACCTGCCCCCTTGTGCATCGCAGGGAAAGATCCCCAATGGTGGACCAGTGACGCCAGTATTTTGAAACACTGCTCCTATTGAGATCATTTACAATTTTGGATATTTAATCACCTGCTGAAAATGTTTCTGTTTCACCAAGCATTTTTAGAGAATTAATTTGACTGTGTTGGTCACTTCTTCTGTTCTTTTTGATTTTATAAATTATCTGATGTTCGAATGATATACACCGACATGACTTTTAAAAAAATGAGTTGGCAGCTTATGAATAAAGTTAATAAGGTCTTGTTCATGGAAGCTTGCCCACTGATTCTGATCCAATCTTCTGATTAAAGGAATCCTTCTTAAACAAATGGAAGCAGGAATGGAGAACCTGTGGCCCTCAGATGTTGCTGGACTCCCAACTCACTTCATTCCTGATTCTCAACTTACTTCATTCCTGACAATTGGCCATGCTGGCCAGGGCTGATGGGAGGTGGAGTCCAAACAACATCTGGAGGGCCACAGGTTCCCCATTCCCGTTTTAGAATGTTGTTGTTATGTGCCTTGAAGTCGATTATGGCTTATGGCGACCCTACGAATCAGCGACCTCCAAGAGCATCTGTTGTGGACCACCCTGTTCAGACCTTGTAAGTTCAGGTCTGTGGCTTCCTTTATGGAATCAATCCATCTCTTGTTTGGCCTTCCTTTTTCTACTTCCTTCTGTTTTTCCCAGCATTATTGTCTTTTCTAATGAATCATGTCTTCTCATTATGTTTCCAAAGTATGATAACCTCAGTTTCATCATTTTAGCTTCCAGTGATAGTTCTGGTTTAATTTGTTCTAACACCCAATTATTTGTTTTTTTCGCGGTCCATGGTATCCGCAAAGCTCTCCTCCAACACCACATTTCAAATGAGTTGATTTTTCTCTTAGTTTACCTCCCCTGTTTCCCTAGAACATGTGCTGAAAGCCACCAACTTGAGCCAAGAACATGCTCCTTGGGCCTTACCTTTATTCTGTCAATATTTGCCTCCATTTTGAGCTGCTCTACCAGTTTCCTGGCTTGCGCTATGTTGGTGGTGTTGTTGCTAGCCATCTGAGCCTTCCTTGTGGGTCTGCGGGTGTTCACCCCTCCCTTCAAACGCGCTGCAGAAGACGAGAGAATAAATTAAGGTGATCCATCAGGGAACTAATAAACTGCCAGGCTTGCAAACACATCCGCAGGGACGGAGAATCTAATCAAGGAGAGGGTGATTAATAATGAAACTACAGCTTGGTTTCACTGGCAGCAAGATCCTAGACCTCTTTTTAAAAACTAATGTATCTTAGCTGGTTCAGAACAGAGAAACCACTTGGAAAAAGTTAGCTTGCAATGAAGAATTCTTGCCAAGGGCTGACATGGACATAAGAAAAAAGTGACGTGATTTTTGAGAAAATGCATACAGAGGAGTGTGTGATGCCAATTCCCAAGCAATCACAACCAACCCGCCATGTGTTTGGGATTAGGCAGAGGGATTTCTAAGAAGGTTGGGGCTTTGCATTCAAAAGGTTAAGCATTTAAAGTCTCTAAGGAGCTACCTTAAGACAGAAACAGGCCAATGGGACCATCGTCTTCCCAAATGCAGCACTGCTCCAGTGTTTTGAGCTGAGGTCTTTCCTAGTCTCTACTGGAAATCTTAGCCACAGATGTTACAGACTGACCTTGGGACTGTCTATCATTACGCAAAGGATCAACTAAAAGGATTCCTGTTAAGAGATCAGACCCATCATCACCGGACAGCACTCTTATCCCATGAAATCTGTGGTTCCAATAACCCCTTCATATTTGAGCTAGCAATTTAATTTTTGGAAGGTTTCCTATTCCTAATATTTTGTTTTATTTTATATTTATTGTTGTTGTTGTTATGTGCCTTCAAGTCGATTACAACTTATGGCAACCCCATGAATCAGCGACCTCCAAGAGCATCTGTCATGAACCACCCTGTTCAGATCTTGTAAGTTCAGGTCTGTGGCTTCCTTTATGGAATCAATCCATCTCTTGTTTGGCCTTCCTAATTTGGCCTAATTTATTAATTAAACGTATATCCTGCCCTTCCTTCCAAAGGAGACCAGGTCAACACAACGGAAAGAGCTTCAGCCTGTAAAGGTCTTCTGATGCGGCACCTTTGGTGATCCCAGCCAGATGCCCTGGAAGTTTGGCTGGTCTTTATTTTTATTTTATTTATTTATTATTTCATTTATACGCCGCCAGCAGGAGCCCACTGGTCTTTACCAATGACCGAGCCTTTAGGGGGCCAGGCCCTGCCCTGTGGAACTCCTTGCCAATAGAAGTTTGGCAGGAGTCATCCCTGCTCTCTTTCAGACATCTTCTGAAACTGTATCATTAAGAAAAGACTGAGACTCTTCGCCAACGAGCTTTTACTGATATCTCTGACGTTCTGATTTTTTAATTACAGTATTGTATTTTTGCACTGTATACATTTTATATGAAAGTGCAGTTTATAAATAAATAAACAAAAAAATAAAGGTTATCTTGTACATGTCGCGCCATCTATTCGAGAAAAGATTCTGCAGATGCCTTTCTGCCTCTTTAGAACATGGTGGCTGCCTTATTTCAACCCCATGTGCCACCTTAAAGAATGCGTTGCAAAAAAAAAAAAAAAGCATGAGAATGATAATAGAGTTAGCTTGGCATGAGAATGTGGAAAACTCACCCGAAGTCAGCCTCAGACACTCTCCTGTGATGTTCACTGCAGCGCCGATCCAAGCTGAGTTTGCCCACCTTCAAGAGTAATCAGTGACCTGTAGAGGTAGATTATTTATTATTATTATTATTATTATTATTATTATTATTATTATTATTATTATTATTATTATTATTATTATTATTATTATTATTATTATTGTTGTTGTTGTTGTTGTTGTTGTTATTATTATTATTATTAATTTTAGCATGTGTTTTAATTGCCTTTTAAATTTATGTTTTTAAATTTGTATATTTGTTTTTATGTTTAATTGTTGCAAACCGTCCAAAGAGTTTGGCTATGGGGCGGTATACAAATGTAATAAATAAATAAATAAATAAATAAATAAATATCCCGGTCTTCCTCCCAGTAAGAGCCCAAGTTGGTAAACAAAAGTGCTAAAAACACTCTAAAACATCATAAAAACAGACTTTAAAATATATTACAACAAAACATTCTTAAAAATATATTAAAACAAACCATGTTAAAACTTTTTTTTTTAAAAAAGCATTTAAAACATATTAAAAAGCAGTCCCAGCATAGACACAGATTAGAAAATATGTGATGTCTCCAACCCATATCCGCCCTCCCCAACCCTCCCCTCAGCCCATGAGGGTGAAACATGAAGGCTCGCCAGAGCTTGGAAGAAATTTGTCACAAGTAACAAATTACTTGTAATTCATTACTTTTTTGAGGAACGAGTGGGTAATTCCTTTACATTTTGGTTATAATAGAACTAGAGGTAATTTTACTACTTTTGTGGAGTAATTGTAATGTTTCCAGCATTACTTTTGGGCATTACTTGGGGGGGGGAAGCAGGGGAAGTCTTCTGCTCCTCTGATTTGTGGATGAAAATCACGTGCCTCAAACTGGGCTTCTGTGCAGTGTCGCTCTTCCCTCATGCTCTGTGGAGTGGAGTGGAGAAAACAATGGATGGTGGTGGAGAAGAATGGAGTGGAGGGAGAAGAATGGAGCAGGAGGGCAAGAACATGGATAAAGGAGGAGAAGGAGGCAGCAGCTGAATGGAGATAAAGAACTGTGGAGGTGAAAGATGACAATGTGTGTGAATACTGTGTTTGCACTTGGCACACAAGGTGGCCTCCACCACCCTCTCTGGCTACTGTGCTGCATTTGCAGTATTTTAAGTTTTTTGCATCTCAGGGGAAAATGTTTGCTGGGGTGCGTGTCCCTTGGTTTGTGGCAGGGCAGGGTCCGGGAGGTGGTTAAGTGAGAGAGATTATGCTTGCTGGCTGAGTAGGGGGGGTTGTACTTGGTTTGATGTGCAAAGACCTGAGCTGTGGCCTCTGCCTCCCTCCACACCTCCCTTACCAGTGGAGAGACCACCACTGCTATCTTACGGATAAAAAGAATTATTCTACTACCTCTGTATGTGTGTGTTTATTTTTAATGTTGTTTTAGGCTACTTCGATGTGCAGCAGCCAAGGCCAGCACCTTGTAGGCGTTTTTTTAAAAAAGTAACTGAAAAGTAATTGTAGTGATTATCTTTGAGAAAAAGTAAAGTGATCAGTTACTTTCAGAGCAATTGTAATAATAATGACAATTACTACTTTTCTGGGCCATGTAATCGTAGCTGTAATTTATTACTTTTTAAAAGTAATCTTCCAAGCTCTGAGGCTCACCCCCCCAATAGTAACATAGAGAACTGCCTAATACTGAGTCAGTCCATGGGTCCATCTAGCTCAGTATTGCCTACACAGACTGGCAGCAGCTCTCCAGGATTTCAGGCAGGAAGCCTCTCCTAGCCCTACTGAACCTGGGTCCCTCTGCACGAAAGCTAGATGATCTGCCACTGAGCTATGGTAGGAGTTTTTTAATACACACAGACAAGAAAATTTAAAATGAAGCTATAATTTTTTTTTTGCAAGAGTTAAACAGTCACAGAATTATGGAAAGTTAGAATGCAACATAAGAGCCTGCTGGAACAGGCCAAAAGCCATCTAGTCCAGTTTCCTGTTGTCACAGTGGCCAGCCAGATGTCCATAGGAAGCGTACAAGCAGGATCAGAGTATAACAGCATTCTCCCCCCTTGTGATTGCCAGAAACTGGTATTCAGAAGCACCCTGCCTCCCACAGTGGAAAGAGAACACAGATTTTGTAGCTAGCAGCAGTGGATAGCTTGATCCTCCAAGAGCCAGAAACAGCCGTTAGATTAGAGCAAGTTCTGGATGCACCATCTCCAAACCTGGGCAACAGCTAGCTTGGGTGTTACTCTGATGAAAGCCTTATATGCCAAGAACGGCAATGTTATAGGCAGAGCTTGGAAAAGTTACTTTTTTGAACTACAACTCCCATCAGACCCAGCCAGCATGGCCACTGAATTGGGCTGATGGGAGTTGTAGTTCAAAAAAAGTAACTTTTCCAAGCTCTGGTTATAGGGGCAGGGACCAATCAATCGCTTGCTGGAAGTCCCCTGGCCATGACTCATACGATCCAGGCCGGACCCTGCAATCTTCATCAGAGGCCCTTCTCTTGGCACCCCGCCAAGGGCAATGCGGAGGGGGGGCATGCAACAACAGGGAGACACACCTGGCACCCCTCTGTCAGTTTTTAGGTGCCAGGCAAAGACGTTTCTGTTTATCCAGGCCTTTGGTTAATTAGCACAGCTGGTATAGCACAGTGGGGAGGAGAGCCTGGCTGGGAGTCCAGAGTCGGTGAGTTCAAATCCCCGCTTGTGTCTCCTGGGTGTCAAGGGCCAGCTAAAGATCACCCCCACAGGGAGTGGTTCAGGGGTTACGTGCCCTGCCACCTGTGCAGCCGTGGGCAAGCTGCAGAGTCCCAAGGAGCCGAGTTGCCCCCCAGATGGCAGTTGCAGACAAGGAAGGGGCTGGCTTGTGCAGCTGTGGCAAGCTGAGTAGGCCCTGGCCAGCTGGGGAGGACTAGCCTCGGAGGGAGGCAATGGGAAACCCCCTCTGAATACCGCTTACCATGAACACCCTATTTGTAGGGTTGCCATAAGTCAGGATCAACTTGAAGGCAGTCCATTTCCATTTTTTCCATTCATGCTGTACAATAGCATCCAGATTTCATTCCCTTTAAGCACACTGAGACATTTGCTTGCATACAATCACACCCCTGCATTCCATATTTGTTAACAAGAGAGTAGCTACCACCCTTCTCTGGTTCTATACTAGCCTATAAGTAAATGCAAATGCAAGTTTTACTTCTTTTTACAGTAGGCGGACCTTGGAAAAGTTACTTTTTTGAACTACAACTCCCATCAGCCCCAGCCAGCATGGCCACTGGATTGGGCTGATGGGAGTTGTAGTTCAAAAAAGTAACTTTTCCAAGCTCTGCAGTTTCTACACATACACACATCTCTCTGTCCTCCATTCTGGCAAGCAAGAAGCATTTTCAGAGTTCAAGGAGGCGTTCCTGCCAGGCAGAAATACTCTAGGAGAGTGCAAAGCAGGACCAATTAGGAGAGGGGTTGGGGAGAGTTCCAAGGGCCAGACAGAGAGACCTGAGGGCCGCACTTGGCCCCCAGGCCTGGGTTTCCCATCCCTGTTTGATATACTGAGCAATATGGATTAAGATCCCTCATTTCACTCAAGGGTTCACAAGAGTGGAAAAACAGAGAGTAATTCTTCGTAAGAATTACTAGAAGAGTTTGCTGGCAATCTGTTTATTTATTTATTTTATTTATTTATTATTAAATTTATATCCTGCCCTTCCTCCCAGAAGGGGCCCAGGGCAGTAAACAAAAACACTAAAAGCACTCTAAAAAGAAAAGACTTTAAAACATATCAAAACAAAACATCTTAAAAACATAAAAAAAAAAAACAAATTTAAAAAACATCTTAAAAAGCAATTTGAGCACAGACGCAGACTGGGATACGGTCTCTACTTAAAAGGCTTGTTGAAAGAGGAAGGTCTTCAGTAGGCACCGAAAAGATAACAGAGATGGCGCCTGCCTAATATTTACGGTGTTAAAGGTAAATCTACAAAACTGGCAGCACCCACTGCAGCCAGACACAGTCCAAAAACCTGCTTCCGGTCTGCCTAGGCACAGGAGGGTGTTTAGACGCCCAGTGAAGCGGCAGGGGTGGCTATGGGTGGGGTGCAACCACTTTGGCCACATGCTCTGCTTGCTTGGGGTTAAGGATACAGGCCGGTGTTCTGAAAGCAAAGATATGAGACAAGGCATTCCGAAATGCAACAGAAGCCATTTGAACACACATTCACAGCACTGAAAAAAAGTTTATGATTTGCATTTGCGTGCCCCCTCACAACATCAAGCTCTCTAGGCAACATACAAAAACAGTCAGGTCTGAAACAAGAACATAAAATAATATGCAACAAATGCAACATAGTATTCAAACCACTCCCACTGCCCTTCAGATGCAGCCTTTGCTGGCTGGGGCTGATGGGAGTTGTTGTCCAAAACGTCGGGGGGGGGGACAACACAGGTTGGCAAAGACAGCTTTACAATGTCTCTCTCTCTGTCTTCACCTATTGGATGTTTGCCTGCTTACACTGTACATTTGCTGGCAATCAAAGCACCCTGAACGTCCAGGTTCTCTTTATTTTTCCTTTTTAGAGAAAGCAAATTATTGACACAGAGTAATGCGGTTGCTTTTAGCCACAAGAGAGCATACATGCAAAGATAGATTGGCGCTCTCACAGAATCTGAAGAGCCAGACATGGAAATTAGGGCAGTCTGCAGGGAGACATCCCCCCCCCCCATCATACAGAGGACTACCCTCCACACTCGGTTTCAAAAGAGAGCTTAAGGAACATCCCCCCTTTTTATAGATTTCATCTGGCTAGTTGAGTCCACTTATATTGTACCTCTGTACTGCTGCCAAGTGGCCCAGTTTAAGACCCAATCTACACTTGCATCCTTCCCGACAGAGACTCTGTGCCTTTCACAGCTGTATGGCAGGTTATAATTCAACAGATGCAGCTTCACCTCTGGACTGTTCCCCCTCCATGGCTAAGGCTGCAATCCTCACATTTCCCTGGGAGTAAGCCCTACTGAATTCAGTAGGACTCACTTCTGAGTAGAGATGGCTAGGACCATGCTGAACAGCAGCTTCCAGATAGAGGGATTTAAGCTGGGCAATTGGTGTGAGTGTGCAGGGGTGTGTATGCAAGGTCGCAACCAAAGTCTGCAGCTGCTATCTGAAGGAGTAAATTGCACTGGGCATTCCAGTCCTGGAATGGCGATGTAAAGTGCCGAGAGCTTTGCTCTTAAAACAGGGGATACTGATTATTTAAACGAATGAATAAATAAATGAGCAAGCCCCTCTGTGACCTCACAGCAGTTTAGCCAATGAAAGCCAGAAAGACCCTAACCCTTAAGTACCCACAACAGGGCCACAGAAGCAGAAAAGTTGTTCAGTGCAAGATGCCTTATTTTTCAGAGCGCTTTCGAAAATGTCATTCCTTGTACTATTATATTCCTTGTACTATTATATACCCAGGGTATATAACCCAGGGTCTGTGGCTGTGCTACCTGAATGCATACGATCATCCTGTGAACCTAAGCAGGGTCAAGCCAGGTTAATACTTGGATGGGAGACCACCTAGGAACACTTGGTGCTGCAGGCTTTCCCTGTGCCGGAGTATCTGCTTTGCATGCAGGGGGGTGCCAGACCCAGTCTCTTGTATGTCCAGGTAGGGCTGGGGATGTCCCATGTCTGAAACCCTGGAGAGTCCCTGCCGGTCAGTGTAGACAACACTAAGCTAGATGGACAGTGGCCTGTCTTTGTATAAGGCAGCATCCTCTATTCAATCTGGAGACATCTTAAATATGCTTATTTGGAAGGGCTGTAGTTCAGTGGTACAGCATTTGCCTTGCATGCAGTTCAACCCCCAGGGGCACGTCCAGTCAGTGTACGTGGTACTGTCCTGGGTGGACCAATGGTCTCATTCAGTATAAGGCAGCTTCCTCTGTTCCTGTGTGATTTAATGAAGGAGATTTGTGGTAGAGTTGGGTCAGATTAAAAGGAAGTTCCTCTTCACACAATGGAAAGGGCATTGTTAGGGGGCCGAGCGTGGAGTCTTCTGGAGCGGACCCCAGCCCCCCTGTCCTTGTTCCTCTTTTATCAAAACTTACGCTTTTCTTCTCGCCTTACGGGGCAGCTATTGCAAAGCCACTGGTGAGACTCTAGCCATTTTCTACCCTAGTTTTCCCAGTGGCACCTGCAAATCAGCATATGCAATTTTTATTTTGGGGGGGCAAATTGGGTCACGGGGCTGTGCTTAGTCCTTGGAGTACCTCAGAACAACCCTGCACAACGTGGTACCCACGTGTGGAATCCATGTGACGACGGCCACTAGATTACACGGCTCCCTCCACTTACACATTTGACTGACGTAGGGATTGTTATTAGTGGTCTTGAGTGAAGGCAAGGTTCCTTGTTTGTTGTTGTGTGCCTTCAAGTCGACTACGACTTATGGCGACCCTACGAATCAGCGACCTTCAACAGCATCTGTCGTGAACCACCCTGTTCAGATCTTGTAAGTTCAGGTCTGTAGCTTCCTTTATGAATCAATCCATCTCTTCTTTGGCCTTCCTCTTTTTCTACTCCCTTCTGTCTTTCCCAGCATTATTGTTCCTTCTAGATACAATTTATATTCGTACAAGAGAACCCAAATAGGGGACATACATGGAAACCAAGTAAGTAGACATTTTAACTTCAAATTACAATAGAAAGCATAGTTTTAAATCTGAAAGGAACTTAAATATCGCGACATACTGTGTAACCCAAATCTTTAAAACAGGAGGCCAGCTTAGCCTAGCGGCTCCTTCACATTCCAGCCTAAGTGACAATTAGCTTAAATGACTTTTTCTGGGTCTGGAGATGATACGCTAAACAGAACCTCCACGTTTGCGGGCAGTACCTGACACTCTGCATGCCAGGTTCTCAGTGGCCTTTGGTTGTCTGCTGTCGGAATCAGGATGCTGGGTGGGAAGGACCTGCAAGGCAATCCTTAGATCAAGTTTGGAAGAAGAAATGTTGCACATGTCATTCATTCTTCCCCCTCTTTCAAGCAAGGAAAATGAGACATCTTGGGATTCTTGCAATATTCCTTAATGGGGACGAGGAACTTGATTCACAAGGAGATGCTGACAGTTCTTTCCTTCCTCGTGGCATTTTTTTAAAAATGATTTAGGATCTGCACTTGAAATTTTGAAACACAGCAGAGCCCAAGAATTGGAGGGGGCCAGCAAAAATGAGCCAGTTTCCATGGAGACGGCTTCATTAGCATTCTGGCCCACGATGGTGCCCGTTCACACATCAGGGAAGTGGGTTTCAAAAAGGCTGGCAGGAGAGGGGAAGAAATAGCACCTAAGTTTACTTGCCTCTGCAGAAACAAGATGGGGACTGCAACAGCAGACCCTGCCTTATCGCTTGCTCGCCCTCCTTCAGAGAAGTTTCCCTTGCAAATTCAAGAAATGCCGGACCCTGACAGCGTCTGAGCATTTGGAAACAAGACATTTCAAAACCTGAGAGTTGCTGTGGGGGTCATATAGATGAGAATCTGAAAACAGGTCAAAAGTCCTATTGCAAGGCATGCAGAGAGAAACCAGATCATCATCGTTTGAACCTCGTGAAAGAGCGAAAAGATGGATGCAAGGTTTATTTATTTATTTATTTAATTCATATACCACCCTAAGCCCGAAGGCTCTCTGGGCGGTGTACAAAAAGATAAAAAACAAGCAATATATAAATACAATAAATAGAATAAATCAAGAAAACAAAACAAACAAACAATAAAAGAACCAAACAACATCCAAAAATACAAATAATGATGAAAATACCATTAAAACACACATTAAAATGCCTGGGAGTATAAAAAGGTTTTCACCTGGCGCCGAAAAGATGGTAGCGTCGGCGCCAGGCGCACCTCATCGGGCAGGCTGTTCCACAGTTCGGGGGCCACCACAGAAAAGGCCCTGGTTCTAGTCACCACCCTCCGAGCTTCTCGATGGGATGGCACTCGGAGGAGGGCCTTAGATGTTGAGCGCAGTGTCCGGGTAGGTTCATATTGGGAGAGGCGGTCCACCAGAGAGCAGCTACGGCTCATTCTTGACGGAGCCTAGCTTTGCCATGAGCACAACAGACGCATTACAGGAAAGCTTCCGCCCCCATCTGCGCTATATCCATTTGAAGCAGTATCGTGCCACTTCAAACTGCCATGGCTTCCCCCAAAGAATCCTGGGAATTGTAGAGGTTTAACAATCAATCCCTCTTCTCAGGGATCTCTGGGAATTGTAGCCCTGTGAGGGGGATCGGGGCGAATCTCCTAACAGCTCTCAGCACCCATAACAAACTACACCTCCCAGGATCCTTTGGGGAAGCCATAACTGTTTAAAGTGGAATAATAAATGTAAGGTGCAGATGTAGCCATAGTTCAGCATTCAGTCTAGCCCCCGCACCTTCACCCCATCCATCAGGTGATTAATATAAGCTGGCACATTCATTTACGCACCCATTCTTCACTTTGCCCAACCTCCTCTTTCAAAAGTGGCAAAACTATTATAGGATTGGTGGGGTGGTATTGGTGATGTCATGCACATCAGCCAATAGGCATCCTCCGTGGCTGGCTTTTTCTCAGATGAAAGTCACATAGCTCAGGGACAGTTGGCAAAGTACATGCATGCACTTTGCATGCAGAAGTTCAACCCACAACATCTCCAGCTAAGAAAATGACCATTTGAATCATTCCGTTAAAGCACAACCCAGAATCCTCTGCAATATGCAGAGATTTTGTGGCTAAGGCAGCACAATCATCCAGCAACTCAGTAAAAGTGGACAGGCAGGAAGTTTTAAAACAACTGTGCACTTGCCAAGAGGTCAAAATTGCAATGTTGTTGGGTGCATGGGTGCAATGTACAAAAGTATCTTATGTAAGTCATGATAATGAATTAATTACAGCATACGAGGGTCTAGCACAGCTTTTGCAAAGAGGTTCTGGGATTACATTCCAGAGAGTTCTAGCTCATATTAAGCCTTTTGCTTGCTGCTTTTCCACAGCACTTTTCAGGGGTGGGGGTAATATTCATTCTAAAAAGACTGGACTGTGTTATTAAAATATTGGGAAGGTTTTTAAAAACTCCATTTCAGAAGGTCCCTGGATTGTTTAGCTGCTTTAAAAAAAATGTGGAACAGAACTTTGTAGCGGATGTAAAGCATCTTCTAGCTAAACAAGATCTGGCCAGCCAGCTAATTGATCGCAAGCAAGATGTCCCGCATTACAACGCTGACAGATGACATTTATGTTATTTTCAGGCATTCACAGATTTCTCCCTCGAATGTTGGCAAGTAGCTAAGATTTAACAGGCACAACAGTTCAGTCACGTGGTCCACAAAATGGTATTGCAAGGAGGGGAAACCCAACTCATGAATATGCAAACGGCAGTGGAGGGAGTTGCATAAGAGAAGGTGAGTGGTGGCTTCTGCAGGGGTGGTGTGTTTGCCCCCACCCATGTTCAATTTTGATTAGCTATCTCTGACAGGGCATGGCCAGGGAGGAAATCAGACTTCGCTAACCTGGTGCCCTCCAGTTCTTTTGGACTCCCAATTAGGGTTGCCAGGTCCATGGCCTGAGACTGATCCTGTATCTTTAGGAGAAGAGAAAGTCAGCCAAGTGCAGGTGTTCTTGCAACCCTGTAATAGGAAAAACCACAAGGTGGAATTCTCCCTTCCCCCTGCACAACTTTTAAAGATACAGAAGACCTTGTGGAGGCTGGGCCTGGCAACCAAGAGATCTTCCGTATCTTTAAAAGTTGTGCAGGGGGAAGGGAGAATTCCACCTTGTGGTTTTTCCCATTACAGGGTTGCAAGAACACCTGCACTTGGCTGACTTTCTCTTCTCCTAAAGATACAGGATCAGTCTCAGGCCAAGAACCTGGCAATCCTACTTCCAATGGTACTGGTTGGGGCTGATGTGCGTTGTAATCCAAAACAGCTAAAGGCCCCCAGGTTGGCGAGGGTTGAGATAAATAATCAATTCTTCCTCTTGGTCCAGAACAGCCTTGCCAACCTGGCACCTTCCAGTCCAAAGCGATTATAGTCCAAAGCATCTGCAGGGCACCAGGCTGGTGAACGCTGGCCCAGAGGATTGCCAGTATGGGAAGGGATGATCAAGGCCCCGTCCCTAGTTGCATCAAGGAAACACTGCAGTGGATTATTGCTTATCTGAACACAGCACACACTGGAGAGAATAGCCTCTTTGGGTTTGGGAAGGGGGCAGTGAGGAGAGATTTCCTCAGCCCTCCAACCTTTCCTGAGAGACACAGAGAAATGTGCTCTGTGTCTTCATGGGTCAAGGCTAAGCATTGCTGTAAAGAAACCCATCCATTTTAATGAACTGTTGATACAACCAATCTGTATTTTTCCTCTGTCTTTTGCAAATCTAGCTCCCAAATCAGAGTTTGGAAACTTGGGGCCTTTCCAGACTGGGTTTGTGTGTGTGTGTGTGTATTTTACAACATGTCATTGATGCAATAATAGTGCATCAGTAGTAGATTTATAGTAGATTGTCCACCTTAGCAATGTAGTGGCAAATCCAGAAGTGCAGGGTCCCTTCATGATAGACATGCCGTGTCCCCTTAAGGCCATGCCCCTCACTCGCTTGCTCTCTGTCATCTTCTCCACACGCCCCAGTCCTTCCTGCATGTCCATAGGAGCCAATCAGCATGAAAGGGGAGTATGTTAGCTATTGAGAAGAGTCACCTCTTTTTACTTTGATTGACCTCAAACAGCAGAAAAGGACAAGGAAGCACGTTAGAAGGTTCTTTTCAGTGGCTAACACACTCCCCTTTCATGCTGTTTGGCTGGTAGGATGCTGGAGGCAAAGGGACCCTGTTCCCCCCCAAAATAAGGGGTGTAAGATCCCCTGACACTCCAAGTGACTATACCCAATGCTTCCCCAATATTACTGCATTGTTGCCCTCTGGAGGGGGACTCTTGCACCACAAAAGCAGCTCGGAAAAAAATCAAAACATTACTGGATAATTAAAAAGTTACAGGATTTCAGCAGGAAATGATGTGCCATTCATCGACTGGAAATGAAGCATTGTGAACGCCGCAAAACCTTTGCAGGTACAAACAGTATTAAAACTGAGCCGACATATAACTGCCCCGATACTATCATGAGCCCTTGGTGTATACCAGCAAACTTTTTAAGGTTTGTAGAGTTGCGAAATTTAGTAGGGTGCCAAAAGCAGACATACAAGGCGAGATGGATGCAAAGAGTCCAACGCTGCCAAGGTAAAACTTCATCTAATTTTACATTCTCCTGCCAAGAAATTCCAAACAGATGCTTGTTCCTGCTCTGTAGTTCCTTCCCCACCCCACATTACACACCATTAGAAAGTCCATTAGAGAAACAGTAACTCCTTCATTGAGCTAAGGAGGATCCAATGGTCAGTTGGGGTAATGCTGTTCAGAAGACAAGGTAAGCATTGTACAGTCAAGCAGCAGGGCCTGCAAAACCACTGCCGCGATTTAGCAGGTCCTGGAAAGAAGACATTTATCAGATGCCGAAGTCACAGTCAACCAGCTCTTCCTGCAACCCCACAAATGTAGTAAAATCCAGGTAGGAAAGCATCTGTATCACTGAACACTAAATTCAGACCATGGTATTCCCGATCTCTATGTAAGGATGTTAAAGTTGGACAGTGAAAGAAGCGGGTAAGAGACAAATCAACTCATTTGAAATGTGGTGTTGGAGGAGAGCTTTGCGGATACCATGGACTGCAAAAAAGACAAATAAGTGGGTGTTAGAACAAATTAAACCAGAACTGTCACTAGAAGCCAAAATGATGAAACTGAGGTTATGATAGTTTGGACACATCACGAGAAGACATGATTCACTAGAAAAGACAATAGCACTGGGGAAAACAGAAGAGAGTAGAAAAAGAGGAAGGCCAAACAAGAGATGGATTGATTCTATAAAGGAAGCCACAGACCTGAACTTACAAGATCTGAACAGGGTGGTTCACGACAGATGCTCTTGGAGGTCATTGATTCATAGGGTGGCCATAAGTCGTAATTGACTCGAAGGCACATAACAACAACAACAAGGAAAACATCATAAGGAAATAAGAGTCTGGCTGCTGCATCAGGCCAACCATAGCTCATCTAGCCAAGCATCCTGGTCTCACAGTGGCCAACCAGAAGCCCCACTGGGAAGCACAAATGGCAGGGAAAAATAATTGGGCATTATTTATAAACTTTATGGGGAATAGATGTGGGTTTGATATTAAATGCTATAATTCATTCAAATGAATTTAAAATAACATTGAGTTGTTATTATTGACTGTATTCATAATGCTAGCCTATGTTGCACTTTATTTACAGTTCTGTCTTTGTAGTGAACCCGATTGAATTTGGTGCTATAGATTGGTGTTCTAACTGGGAATTAATTTGAATAAGGAAATATGAAGATGGAATGATTTTGGGTATCTGCCTGGATAATTCTCCACCCCCAATGCATAAAGCTCTTTTAGTGCTGGTAAATAGCTGCCTTCTGCTTGGAAATTATTCCAGGACTCGCTTCATTTCACATCGAGAGTCTGGAGCGGAAACGGACTAGTCCTCGGCCAAGCTAGATGCAATGAAGAACTGTTATTAAGACCTGCATCAGCTGACCAGGGGTTGCAAACTTCACTCCTGTGATGCCAAACTATGTCAGTGGAGGAAGCATTTCCCTGCAGGACTTGCTGTAAGTGCCGTTTGGCTGTTTGGTAGTGTCATCATTTTGGCAGCAGATATCTGGGTCAATCACAGCAGTCACAGGGCAGGAGTAGCCTAGTGGCAAATTCAGAAATGCAAGATCCCTTCATGATAGTCACAGCCAGACATTCCCTTTTTTTGCTGCTGGGTTGAGAATGAGATCCTCGTTAATGCCTTCTCCCATAACAACAGACATCCCTAGGAGGCAATAAGCGTGAATGGGGAGAGTTGGCTACTGAGAAGAGTCTTCTCAGTGGCTTGCTCACCTCCTTTCACTCTGATTGGCTCCAATCAGCATGAAAGGACAAGGAAGCATGTTAGGAGACTCTTCTCAGCAGCCAACACACTCCCCGTTCATGCTGATTGGCTTGTAGGATGCTGAAGACATGGGGACCCTGTTGGGACCTGGCTCCCAAACAAGCAAGGTGTCTGAGACACCCCGATGAATACCAAAGGTAAAAATAAAAAATAAAAAATTAAGGTGAATGTAGCAGATTTATTCTGCTACATTCACCTTAATTTTTTATTTTTTATTTTTATGTCTGAGACACCCCACCAGGACCCTGGACGACTGCACCGCTGCAAGGCACAATGTACATATGGTCCCTCTGGTGGTATTGCTCAACTGGTTTGTGGAAGCAAATAAAGGTCTGTTGATTAAGGAATTAAAACAACTTCCACTCTTTGGGCAGTGAGGCTGGAGGTGGCTCAGTGGTGGAAGTCAACAGAGCCTCTGTTACTTGATCTATGATACCAAAGTGTGTGTGTGTGTGTGGCTTGCAGAGGCTCTACCTGCATGGTGCGATGTGCTACGCCAGTCTTTCCCAAACGCTTCTCCCCGTGGACCGCTTGAAAATTGTTCAGAGTATTGGTGGGCCACTAATTTGTTTTTCCCCCTGCTCACTGTAGCAATTGCAATGTACTGTGTAAGATGCTGTATGATTTTTAATTGCATTTTCATTGCTTCTTTAATTTCTTAAGTTCTATTACAATTTGCATCCCATAGAATTCAGACGGTACTACAATAAAATACAATCACAAGAAATAAAAGAAGGAAGAGGGATACAATTAAAAATCTATACAAATGTTTAATGCAAACATGCCGCGGACCACAGTTGGGGGAACGGTGCTAGAAGATGTGGAAATGAGGACACCTTCTATACTGTGTGGAATAGGTTTATTGAGTACGCGTCTCTTCCAGACAGAAGGCTGACCCACCCAAGCCCGTGCTCACGGACGGCTCTGGTCAGAGAAGCTCAGATCATGCGGATGCAGGCAGTCGAGTGGGATCACTCTATTTGATCACTGCTTCTGTTGCTCTTCTGTCTAAAGAACTGTAATCCACGTAGTAATGGCAATTGTCATTCTATTTTTCTCCTTCTTGTTCTGTGTCAAACAACAATAATCAAGAAGAAAGGGGAGCCAATAAGTGCAGAACTCCCAGCGTGAAGGATGCCAGGTTGCGTGGACAGCAGGGATGGGATTCTTTGACTGGCACCGCTTTGAAAGCATTCCACCAACCTAGCAGGTGGTAGAAATTCCAGCTTGTTCTTTATCCACTGCTTTTACTGGTCCAATTCCCCCCCCCAAAAAAAACCTATTGATATTAATGTCAATATTTTGAAGGGAAATTCTGATAAATGAAAGGAAATATCCCTATTTTGAAAGGAAAGGATTGCTTCCTCTTCCTCCTTCGCTGCGACTGAGGCTGGTCAGTTTTCACATTAGCAAGCAGAGACCAGCTGTTTTCCTTTTGGAAAGAAAAGGAGGAGAGCAGCTTTCAGTGCCCCCCCATCCCCCACCTCCTCCTCGGCAAACCTAGAGTCCTTAATTTGGGAGAGTCTCTCTAGAAAGCTACGCTTCCCTTTTAATCTCTGTTATAGGCGTGGCTTGCTTCCTGCCGCTTGGAGTTTGGATTATTGAGTGGAGGGGAGTGGCAGAGAGTGAGAGGAAGGGCTGTGCTGCTGTGCTGTGCTGTGAGTAAAATCAATAAAAGAACAATATATTTAAGGGAATATTCGAGGGGGAAATCCAGTGTTGGGGGAAAGCTGCTGAAGTTCGGAGCAAATGAGATCGCTCCGCCAAGGTGGAGAATATGCAGACAATTGAAAAATCCAGTGCTAAATCCAAATTTAGCAGAATTCTTGCTCATCCGTAATGGAGAGTCAGAGTCTTGTTTGCTGCTATGGTAAGATGTACTCTTTTCTGTTTATTCAATGCTAGTCCTACTCAGAGTAGACCCATGGAAGTTAACAGACATGACTAACTTATTTATTTATTATTTGATTTATATCCCGCCTCTCCTCCCGTCAGGAGCCCAGGGCGGCAAACAAAAGCACCAAAAACTTTAAAACATTATAAAAACAAACTTTAAAACATCATAAAAATAAAACATCTTTAAAAACGTTTCTTAAAAAAAGCTTTAAAAACATCGTCTAAGATTAAAAGCATTTTAAAAAAGAAGGCTTAAGAACACATTAAAAAGCAATTCCAACACAGACACAGACTAGGATAAGGTCTCAACTTAAAAGGCTTGTTGAAAGAGGAAGGTCTTCAATAGGTGCCGAAAAGAGAACAGAGATGGAACCTGCCTAATATTTAATGTAATGATACTTATGTTCATTAATTTCCATGGGTCTACTCCAAGTAGGACTTAACTGAATACAACCCAGCATTTGTAAAATGTGCATGGGACCATGTGTTATTGGTCCTGAAAGCTCCACACTGGCTGCCAGTGAGATACCAAACCCAACTCAAGGTGGTAGTACTAGCATACAAAGCCCTAAACGGCTTGGGACCAAAGAACTTAAAGGAGTGACCTCCCCATTAGCAACTATTTTGGGCCTTCCCTGGTGATGTGCATCTGTCTCCCCCATTATTCAGGAGGAATTTAAAGACATCGCTGTTTAAAGTTACGTCCTGAAAATCAAAAAGCCGTATCTGCAATCTCAGATACAAGGACAGTCACAGCTATTCGATACTGATAGAAAGGCACTCTGCACATATTCTAGGATCCTCTGTTTTATAAGCCCACATCACTCATGCATACAGGCAAGACACGCATCCCTTTTAATTTAGCCTGAGTTCAGCTTCTGAAAACATTCCACATCATCTGGAGAACTGAACTGGAGTTATGCAATAAAATGTATGCAGAAGTCTTTAATTCTATTTATTTTTAGCTGGTATGTCACGATGGTAGCTTATGAGGGTATACAACCCTGATACTGTGTTTTTAGATTATGACAAGCCATTGCACATACATTTGAATCTGCACGGTTTTACCCTGCCTGCTTTTGCTGTTATCCTGGCTGCTCTGAAATGTGAAAAGTAGATTCTGAAATACATATATGCATAAAATGAACCTGTACATCTTAGATTTGGGGATATTCCTCTTTGGCTGCAAAATTTGGTATAGTGAGGACTGTAGCACCGGATTTAAAAGCTAGGCTTTGTTTCCATAGCAACTTGGAAAAATGACCAGCTCCCCAAAGAGGACTGTTGCTCACTAACCGATAAGACGATCTGAAATCTATCGAGGACTGCCTTCGTGGTCCAACAGAGCGGTGAAGAGCTGCAGTCATAAATTATTAGAATAAAAGAATTTGAGGCCCTGGCATCCTTGCCAGGAGTGGAAATGCAGCAACAAGCCCAGATATGAACGAAGATGCAAGAAGAGTAGCAGTGACACACCTTTGTTGTAACATCTATTTTCACAAGTATGTTGGCCATGTCAGTGTTTTTATCGCCAGCAACTACCACCTCTGTTTCATCAACATTCATTCACACACCAGCTGTGATTCGGTGGCTCTGAATTAATGGATGTTGCCAAGAGCAATGTTAATTCTGCAGTGGCTTTTGCTTGGTGTTAGGAATCACTTCCCAAGAAACCTCCCAAAGTGATCCACTTAAAAGGCTTACTGGAAAAGGAAGGTCTCCAGTGGGCACCTAAAAGATCAGAGAGACAGTGACTTCCGGGAAGGGTGACTTAGCCTGTGCCTGCTTTTGAGACGGGCTCCTGCCTCAAAAGAAGCTTATTCAGATATATCAGTCAGGTTTTTTTTTTTTTTTGACTGATTAAACTTCTCCCGGGTAGGGAGAAACGAAGAGATTAACCTCAAAGCCTATTTTTGTTGGGACGACCAGATCTCATTAATTTATGGGACGAGGTCCAGCCGACGAAGGTGGGACGGATTTTCAACAACAAGCTCTATCTGATAAAGCGAACGTTCATCTTATCTTCTAAGAGAGAACGCACTAACAGGCAAGCACCCTTCTTTCTATATTTTTCTTTTACTTGACTTAAATTGTTGCTGTTTAAAAGAGATTTGCCAGATTGATCGGTTTTTGACATCTCACTGGGGAGCCATAACTTCTCTCTGCTACTCACTAATTAATAGCTTATCTCTGTTTTTGTTGCAAAAAGCTGTCCTGGATTTGCATTCTAAAGATATACACAGAAGAGGGATTTCTATTCCAGATTTTTATTTTGAAGAATATTATATTGTCTGAGACTACTCTCTTTTTGGTCTATTTTATTTTGACGAATCTGTTTCCTGACGACCGCCATTAATTGTTTCGATCCTGGGAACTGCATTTTGTTTACTTAAGCATGGAGAGATAAGGCTGTCTGCTCTGTTTATACTGTGATGTCACCAAGTTTGGAGTATTAACCCAATTGTTGCTGAAATAAGAAGTGGTTTTCCTATATTTTTCTTTTAAAATGGCAATTAAGAAAGTGGCTGAGAAGCTGGAAATAACTATGTTTCAGAAAATAATGGATGAGATTGAGATAACGAAACAAAACCTGCGACAGGGTTGTAAGGAGCTGAAAATTGAATTGAGTAAAATGAAGCAGGAGATTAAAGATATAGGGGTCCCTGTGAGAGAGGTGACCCTGGAAGGGGTCCCTGTGAGAGAGGAGACCCCGGAGATTGGAACAAACGTGGAACAGGAAAAAGATTTGGAGTCTATGGACTTTAGAAACAAAATCTATTGTTTGGAGACACAGGAGATTAAAGACATAGGGGTCCTTGTGAGAGAGGAGACCCTGGAGACTGGAACAGGGGTCCCTGTGAGAGAGGAGACCCTGGAGACTGGAACAGGGGTCCCTGTGAGAGAGGAGATCCCGGAGATTGGAACAAACGTGGAACAGGAACAAGATTTGGAGTCTATGGACTTTAGAAATAAAATCTATTGTTTGGAACTCAATGTTATCTCTGAAGAAATTAATGAAGATTCTAGAGATAAAGTTATCAATGGCATGGATAATCTTCTGGACTGGAATGATGTGATGGAGCCCAATATAGAGAAAATCTATGGAATTAACTGCAGCCATGTGACAATGGAAAAACTTTTAAGAGATGACCCAGTGTATTTTGAAAAAAAGAACAGAGATATGATTTTACAGCAGTATTTCAGCAACCTATTCAGAATGGATGGCAAGAAAATATTTGGGATAGAGGTAATTCCCATCAGACTCTTACTATATGACTATGGCTTTGACAGCAAGATTATTATGGAATACTGATAATGGAAGATTGGATATTGAAATTACTGGACTTAACAAGACTACTGAAGATGGAAGATGGAAAATGGAACTAATAGGGATAATAGAACAATGGCTACTGAAATTACTGAACCTAACAGATTCTGATGTGATGGATTAATTGAAATGTTTATTTTGACTATGGTTATGACAATAAGATTATCATAATTAGTAATGAGATGGATTAATCGATATGCTTATCTGGAAAAAAAAATTGATAGATATATTTCTTAAAGAATTGAAACCTCTCTTTGACTTTTTGTGGAAAGAATAAAGTAATGTTTATGAGATTTGATGATTAAGTAAGATAACTACTGGAGGAAAGTGATTTTATAATATGACTTAAGAGACAGGATTGTTATATATTATAGACTTATAACTGATTTGATCTTTGACAAATGGGAAGTCAATATTTTACTCTTTATTTTTTATTTTTGTTTTTTTTTTTTCTTTTTTTTTTTGTTTAACTATTTTTGATTTTGTTTTTTGTCTTTGAATGTTTTATGATTTCGTCTTGTATGTTTTATGAAAATCTGAATAAAAATTATTGAAAAAAAAAAAAAAAAGATCAGAGAGACAGTGTCTGTCTGATATCTAATGGGAGGGAGCTCCAAAGGGCCAGTGACATCACACTGAAGGCCCAGGTCCGACATGCTGCAGAATGGAATGGACCTCCTGATCTACAGGATTGGTTGGGTAGATATGGTGTGCTGTTTTAGGTGATACCTTGTTTCCCAACTCAACCCTCTTTAAAGTGCCAAGCTGGAAAAAATGGGTTGCTAAGGATTGCCAGATGTCAACCTGGAGATCGTGCCTCAACCTTTTAAAAAAGTATGAAGAAGTGAGAGAGGATTGAGGCCGACCCAAGAAAGCAGGCCCAGTGCCAGAAGGTGGCCAGGTTGGGCCCTGGCTGAGGGCCCCTGGGTCCCAGAGGGGCCTCTGAAGGGTAGTGATCCCATTTGGCTCCTGATCCTGCCATGGATTACAGAAAGGGAGCTCCCAGGCACCCCCCTAGAACCGTGCAGGTCCATAATGCCTGCCTGCACACCACACCTACCTCTCCCATTGGGGTGAATGCTGGCTGCGCTGTGGGCATGCCTGCCATCAACCAAGATGGCAGCTGAGGCTCCCCTAAGGGACTGATGCTTCGGCTGCCATCTTGGTTTATGGCAGACATGCGTGTGCAGCGTGGCCAGCATTTACTGCAGCAGAAGAAGTATGTGTGGGTGGGTGCCGTGGGCCCAGGGCAGGCTGGTGCCCAAGGGCCCAATCATGTCTGGTGCTGGCCCTGCAAGGAAGGGACACCATACTATTTAAGGCCCCACCCCAATGCCAGCTCTTGAATGTTGACTAACCACCTCCTCTCGACTTCTGACAGCCCATCGGGCCACCTCCCTGTCAGAACTGAAGCTTGAACTTTCCTTTCCCTTGGCAAAATTGCGTCATCTTCTCCAGCGTCTGAAGCCACCTCCAGTCCTCTACTGATGCTTTATTTTTAGTAACCACCAAACAAAGGCAACTCACACCTGGTCCGGGGGCCTGTGGGATTCGTTCCAGCAATGACTTCAGCAACGACAAAAGAATCTGCCCCAATAACTGTCCCCTTGGCATAAAGCCTCGTGGACTGCTTTAATTAGGTATCTGTTCCAAAGATGAATTAATAAATTAGCAGTCAGCACCTGGCGCACAGTATTCACATGGGCCTGTATCAACGCTTCAAGTACAGCAAACATGTCGCATGCCCTATTATTACAGAGTCGTGCACACACGGGGCCGGCCCTACCATTAAGCAGAATGAGGAAGCTGCCTTGGGCAGCAGATGCAGAGGAGCTGGGAGCAGCAGGGATCTGTAGGAGGCCAAAACTGTGTGTGCCACGCAGCCTGGCCTAAGACAGCCTCTGCTGCCCTCAGGCTCTTCCTTGCCATATTCAGAGGCCACTGTGCATTTACAGTCAGATCTGGTTTGGCCCTTGGAAGTTTGGTTTTCATATCTTTAGCCCTTTTGGCTGCACAGGCAAACGTGGGAGCAAATGAGCAAAGAGGAGCAAACCTCGAGATGACAGCAGTGGTCGAGAAGGGCTTCCAGCAATAAAGAGGGTTTCTGTATTCTCATTTGAACCTGCCCCAGCCCTGAGATCCATGTCAGTGCCTCTGTTCTCTGATGCATTGTTGCTCAAGATCAGGCTGGTGTGTACAGGGGACGGGGTCTTTTCGGGGTGGTACCACAGTTGTGCAGTTCTTTGCTCCAGGGAGGAGCACCAAGCTCCCTCTCTTTCTGATTTTAGGTGGGCATTGACAACCGTTTATTTCCACCAGGCCTTTTAATTACTGATTTCTTTTGATGCTTTTCCAAGTAATCCTCTCTCTCTCTCTCTCGCTCTCTCTCTCTCTCTCTCTCTCTGTGTGTGTGTGTGGTGTGTGTGTGTGTGTGTGTGTGTGTGTAAAAGACAGAGAGAGATTCCGTGATGGAGAAACTGCCACCTCCTAACCCCCTAATGGCTCATTCCAGCCCAAGTGGAACATGCGGTAGGCAGCTTTTCCCTGTTTCCCCCCTCTCCATTTGGCTTTTAATTTTTTCCCTCCTCCCACTGAAACCCTCAGAGAGGAAAAGAGTTATGTGTGTTCCAGGATTGGCTTAATTTTTGGCCCTTTGTGGATGGGGCCCATGTCAGGGGGAGATTTGGATCCTGTAGAGACCCACAGATTCCACTCCCAACACTCCCCTTTCAAGCCCTATTGCTGGTGACCCACTACCAGACGCCTATCTTTTATGATTACGCCTCTTATTATTTATTGCATTTGTTCATAACTTTCTGCAAAAAGTGTCTCAAAGCAACTTACAAATATATAAAATACTAAACAGCTTGCTAATAATTTGAAACCAAATACAAAGAATAAAACACATCAGAAAAAAGAATTCTAAAGGTTTTTATTTAACAACAAGAACAGAAAGGGCAGATCCTATCCCACCCACTAAAAGATGAAGACCATAGGCAGACAATCAATCAATCAGTCAAATCAAATCCACAGTACAATCTTAGTTAAAGACCAAATGTGTGGCCAGAGATATCTTCCAGCCTGGCACCTTAAAGACGGCAGTGTTGGCACTAGGCATGCTTCCCTGGGAGAGCATTCTACAAACTTGGAATCATCACTGAAAACACTCATTCTCTGTGCTCGTTCTTCCCGCCCATATTGCTCCCCACTAAGGGCTGTTCAGGAGATATAGATGTCATGCCCATGGCCTCCTCTCTGCCTGCAGAGCTGTGTGTACAACTGCATCAAACAGGCCCTTAGGCAGCCTTTGGCAGCCTTTAGAATTGTGTTTTTAATGCTGGTATGTTTTTATTCTTCTGATCATTTTATTTGTCTCAGTTTGTGTTTTTCACTGTTATCAAATGTTTTCTTTTGCAAGCTACTTTATATTTATTTAAGAACACAAGAAAACCCCTGCAGGATCAGGCCAGTGGCCCATCTAGTCCAGCATCCTGTTCTCACAGTGGCCAACCAGTTGCCCCAATAGGAAACTCACAAGCAAAACCTGAGTGCAAGAGCACTGTCACCTCCCACGAGCTCCAACAACTGGTATTCAGAAGCATGCGTCCTCCAACAGTGGAGACAGAACATACAGATCCACTTTTAAAGCCTTCCAAGTTGGTGGCCACCACTGCCTCTTGTGGGAGCAAACTCCATAACTTAAGTATGTGCTATGTGAAGAAGTACCTTCTTTTGTTTGTCCCAAATCTTACAACATTTACTGGATGTCCATGAGTTCTAGTGTTATGAGAGAGAGAGAGAGTTCCCTCTATCCAGGAGAACTCTGTAGGAGTTTTCTCCTAGCAGCACAGGAGAACATCAGAAGAACCTGGCAGCTGGATGAGGTTAAAATACTGTTCTTCAGCCTTGGGTTCTGAGATGTTTTTGGACTACAACACCCATCATCCCTAGCCAGCTTAGCCACTAGTCAAGGGAGCATGGGTGTTGTGGTCCAACAGCATCTGGGAACCCAAATTTGAAGAATACCGGGCTGAAATCTATCTAGTCCAGCATCCAATTTCATAGTAGCTAGACAGATGCCTCAATGGGAGGCCTGCAAGCAGGACCTGAGTGCAACAGCAACTTACCCCACTTGTCCTCCCCAGCAGACATACTGCCTCTGACAGGGGAGGTGGAACATATCAATGGCTACTTGCCATTATGGCCAACTTTATCTTCCATGAATTTGTCTAATCCTCTGTTAAAGGTTGATATTTATAAAGCAGGGTATGAAAACTGCAAATAAATAAGACTGGTAGCATTTCTTATTTTTAACTTATAAAGCACCCAAAATTCATATGAAAGATCAGAGAAGTAGGTTTCTTAAGTACGTCCCTCCCCTAATTCTGTGCATGTAGGGGTGATGACCCACATAATGTCAATTAAATGGAACTAAATTGTACTATTGCAGCCTCCGGCTGTCTTTTGTTTGGAAGATTCAGCTCATCTCAGCTTGAAACAAGGAAAGCCATATCTAGGTTTCAGCCTGAGCCCTTCAGGATACAATTAATTGTAATGGAAAAGGGAATTTCCATCAGGCCCAGCCTCAAATGGTGATAGCCACTATCAAAGTTTGGGAGCACAGAGGATGGTCCAGACATGCTAACCCCCCTCCCGCATGGAAGTGGTCTAAGTGTGTTGGCCAAGGAATGAATATATGGTGCAAAAAATGCCCAACTACAATTCCCAGAGTTCCCTGGGAAGAGGGACAGATTGTAAAATTACTTTGGGAATTGTAGGAATGAAGCAAACTAGCCCACCAACAGCTTATACCATCATAAGTCCTTAAAGCAATGCAGGACACTTTGTGATTATCATTGACCCTAGATGCTATCCAAAACTTTTTTTTTAATTAGCAGAGTACTAAGTGAATACACAGTTGGGTGCATGCATGCAGAGCTCTGCAAATGGGGCCTTGAATGCAGGGAGGCTGAGGTTGGGATCAGAGCCAGCGGTTCCTCCCACAACAGGTCCACATCATACATCTAAAGCACTTCCAATGCGCATTTAAAGCACATGACTTTCCCCAAAGAATCATGGGAACTGTAGGTTGTTAAGGATGCTGGGAATTTGGAGATCTGTGATGGGAAAAACCAGTCCCCAGAATTCTTTCAGGGAAATCATGTGCTTTAAATGTGTGTTGGATACGCTTTAGAAGTATGGCGTGGATCTGCACTGATTCAGCAACAGAGCTTCAGATCTTGAGAAATGCAATTATTTGGCTTTTGACAGATGGGTGTTTGGCTTGCAGACTTAATTTTTTTCAATAAATAGATATATAAAAGAAAATAACACCTGTTAAAACACACCTCCAGAATGGATCACCTCCATCACTTATATTCATAATATATTAAGGTTGCTCCTCTCTTTAGCCACAGGGCACTCCTCAGCAGTGAGCCGCATTTGGTCGAAACCGCAGGCCACACAGGTGGAAGCAGAGAGTTGCCCTGCTATTGGAAAGCGTATCAGAGACAGCACCTCCTTCCGTTTTGTCAAACAGAGACCCACAAGCGCTGCTGTGTCTTAATCAACACTTTCCCAGATCCGTTTCTGCTCTGCCAGCCAGAAACTGAAGTGCCTGCAGCTGCCTGAGAGCGGGACCTCTGCTTTCTAACAGAAGCCTTGTGTGGGATGAAGGGAGAGGCTAATTAAGCTCTGGGCTCCTACTGGGAGGAAGGATGGGGTATAAATTTAATAAATAAATAGTAATAATGATAACTAATAAATAATTAAGCAGTTGCAAGGAAACTTTGGTGGAATCGACCCCAACAGAGCCCAGAGTTTCTTAACTTCTGATCCTATCGGAGAAGCAGGCATTTAGTATCTTGCAGGGCTTTGCATCACAGAATCATAGAACAGTAGAGTTGGAAGGGGCCTATAAGGCCATCAAGTCCAACCCCCTGCTCAATGCAGGAATCCAGATCAAAGTATTCCCAACAGATGGCATCGGAAGAACCAGTTCTGTTTTGAGCTTGGTGTCACCGGTAACCGGCAGCTATGTCTTGTGAAGCTCAGCCTTGCAAATGAAGGAGCCGATTCATCGCTCATCAGAATAGTCAGCTGATGCAGGAGGCAGTTTTGTGGTAGAGCATCTGCTTTGCATGCAGAAGGCCTGGATTCCCTGCCTGAAACCTTGGAGAGCTGCTGCCAGCCAGTGTGTAGACAATACTAAGCTAGGTGGGCCAACAGTCTGACTCAGTATCAAGCCGGCTTCCTGTATTCCTATATTCTAATGTTTGTGTTTGAAGGAGGCTTGGGGAATGCGAAACCCATTCAGGTGAGAGAGTGAAACAAGCTGCCTTTCAGTGTGGAGGAAACGAGAGGGGAGGGATGCGATTTGGCAAAGGTGGTCATGTGCCCTACTTTGCAGAAGGCAGTTCTCTATTTGAAGGTGCCCTCTGTTTAGTTTTTTATTTATTATTTGTATTTATAGTCTGGCCTTCACCTGCCCTTTTGCAGAGCTTGGCCAAGTTACTTTTTAAAACTACAACTCCCATCAGCCCCAGCCAGCATGGCCACTCTATGAGGAGAGACTGAAAGAACTGGGCATGTTTAGCCTGGAGAAGAGAAGACTATGGGTAGATACGATAGCACTCTTCAAGTACATGAAAGGTTGCCACACAGAGGAGGGCCAGGATCTCTTCTTGATCATCCCAGAGTGCAGGACACAGAATAATGGGTTCAAGTTGCAGGAAGCCAGATTTCGACTGGACATCAGGAAAAACTTCCTAACTGTTAGAGCCATACGACAATGGAACCAATGACCTAGAGAGGTAGTGGGCTCTCCGACACTGGAGGCCTTCAAGAGGCAGCTGGACAGCCATCCGTTGGGAATGCTTTGATTTGGATTCCTGCATTGAGCAGGGGGTTGGACTTGATGGCCTTATAGGCCCCTTCCAACTCTACTATTCTATGATTCTATGAACTCTGCTGTTTTTGGTGGCTCCTGTATCTTGCCCAAGGGGTATTTTGTATGATATATTTCACACCAGATTGTGCTATGGTTCACCTAGGAGTCCACAATTTAGGTTTCACATGGTGAGAAGCCTCTGAGTGACTGTAGCAGCTAGCCAGTCTGCACCGCTACTGACTGTTCCCTCACCCACACTCCCTTCAGCAGGGCCTTGCTTTTTCTTGGATTTAGAGTAGTATGAGGAACAAAGAAACCTGCTTGCTTCTGGAGAGAGGGTGAGCAATCATCAATGGGTGATGGGTGGCCACACTCAGCAGGAGGTTTCTCATCAGGTGAAGCCTGATTTCATGTCAAATGTCTTACTATCTCACCTAGGGAGCCCAAAACAGCATAAATGGGGCTTCCAGGTGATCACCCACTCAGGGTACTGACCAGACCCAAACCTCTTTAGCTTCAAAACCTTTGCTGTAGCAGTGCCCTCAGATCAGATTAGTCTCAAAAATCACAAATACTTGTGAGTCAATTGCCCTTAATCCCAGAAGCAAAATGACTGCTTGCAGCTACCCAGTTGTGAGAGATGTGCACTCTGCACATGCTCAGTTTTATTAAGAAAAGAAAAGCTCTTTGATATTCTTCACATGTCAAGATCCCCTGTGGGACCTGTGAAAATGGGTCCCGAGATCCCGGCTCAAAATGAAGCAGAAGAAAGACCCCACATCTCTCTCGCTTGGACAGTGACCTTTGTTATCACTGGTATGAGACCTGCACGGTGCAGAGGCACTGATTCCAGGCAGTCCTGTTTTTGTATCTAGTTTGCGACACTTTGCCATGAAGAGTACGGGCTCACACATGCACCACACACACTGCAAAATGCCATAACATTTCACAACCTCATCACCTGTTTCTTTTTTCTTTTTACCTGCTAGACACCCACAGAATAGTGCTATTTGTTGCCTGAGCAACAGAAGCTTTAAAAAAGAGCCACTCCTCTTCCTAGCACCAGAGGCCCTATTACTCCTCACAGCTTCATTTCGTGGGATTATAGTGTTATTCACAACTTGGGACTTTTGCACCTGGGAATCAAAGCCAGAGATAGGGCGCTGAAGGCAGCTGAGCCAGTCATGGCATCCAAGAATCACAGAGTTGTAAGTCACAGTGGATCCCATCAGCTAAGGGCTAACTGAAAGGCGAAGAGAATGCATGTTGTACAGTACAGAACTGGACACGGGTGGGGGAAGGGGAAAATAATATATTTGAAGTCTCCTGCACATTCAGAATTCCCTGCACATGGAAGCTAGCATACCAGGGAGTAAGGTTCTTTTCCCTGACACGCTGGCTTTCAACAAGCAGGAAGTTTGTGAAACGAGAGAGCATTCAAACTAAGGTTGCTTACTAATTTAAGTGTTTTCTGTCCGATTCAGTTTAGTCATTCAGTTATATTTAAAATAAATTTGCATACTAACAAAACCTCAATATAGCATACTTTATGGATACCTAATAATAATAATAATAAAAAGAAGGGGAAAAACAAGAACAGGAATTCTTATCTGTTCTTCACAATAAAGTCCCAGGGCAGGTTACAACAATTTAAAAATACAATATTAAAATCAGTTAAAACAAATTACAGTCAGGCAAGTGCTCTTAAATAACTTTCAATGTAATAAAGAGCTATCACTTTATGCCTGAAGGAAAAGTCTGCTTCCCCCCACTCCCTTTCTCTCTTGCAGTAATAGCCTAGAATTAAAATAGCCTCAATATATTTTTTCCACATAACTTCCTGCTGACTAAAATTGGCTCCTGCTGTTGACTGCCACCAGTCAATCAACCAAAGTTTTAGTTGACTAGTCTACCGAGAAAGCCAACTGAAGTTTGCAGTCCGAGTTTCAACGTGCAATTTCCCTCCCATCATACACAGATTTTGAACTGGAATAGTCCCTGGAAAACTATACCCCGTGCTGTCCCCTAAATGTTTCTACTGACCCTCAGCCCTATTCCAAGAGAGGATACTCATCATCTAAAATTCCTTTTGAAAAGCCCGTGTCTGTGTGATGTGTTGCCAAGGGAGGAAACGGCAGGGCACGGGCTTCTATCCTCTTCTGAAAGCACACAGGAGCTTAAATGGTATATTTTTAAGAACGTAAGAACAGCCTGCTGGATCAGGCCAAGGGCCCATCTAGTCCACCCTCCTGTTCTCACAGTAGCCAAAAAAGAGACGCCCACAAGCAGGACCCCGTAGTTTAACTCTGCGCTGCGTGAAGAAGCCCTTACTTTCGTCTGTCCTGAATCTTTCAACACTCAGCTTCATCGGATGTCCAGAGGACATTCAAAGAAGCACATCGATAGACCATATAGATATAAGAATTGCTTTGCTGGATCAGACCACACACACACATACATAAATCCTCCCCTCTCACCCATGCAAATCTTGCACCACCACCATTCCTGCTTGCCAAACAGGCATGGGGATGTCCCTCCCTGTACACCATCAGCTGTTTGGCAGACTGGGTGGTGTTCAATTTGCATGCAACATTGGGTGGCGAGGTAAATTCAGCTGTGGATCCCCCTGAGGAAACCTTGAGGGCCTCACTAAAGGCCTCTGAGGGCTGGAAGTGGCTGGTGAACTGTAGGATTCCCTGCCCCTGTGGCCTATGCTGACTGGAGGGCCGGGATATCTTCTCGATCATCCCAGAGTGCAGGACACAGACTAATGGGCTCAACTTGCAGGAAGCCAGATTTCGACTGAACATCATGAAAAACTTCCTAACGGTTAGAGCCCTACGACAATGGAACCAATTACCTAGAGAGGTAGTGGACTCTCTGACACTGGAGGCCTTCAAGAGGCAGCTGGACAGCCATCTGTTGGGAATGCTTTGATTTGGATTCCTGCATTGTGCGGGGGGTTGGACTGGATGGCCTTACAGGCCTCTTCCAACTCTATTATTCTAGGATTCTATGACTAGGAGTGGCTCTCCGGATTTCAGACAGAAATCTTTCCCAGCCCTCCCTGGAGGTGCCAGAGACAGAAACTGGGACCTTCTGCATGCAACATGGGCATGCAATATGAACCTGCCTTCTACTGAGTTAGACAACTAGCCCATCTATCCTAGCACGCTAAAATGCTGAGGAATTTTTGTGAGGACTTTTTAAAGAAAACCCAGTCCCACCCAGAAAGAATTTGTTCCTCAAGATCCTGAGTTCCTATGCCAGGGATAGGGAAGACATTTCAGCCTGAGGGCCGCATTCCCTTCTGGATAAGCTTCCGGGGGCCACATGCCTGGGCTGGGTGGAGCCTGGGGCAAAAGCAGGTAGAGCGACGAAGGAAGGCTAAAAATGGGGGCAGTCTGTGGCAGGGAGTTTGCTTGGAAAGGTTAAGGGCTTATCCATAAGTTCATTTTTGCCAATGTTGGAGACAACTCTCTGAATTCAACCTGCTTTCCACAATGCCTTCTTCATTTTTTATGACTGGCAAACTGGGCCCCTTGCCGCGTCTCTTGATGTGTGGGGAAAGCACAGCCTCAAGGATCTGGCATGTCTGATCTTTGTGTATGTGTATATCTCTCTATCTGGGAGGGCAGGTTTCACATCAAGATTCAAAGGCCTTCTCTTGAATATACTCAGCATTACGTTGAAAATATGCAGAAAATATGTACGTTTTAAGATGTCAATCCAGATTTATTTATTTGAGATAAGCGAGCAGCATTTTTCCAACCCACACATTTCTGGCCACCACACACTTCTTGGTTGCCTCATCTCAAAAAGGATATTGTAGAGCTGGAAAAGGTGGCAAACAGGGGGAAAAAAGCAGGGGAAATGCTGCATGGCGTAGAGAAGATGGACAGAGAGACGTTTCCCCCTCTCCCTCATAACACTAGAATCTGTGGCCATCCGATGACGATGAACGGCGAGACCCCGGCCCCTGTGAGAACAGGATGCTGGACTAGATGGGCAGAGCTCTTGTGTGAACTTAAGGTACCACGATCCTGCAGCTAAGTCCCCGAGGACCTCCTCTTCCGCACTTTCACACGGTGAGAAACTACAGAGTGCAGGTATGTGGTTCCTGTAAAGCTGTTTTGATGAGTGGGAGGGGGGCACGGTTGGAGGCAACCACAAAAGGAGGAAGTGGCAGAACAACCGCACGGGTGCTGTGGAAATGGCAGCTGCAGAGGTGGCCCTCACACCTGCTTCCTTCTGCAGCTCCTGCTGACATCCAAGGGCAGATTTAGCTCCCCGTGATGACCAGCCCCAGTCCCAGGAGCAAACAGGACTCTTCCTACACGAAGTAGCAGCCACTTGGAGGCCAGTTCATTCAGGTGAATGGGGCACTGTCCCACTTGCCTTATTTCTATTTATTTATTCATTTATTACATTTATATCCCGCCCCATAGCTGAAGCGCTCTGGAATTAGTTGGCTCCCTGCCTGTCAGTGGCTCTAGCTCCACCTCCTGTTGACAGCGAAAGCACCTCAGACAGCTCCTCGAAAGTTTGGACTAAAACCTGCAGTGGAGTCACTGCCCCACCGACACTGGAGCCAACAACCTCCATTGCCTGTTTTATCCTTGCCTTGTGCTCTTGGCTGGCTCCGGCTCCACCCCCTGCCCGTTGGGCTTCTTCCCTTCCAGCCCCAGTGGGCACCAGCCACCCCTGGCAGCAGCAGAATCAAACCCTTGTTTAACAAGGAAAGGAGTTTCCAATGGAATACAAACGAAGAGGAAGAGTACCTAACCTCTTGGGAGGGGAGTTCCACATACCAGGTGCCAACAAAGGGAAAGGCCTGTCTTAATGCATGGCCACCAAACTGCAGGAGAAGACAATGGCACGCGCAAGAGAGTTTTGCAACCGGTGACACTCTTGTCCATCGGAACTCTTCCCTATGGCATGCCCATGTGGTTGCAAAATGACTGTTTGACGAACTTGAGAGACCAGGGTGTTTCTAGACTGGGGCTTCAGGGGTGTAGTTGCCTGGGGTCTCAGGGGGTCTCAGACCCCTTACTTTTTTGGAAGCAGAGTCTCAGCAGGGTCCATAGGTCTCCAGCCTCCCACAAGCCAATTAGCATGAAAGAGGAGTGTGTTTGCCACTGAGAAGAGTCTTCTAACGTGCTTCCTTGTCCTTTCCTGCTGATTGGAACCAATCAGAATGAAAGGAGGTGAGTCAGCCACTGAGAAGACTCTTTTGAGTAGCTAACACTCTCCCCTTTCATGCAGATTGGCTCCTAGGGATGTCTGTTGTTATGGGAGAAGGCATGAAAAAGGTTCTCATTCTCAACCCAGCAGCAAAAGAAAAAAGGGGAGCGGAGGGAGTGTGGCTATTACTGTTGTGAAGGGTCTCTGCACTTCTGAATTTGCCACAACATTACTGTGGGTCTTAATATTTCAAGTGGGTCATTCAGAAACAGATTGTTGGCCGCCATTTTTTTTTACTTCCTATGTCATCTTTGTTGCTCCATGTCATTGGCTGATGCTCAGAGGAAGAATATCAGGATACAGCATATAAGCCAACCTTCCCCACCCTGGTGGCCATTGTGCTGGCTGGGGCTGATGGGAGTTGTAGTCCAAAACAACTGGAGGTTAGGGAAGGCTGATGTCCTATTGGGAGAGCACAACATAGGTTTGCCCCCTTCCCAGATCTTTGCTATCTCATATTGTTTTTCATTGATTTGTTATCTGTGTATTTAAATATGTTGTTCACTGCCTTGGTGGGCCCTTAGGACTGAAAAGCTAAACAACAATTACAGGGTTTTTTTCAGTGGCAGCTGCAAGTTAGTTGTCAAGTTCTGTTCTGATAAAACCAGTTAGCCACAAATGCAAAATTTGTCAGACAAGAAAGCTTCCACGTAGAATTGGGGGGATGGGGGTGCGAGAGCCCATTTTGCAGTTGTGTCAATCAACCCCGGGTGTTTTTTGAGAAGTTAGAAGACCATCTTGCACAGCTGAGCCAAATTACCATAGCAACAGCACGAGCTGAGTGGGTGGATGTCTTGTGGGTTTTTTTTAATGACTCATTTTTATATTTTGTTTCTTCAAGAAGTGAAGGCCCCCCCACCACATTTTTTTTTAAAAAGACTGAATTGCTTAAAAATAGAAACCCCAATACACAAATTGATACCAACCCTATTCTCCAATAAGCACACTGTTATATTTGAGGCCTTGGCTTGTATAAAAGCTTCTCTGTTATGAATGTGTTATGTGTGGGGTGTGTGTGGAGGTACTCCGGGGTAAAACGATGCAAATCTGAGCTTTGTAATCCAATTAATAAGGCTTTGGAAATAGTTCAGAACCAAGACATCGTCTCCTGTTATAAACAGCTGTGATCTTGTTACGCTGATTTTCACGTTATGGGTGTGTGCGTTCTTATAAACAAGCACAGGAAACAATAGTGACTGCAACATGAATTAATTAACTCATCCACAAGTTACTGGGAGGATGAAGTTGATCCAGGCAGAGCTGAGTGCAAGGCACACCTGAACCTGGCAACTCAAGAGCCTGGCTGCTCTTACAGCAAGCGTTAACTGAGGCACCTTAAAAACAAAGCAAAACATTATTGCATAGGAACATATTGTGGTCGACCATTGGTCCAACTCACTTAGTATCATCTCCACTGACTGGCAGCTGCTCTCCAAGATTTCAGGCTCAGGAATCTTTCCCAGCACTGCCTGGAGATGCCAGGGGTTCAACATGGGTCCTTCTGCATGCCAAACAGATGCTCTGCCACAGAGCCACAGCCCTTCCCTTCTTTGTGAGCAGAAGCTAGTGGACTCCTCTGCAGGGAAATGACTGCCATAACAAATTTGTTAGGCTACACTTTAAGCCCGTCATCTGCTGCGCTGGGGTGGGGGTGTTTGGATGAGGCGGAGGTATCCCTCCAGCCAGCCCAAAACAGCTCCGCCGGTCTCTGCCCGTGGAGTGATGCCACTGTTGCTCCTCTGGCGTGGAGCTGCCCATTCTGCCCACCAAAAGCACAGGCATATCACTGGAGAGATTCCCACCTGTCCCACCTCCCAGCCATCTGTCGGGAATGCTTCGATTTGGATTCCTGCATTGAGCAGGGGGTTGGACTTGATGGCCTCATAGGCCCCTTCCAACTCTACTATACAATTTGTGATTCCATGATTCACCTGCAGTAGCCCTAAGAAAGCTTCCAGTGGATCCTGATCTGCCTGGCATAGTGCAGAGCTGCGTTTGGCCTACCCCCCACCTACAGCCCACCTTAGCGGTGGGCAAGCTGGGTGGTCGCCCAGGGCACCAAGCTCAGCTCAGCGTCTTTTAATGTCTGCGCGTCCGCAGTGAGTGAGGGTGGCCAAAAGCATGTGTCTGTAACCTTTCGTTCCAGGTTCTGCAGTTTGTTGGGGTACCACAAGAACAATCTTCCTTCAGTTAGCTTTAAAGTGTGTTTCTTTTTTGATTGCCACGTTGATGTCGTTTGCGCTAGGTAAAAAAATTCTGTGGAGCGAGTGAGCGATTGCCGCCTAAGATTGCCACTGGAGAGTAATTTTTTGTGGCAGCTCCCACAGGGAAAAGCGCAGGAGTGGTGTGAGGCCTTGAGGGAGAAGCCCTTCCTGAGTGAGCGGTGGAGAAGGCCAGGAGCAGGCCGCAACCAGAAGACCTGTGAGACCAAGCCCCAGGAAGCAGAGAGACGCTCTGCCAGGAGGAGTTTGGGAGTTGGGACACATTGACACTTTACATTTATTCCACTATCGTTCCATTTTAAACAGTTTCCCCCCAAAGAATTCTGGGAAGTGTAGTTTGTGAGGGATACTGAGAGTTGTTAGGAAAGCCATAGTCCCCTTACAGGCCGGCAGTTCCCAGAGTTCTCTGGGGAAAAGGACCGACTGTTAAACTGCTCGGGGAATTGTAGCTGTGTGAGGAGAACAGGGGTCTCCTGGCAACACTCAGCACCCTTCGCAAACTACACTTCCCAGGATTATTTGGGGGAAGCTATGACTGTTTAAAGTGGAATAATAGTGGGATAAATGTACAGTGTGAATGTGGCCTTGGAAGAGGTACTCAGGAGGAATCCAACCCAATCCCTATTTCCTTATCCCCAACTAAAACTAAAACAAAAAAGAAGCACATCTGCCATTCTGCTTGATCCCAGAGCAAGGAGTGGCTGCAGGCGAGAATCCTCACAGGTCGTCTGTGCATGCAATAATTCTTGCACGTAGCGTCCAGCTTTGGAAATGCGTGCATGGGTCCTTATGGGGGCAGCAGCAAGACCCCCAACACCACACCTGCACCAGGCCCCAAAAACCCTCTGGGTGGCCCTGCAAAGCTGACCGAGGGGAGGAGGGCATCAAAGGCACTCCTTTGCTATATATCCTAGGGCTGGCCCTGGCCCCACCTTTCCGCCCCGAGTGGTGCAACTGTGCATGTGGCGATCCCACTCTGTCAAGATGCTCTGCTGCCTGACTGGGCTTAGGATTTCTGCGCCCGTCTTTCAGGTGCCACAAGGCTCTTTTATTGTTTTGCATATTTTATTCTGATCCAGAAGTGGCAGCAAACGGGGGCAGGTCCATAGGTCAGTGGCAGACCCACACATGCTTTGTATATAGAAGGTCCCACATTCGGTTTCCCAGCGTCTCAAAGTAGGATTAGGAAAGCTGACTGCTTAAAGCTCTGGAAAGCTGCTGCCAGTCAGTGTCAACAGTATTGACCTACATGGATCAGTGGTTTGACTTGGTATAATCGATCACTGCACTCTGCAGGTGGGGGCCTCCTGCAGATACCATCTTCTCGGGAGGTTCGTTCTGCACAATATAGGAAACGGACCTTTAGTGTGGTGGCACCTACCCTGTGGAATTCCCTCCCCTTAAATATTAAACAGGTGCCATCTCTGTTATCTTTTTGGCACCTACTGAAGACCTTCCTCTTTCAACAAGCCTTTTAAGTAGAGACCTTATCCAGGTCTGCGTCTGTGTTGGAATTGCTTTTTAATGTTTTTAAACCTTTTTTTAAAAAAAGATGTCTTGGAAGCTTTTTAAAAAAATGTTATTAAAGATGGTCTGTTTTAATGTATTTTAATGTCTGTTTTTATGATGTTTTAAAGTTTTTTAGTGCTTTTGTTTGCCGCCCTGGGCTCCTGCAGGAAGGAAAAGTGGGATATAAATCAAATAAATAAATAAACAATGTAAGGAAAGTTCCTATCTTCCTAGCTATGGACTTGCCACCTTCTCTGAAGCCCCACCGCCTCTCTGCTCTGTTCTCCCTCTCACTTCTGGGATATCACCACAATATCACTGCCTCTTACACACAAGCATGTCAGTGCAGCCTTAAGAAGCATGCATATCTGTGGAAAATGAAAGTCACAGCATGTTTCATACCATGCCCACATTTCTGTTGATGCACGCAGAAAGGTCATGAAAAGCACACAGTACTAGTTATGTTGAAAGCACTCCTGGACTCTCAGGAAACATCCCTCCCCTGAAATCAAATTAGAGCGAGTGTGCAGAAAATTATTAATCCGGAGAGCTCAGCTTCTCCCGACAGGGAAAGGCTGCTAGGGCAATTTCAAGTGGAAGTCTCCACCTGGGCTCTGTAGGCACCAAGCTGTGTTGTGCATCTAGCAAGAGAGACCCAACACAATTAGACACAGTTGCTGGAGCCCGCTGAGACTTCACACTGAGAGGCCGCCCTGCCAGAGGGAATCCTCTTGAGGGAAGGTGCAAAACTTTTGTCGAGCCCACAGTGATTAAAACAGAAATGACAATGCTCACAGCGAAGGGCATTTGTCACAGGTTGTTACCCTCTCCTTTGTTCATTGGTAAGTGCAAAATCTGGCTTCAGACGGACGAGGGCTTTGTGAAGGTGTGGAAATGGAAGGGGAAATTTGACATGAGCTGCAATTGAAAATACAGTATGGCAGCAGTGGGGGGACCTGTAAACCTCCCGATGTTCCAGGACTCCAGTTCCCATCAGCCCCGGCCATGATTGCCAATGGTGAGGGATGATGGGAGTTGTAGCCCAACAACATCTAGAAGGCCACACTGACACTATGGCAATCCCACCTCTTGCCCTGGGACATGACGTCTTCATGTGATTCGGTGTGGGAGGACTTCATCCAGCATAAGGACACAAGAAGAGTCCTGCTGGATTAGAACAAAGGCCCATCACAGCCACCATCCTGTTCTCACATTGGCCCACCTGATGCCTATGGAAAGCCCTTAGCGCAAGGGCCTGAATGCAAGAGCACTCTCCTCCCTGGTGATTCCTCCCAGAAACTGGTATTCAGAGCTGTATTGCCTCTTAACAATGGGGAGAGAACATAGCCATTGTGCCTAGCAGTCACTGAAAGCCTTCTACTTCATTACTTTATCTAATCCTCTTCGAAAGCCATCCATGTTGGTGGCCATCAATGCCTCTTTGGGGAGTGAATTCCTCAGTTTAACTCTGCGCTGCGTGAGAAGTCCTTTCTTTTGTCTGTTCTGAATCTTCCAACATTCGGCTTCACTGGATGTCCAAGAGTTCTAGTGTTAGGAGAGAGGGAGAAAATCTTTTCTCTATCAACTTTCTCCACGCTATGAATCATTTCAGCGCACCTCCATCAGGCTCCTCCTTTATTTGCCTTTTTTCTAAAGACCCAATTGTTGGAACCTTTCCTCACAGGGGAGCCTCTCCATCCCCTCGATCGTTTTGGTTGACCTTTTCTGAATCTTTTCCAACTCTACAATATCCTTCTCTAGGTGAGCCGGCCAGAACTGCACACAGTTTTCCAAGTATGGTTGCACTACAGGTTTGTATTAACGGCATTATGATACCTACAATTTTATTTTCAATCCATTTTCTAGTGATGCCTAGCATGGAATTAGCTTTTCCCCCAGCAGTTGTACACTGGGCATCTTTGTTGAGCTATACACCATAACTCCAAGGTCTTTTTCCTGGTTAGCCACAATTAATTTAGACCGTGAAGTTAGTAATGTTTTTGCCCAAATATGCATCACTTGCTTACAATCAATAGCATTTGCCATACTACTGCTACCATCATCGTTATTATTCCGCTCTTCAACCTGAGGTCCCAGGGCGGATCCCAACTTTTAAAAAAGTAATCATTAAAAACAACTTAAAATCACAACACGACAAACATTGGGTGGATCCTACAAATATACATAGCAATTGTCAAAGGCCAGGGCAAAGAGGTGCATCTTCAGCGTTTGCTGAAAATTGTGCAGTTGAGTTGTCAGATGCACCTCAGTTGGCCAGGGAGTTCCACAACTTGGGGGCTGCAACAGCCCTATCCTGTGCCAACACCCTAAGCTTCTGAGGGTGGCGGAACTACCAAGAGGGCCCGTCTGTTGATCTCGACACCTGAGAGGATCTGTAGGGAAAGAGGCAGCCTTTCAGGTATTTGGGACCTAAGTCATTTACGGCTTTAGACGTCTTGAATTGGGCCCGGAAAAGAACTAGCAACCAATGCAGCTGTTTTAAAACAAGCGTTACATGAGTTCCAAAAACAACCTCAGCTAGTAATCTGGCTGCTTCATAGTCACCTGGTTTGGAGAGATCCTTTTGGAGCACCTCACAATCCCATTTTGCTCTAAACATCTTGAGCGATTTAGGGGTCCAAACCCCAAGGCGCCACCAGCAACGTTTGATGCAATCATGAAGCCACCTCTGCTTCCACATCCTCACTGCTCAAGCCAGCCAGGATGAAAAGTGCAGGGGGAGGGGCAGGGAAAACACCCTTTTCCAGTGCTGGCTCCCAGGCTGGTGCAGCAAAGAGGCCTGGATTGGGCCCATTGCAGTGATGTGACAGCAGCAGGATCAGCAGAGCGCAGGATCCAGCCGCCCATCTCTGCCCAAAAATGCCCAGTTTGAGGGTTTCCACTGGCTACTGCCGGCAGGGTTTTCCCACTGCTGCAGAGCTCGCCCATGGCGAAGGCCAGCAGAGCTGGGTAGAGGGACGCCTCTGCCCCCTCCAACACAGCAGACCGGGGATTTCGATCGCTCTGTCCTTGTCATCAGCAAAATTGGACACCCCAGTGCTTACCCCCAACTCCAGGTAATTTATGAACAAGTTCAAAAGCACAAGCCCTAATACTGATCCTTGGGCAACACCACTTCTTACATCCTTCCATTGTGAGAACAATTCATGTTTTTTCCTTATCATCTGCTTCCTGTTCTTTAAGTAGTTACTAATTTACAAGAGGACCTCTCCTCTTATCCCATGACTGCTAAGCTTAGAAATCTTTGGTGAGGGGCTTTATTAAAAGCTCTTTGAAAGCCTAAGTACACAATGTCAACTGGATTACCCCTGTCTATATGCTTAACACTCTAAGAGGTTAGTGAGACAGGACTTAGAATAGTAGAGTTGGAAGGGGCCTATAAGGCCATCAAGTCCAACCCCCTGCTCAATGCCTTAACCTTGCAGAAGCCATGCTGGTTCTGCTTCAGCAAGACTTGTTCTTCTATATTCTTGGGAATCTATCTTTAATCATGCTTATCACCAGTTGACCTGGAACAAACATTAAGCTAAGCAAACTGTAACTTCCTGGATACCTCCTGAATCCCTCTTTTAAAACTGGTGTTACATTAGCCACTTTTCATTCCTCATGTATGAACACTGATCTTAGGGGGAAAGTTACATATTTTTAAAAGATCAGCAATTTCACTTTTGAGTTCTTTACAAACTCTCAGGTGGATACCATCTGAACCCAGTGATTTGTTTGTTTTTAATTTGTCAATAAGGTATAAAACTTATCACCACTCTTTGCCTCAGTGCCTTAGACTCTCTTTTTGTGAAAGTTTGTTCAGGAATTGGGATGTGCCGTACATCTTCTGCTGTGTGAAATGAAAATGGACTGCCTGACTTTGTAAGCGGTATTCAGAGGTGGTTTACCATTGCCTTCCTCTGAGGCAGTGACTAGCCCAAGGTCATAGAATCATAGAATAGTAGAGTTGGAAGGAGCCTATAAGGCAATGCAGGAATCCAGATCAAAGCATTCCCAACAGATGGCTGTCCAGCTGCCTCTTGAATGCCTCCAGTGTCGGAGAGCCCACTACCTCTCTAGGTAATTGATTCCATTGCCGTATGGCTCTAACAGTTAGGAAGTTTTTCCTGATGTCCAGACAGAATCTGGCTTCCTGCAACTTGAGCACATTATTCCGTGTCCTGCAGTCTGGGATGACCGAGAAGAGATCCTGGCCCTCCTGTGTGACAACCTTTCATGTACTTGAAGAGTGCTATCATATCTCCCCTCAGTTTTCTCTCCTCCAAGCTAAACATGCCCAGTTCTTTCAGTCTCTCTTCATAGGGCTTGGTTTCCAGTCCCCTGATCATCTTTGTTGCCCTCCTCTGAACCCAGTTTGTCAGCATCCTTCCTGAAGTGCGGAGACCAGAACTGGACACAGTATTCCAGATGAGGCCTAACCAGTGCTGAATAGAAGGGAACTAATACTTCACACGATTTGGAAACTATACTTCTGTTAATGCAGCCTAATACAGCATTTGCCTTTTTTGCAGCCACATCACACTGTTGATCATATTCAGCTTGTGATCAACACCACCACCACTTTAAACAAGCATGGCTTTCTCCAAAGCATCCTGGGAACTGTAGTTTGTTAAGGGCACTGAGAGTTATTAGGAGACTCCTATTCCCCTCACATATCTAAAATTCTCAGAGTTCTCTGGGAAGAGGGATTGACTGTTAAGGCACAGACACCACAAACATTTATGCTGAATGTCTTTGAATAGCACCCATTTTCCTACTTCATATCCATCTGAAGAGAATCACCATTTGTAGCAATGAAAAGGAGATTTTTATGATGCTGATTTCACAGGGAACAATGGAGCAGAGGTCCAGTGGCACCATCCCTGGCAGGAAATAACTTAATGATACAGAAATCTGTGTGCTATTAGAAAGATCCCATTATAATAATCACCCTTGGAAAAAGTAGTCCTAGCACTTAGTGACACTCTCTTGGAACAGAGAAGAAAAATGATTGCAACATCCATATATTTTATTCTGTTGGAACCCAAAACCGGTACACTACAGAATTTCACCATTTCCCTTTTTTATGTCGGTTTCACACCTCCTCCTAAGGAGCCCAGGTTTATCTCAATTATGTTAAATGCAATCCCTTTTCATCCCTGCTTTAGACGTTTTCTTGCTATTTAATCTGAGTTACATCAGTGCTGTATTAGGTATGGTTTATGCATGTGTTTTATATCTCATGTGAAGGGTTTACTATTTTAAGTCATCTTGGGTTGATTTTTCAAGAGGGGGAAAGGCAAAGTATACATTTTTAAAAGAAATAAATAATGCCCCCCAATCCCCTTACAACAATCCTTTGAGGTAGGCTGAGTGATAGCAACTGGCTCATGTTCAGCCAGCAAGTTTCATGGCTGAACAAGGATTTGAACCCAGCTCTTTTTGGCCCAAGGTTGAGACTTTAGTCCACAGCTTCCCCAATCTGGTGCCCTCCAGATGGTTTGAACCATCAGACCCAACTCCCATCAGACCCAACCAGTAGGAGGCGGCTGGGGAAGACTTGTCTAGTCACTGCATTCTCGCTCTTGAGTAAGTCTGCAAAAAGGCTTTTGAATAAACACCCCCCGTCAATGTGCCCACCTGAAAACTGGGAATTTTCACACAGCATTATGTAATGCAAACATCTACACATGATTTCCTTCCATGCAACCCAAATGCTGAAACTATTGCTCCTATGCATTTGAATCTTGTTAAGAGTGCATCTAACCCTGTTGAGATACAATAGGCGCCCGCTGTCTGTACCAGTCGTGTAGTGGCAAATTCAGAAGTGCAGGGTCCCTTCATGTTAATCACAGCCATGCCCCCTCCCTGCTTTTTAAATGTGGGGTTGAGAATGAGATCCTTGTTAATGCCTGAGGAACCAATAAGCATGAAAGAGGAGAGTGTTAGCTACTGGGAAGAGTCTTCTCAGTGGCTGACTCACCTCCTGTCACTCTGATTGGCTCCAATCAGCAGGAAAGGACAAGGAAGCATGTTAGAATACTCTTCTCAGTGGCTAACACACTCCTCTTTCATGCTGATTGGCTTGTAGGATGCCAGAGACATAGGGACCCTGCTGGGATCCTGCTCCCAAAATATTAAAGGGTCTAAGACCCCGGATGACTACACCCTAGGTCTGTACTTTCTGGAAACAACAGAAGATGTTGTTTCAACAAGCTTTTCCAGCTGGATTAAAAGGTCTCTGCCCGAGGTGTCCCTTCTGCATTGCTTTTAAACCTTTAGTAGTTTTTTTTAAAAAACCAAACTTTTCTGGCTGTTTTGATGGCATGGTTGTAAATCGCCTTGAGATATATGTAAAAGGTGATCAATCGATCAATGAATTAATTGATATTTTCTAGAGATATTGGGTCGTATCCACTGAAGTCATCTTGTTAGTATCAGGACTTCCTCTCCATCTCCTCTCTGGGTCTGCCCCCCATGGCCCCTCCCACCTGCTCCAGAGGGTTGGGGGGAGACCCAGAACAGATTGGTGGGGTGCAGAGGGGCATGTGGGGAGAGGAAGTCAGTTGTACAGGCGAATGTCCTTGCTCTAATGGGACAACTTGGTTGTGTACAGACCTTTATATTCAGCAGTGCTTCGTTGGTGTGTCTTTCAGTGGTTTCTGATGTAAATTTACTTTCTCTTCTAATATCAGGGGCCTGATCTTAGACTTCCCTATCCTGACTTCTGGGATTCCCAGAAAATGACTCGTGGGCCAGATCTGCAATTGCCCTCTGCTTTATGCTTCTCTACCAGAGTCACGGCTGTCCTTCTGGGACCCTCGCCGTTCTGTATGCGTCATACTTTCCACACACACAAAACCCAACGGGTTGGTTGACTGAGCAAATGTGTGGCTTTGCGAGCCGGGAATGCAGCAAATACCACTTCCCTTACATGTTGATCTCTTCACAGGCTCATTTTGCCCACATTCTCAAGATGTCAGTTTAAAGGTGCAAACTGGCAAGTAATTCACCAGAGCAAAGTGAAGCACAAGGGAGCTGTGGTCCTCCAGAAATTGCTGGACTCCAACTACCATCACCTCCAGCCAGCATGGCCAATGGTCAGCTCTGATGGGGGTTGTAGTCTGGCAACATTTGGAAGGCCAAAGGTTCCCTGTTTCTGATCTATGGGCTTGTCAAGGCAGATCAAGAAAACTGCAGGATGCAAGCTGGGTTTCTAAATGATTATCTCATTCCTGCGTGAAGAGTTGCTTGGTCGCCACTTCACTAATTTCCCAAGAGCTGGAGTGATTGTGGATAAAGGCTTGGACTTGGAATGAAAGGGCTGGGTTCGGGTCAAGCCTCTGCCGTGGATTCCTTGTTTAGCCTTGGGCCGGTCACGATCGCTCAATCTCCATTCCCTTACCATTCAGCGGGGATGACAGCAAACTGGTTGTGGGGACAAAATATAGGAAGCTGCCTTGTAACGTGTCAGACCTTTGGTCCATCTAGGTCAGCACTGTCTATGCTGACTGCCAGTGGCTCTCTGGGGTTTGGAGATGCCAGAGATTGAGCCTGGGCCCTTCTGCATGTAAAGTAAATGTTCTACCACTGAGCAACGGCCCTTCCCCAAAACTGTCTCCTTAGGAGCATGGGAAGCTGTGGGACTGAGTCAGACCACCTAGTAAATCCATTCGGCCCGTAATAAAGGTGACAAAGCACTTTGCAAATCAGAAGAGCTACGTAAAGGGGCGGCATTTACAATGGGCTGCCTGGAATCAGGGACTGCAGACAGGAGCCAATTCTCATGTTAACGTCTAATTATGCATCTCACAGGGAACATCAAACTTGCCTTTCACCAGGTCAGCCCAGCCCAGCCCAGGATTGGCAGTTTGGGCTGGCAGTAGCTTTCCAGGCTCTCAGGCAGAGAGACAGTTATTTCCCATCATCAGCTGCCTGACTCTTTTTAACTCTTTTAAGCAAGCGATTGATGCTGGGACTTTTTTCATGCAAAGTGTAGCACAGTGGGGAGGAGCGCCTGGCTTGGAGTCCAGAGTCTGTGAGTTCAAATCCCCACTCGTGTCTCCTGGGTGTCAAGGGCCAGCTAGAGATCACCCCCACAGGGAGTGGCTCAGAGGTTATGTGCCCTGCCACCTGTGCAGCCGTGGGCAAGCTGCATAGTCCCAAGGAGCCCAGTTGCCCCCCAGCTGGCAGTTGCGGACAAGGAAGGGCTGGCTTGTGCAGTTGTGGCAAGCTGAACCAGCTGGGGAGGACTAGCCTCAGAGGCAGGCAATGGGAAACCCCCTCTGAACACTGCTTACCATGAAAACCCTATTCGTAGGGTAGCCATAAGTCGGGATCGACTTGAAGGCAGTCCATTTCCATTTTCATGTGCATGGCTACAAACTAAAGGCCTTCCCCAAGATGCATAGCAGTAGATGCACAGGAGCACAATTAGCAAACAGGTCCTTAGTAAATCTACATCTGGCTCTGTGGAGCTCAGACCAGAAGCCCTGCAGGCTAGGCATCAAGATTCTGTCCCAGTATTCTTCAACCCGGTGCCCTCCAGAAGTTTTTGGATTACAACTTCCGTCATTCCTGACCATTGACCAAGCTGCTTGGGGATGATGGGGGTCTGTGATTGAACAACATCTGGAGACCCAAGGTCAGTGTTCTGTTCCATATGTCACCAAGAGCACCAGCTGGAGAAGGGAACTCAATCTGGGATTCTACCATCACAACCCAGAATCTTCCTGGTCCTGGGAATCAGGTGATCTCTGCAAGCAATCCAGTGCCACTGCCCTCTATAAAAGCTCTTGCACCAACTTACACACACTTGGTCTGGGTAATTCATTACTGAAGGAGGTCACCAACCTGTCCATCTACAATGATGGACTTCCTGACTATGGCAGTCACTTACCAGTCTACCAACCTGCCACCCTCTCCGCTGTAGGTACTACTTATTTAATGTTACTTATTTATTTAACTAACTAACTAATTAATTAAATGTGTATTCTGCCCTTCCTCCCAAAGGATCCCAGGACGGCAACCAACAAACAATTAAATAATTTTTTTTTAAAGACAATTCCAATGCAGATGCAGACTGGGATAAGGTCTCTACTTAAAAGGCTTGTTGAAAAAGGAAGGTCTTCAATAGGTGCCAAAAAGGAATTCCAAAGGGTTGGTGCCACTACCTTAAAGGTCCGCTTCCTATGTTGTGAGGAACGGGCTGCCTGGTGATGATATCTGCAGGAGGCTCTCACCTGCAAACTGCAATGTTTGACCAGGTATATAAGAGGTAATATGCTCTTTCAGGTATCCTGGTCCCAAGCTGTATAGGTGTTTGTACACCAAAACCAGCACCTTGAACTTACCCGGTAGCTAATGGGCAGCCAGTGCAATTCTTTCAGCAGCAGGGTAATGTTATGATAATATCCTTCCCCAGCGAGCAGTCAAGCTGCCACAATTTGCACCAACTGCAGCTTCCGAACCAACCTCAAGGGCAGCCCCACACAGAGCACATTGCAGTAACCCAGCCTGGAGGTCTCTAGCGTACAGATGACACCTGACAGGCAGTTGAAGCTGAACATATGAATAGAAGAAGATCCAGACTGCTGGATCAGGCCAAGGCCCATCTAGTTCATCATCCTGCTCTCCCAGTGGCCAACCAGATGCCCATGGGAAGCCCACAAGCAGGACCTTAACACTCGCCCCACTTGCTGAAAGAAGCATTCAACAGAAATAGCCCAGGTTTGACCCTAGGGCACATCTTAATGTTAAACCTCTGTCTTATATTTGCTACATATCTATTAACATTGTCCCTGTGGGCAGGTGTCTGTGAGAGGCAATATGAGAAGAGTTAGGTGATGGGAAAAAAAACTTGGGCCGTCGAAACCTGTGATAAACAAACACACACACACCCCAACATGGAAAGGAAGAGACCCAAGAGGAGAACGCTGTTGCTGGATCAGACCAAAAGTCTATCTATTCCAGGGATGGGAGACCTATGGCCTCTAGATGTTGCTGGACTGCCATCCGAGCCAACATGGCCAATGATCCCAGGAATTATGGGAGTTGTAGTCTGGCAGCATCCAGAGAACGACAGGCTCCCTCATTGAGGATAAGGCTATCAACGATTACAGCTAGCTCTGCCTCCACTGTCAAAAGCATTTCATTCATTGGCGATAACTCGTGGCCGAGTAAGATTGTCTTCCAGGGTAAGGTCTTTAACGGTGGGTCCGTAAGTGACTGTGGAGGCCAATTCTAGATCCACACAGCCTCCCACAGTGAGGACATTGGTTTCTAGGTGGAAGATGCTCACGATGTGGATTTGTTTGACGTGCCTTCCGCTTAGCTTGTTTGTCCCGTTCGCCCTGTACTTGTGCTTCTTCGAAGTCCATAGCACCTTTGATAATGGCCGACCTCCAGTTGAGATAATCATGGGCCAAAGCGTCCCAGTTCTCGATGCTCGTGTTACTTTTTTTAGACTCGCTTTAAGAACATCTTTAAACCTCTTTTGCATGATGCCTCTGAATGCCAGTTGCTGGAAACTGCAGGAGGGGAGAGCGCTGCTGGGCTCACGTCCTGCTTGTGGGCTTCCCATTGGGGCATCTGGTTGGCCACTGTGACACCAAGATGCTGGACTAGATGGGCCCCCTTCAGCCGGATCCAGCAGGGCCCTTTTTACATTTTTATCCCTTTCTAATGGCAGCCAGCCAGCCGCTTCTGGGAAGATCACAATCAGGATTTGAAGGTGACGGCCGTTCCTTGTTCTGTGCTGGTAATCCTCACTGACATTTATTTTATTATTTTATTATTTATTATTTGATTTATATCCCGTCCTTCCTCCCAGCAGGAGCCCAGGGCGGCAAACAAAAGCACTAAAAACACTTTAAAGCATCATAAAAACCGATTTTAAAATCCATTAAAACAAAACATCTTTAAAGACGTTTAGGGGTATAACGCCTCTGAACCTGGAGGTTCCATTTGATAGCCCTCAATAGACCTGTCCACTTCTATGAATTTGTCTAATCCTCTTTCAAAACCGTCCTTAAGTGGCCATGAATTCTAGAAGTTAACCATGTGCTTTCTCTCTCCTGAGCCTACCACCAATCAAGTTGCATTGTGTGAAACCAACATGAAATATTGTGAGAAACTGCGGGGCGGGGTGGGGAGATGTCCCTCTATCCATAGCAGCTATACTTTTATAAATCTTTATAATTCCCTCCTTAACTATCTTCCCTCCTCTAAACAAAAAGCCCCCAAATGGAATCTCATCCACAGTCTCCATTACAGACGGTTTTATAGCATGCCACGCCCTTCGAGGATTAGAAAGTGTGTGTGTCTGGGGGGAATCCAAGAGGCTTTCTACATCACCATTAAGCTAATCATATTTCAGTTCCAACCACGGCCATATGGCAGAAAAGAGGATCAAAATTTGAGAATTGTATGAAACCCAGAGTTAATTTGAAAGGAGTAGGTTAAGTGTGATGGGAGGACCACATCACGGCATCAGATCCCTTAAGAATCAAGAGACAGATGTCGCCGTTTTAAGATCCATGCAATTACACACACACACACACACACACACACACACACACACACAAAGAGGGCACTGTCAAACCACCCCACATACAGGTTGTTTGCCTGAGCTGCTGTTTGATGATGGCTGGAACAAAGTAGGAGTGCTTTGCTATTTCTTGTCTTAAGGAAATAGCAAGTTTGAGAGCCAGCCAGGTAAATCATTAGGGAGACGCAAAAAGGGATTTGATGCTGGTGCCCAGCATTCTTGAAATAAAAACAGTAAAGGGCCATTGTAAAACCATTCCTCTAAGAAACAACAGGCATCTTTGTCTGACAATTACTTATGTACTTAAATGCTAAGGACTATTAACCTTTATAGGTTGTTATACTCTATTAGTACATGATTAATGAGGGATGGTGAACGAGGGAATGTCATGTGGTACAGTGGTTAAGGTGTTGGACTACGACCTGGGAGACCAGGGTTCGAATCCCTGCACAGCCATGAAGCTCACTGGGTGACCTTGGGCTAGTTACTGCCTCTCAGCCTCAGAGGAAGGCAATGGCAAACCACCTCTGGATCATAAGGTTGCCGTAAGTCGGAATCAACTTGAAGGCAGTCCATTTCATTTTCAAAGATGGGGTTGAATCCCCACTTGAGGAAGGCATTTTCATTCCCTCCCATGCTTGTCTCTGATCCACCACCTTGTGAGTCAAACCTCACACACTTCAGCCTCGTCTCTATCACACCGAGTTTCAGCATTCAAAACAAAAGATCCAGAGTGACTTCTCATTTTTCTGTCCCAATGCAATCGTGTCTTTCTTTCTTTTAAAAATGTTTGCACTTAACAAAATCAGAATTAAAACCATTTTCACATCTGTGACATGGGTTAAATGATCTTTTCCACAGTCACAATTCTTGCAAGGATTTACCCCCCCCCTTTTTTTTTTAAAGGAGTAGAAATGTGACGTTTGGATTATTCTGCCTTGTTCTGTAGGATGTGTGCAAGTATTTGTGGTGGAGTTGGTTGAAAAGCTGATCTCCAGCTTTTTAAAAAGGGGAATTTTAAACAACGAAAGGCAGGAATGCTGGTTTCCATTCATCTACGATTAACGGGGTGTGTGTGTTGGGGGGGGCAAAGTCTTCTAAATTGCGTCTTTGTTCACAGAGGCTGAACTTTGTTGTGTGACCTGTTCTGTCAATGGCCACTCACCCTTGTGCAGGCCTTGGGCCATTCTCACAATTTCAAAATCCAGGAAAGTACTGTACCCATCCTGGTCCATTTTGAGGAATGGGCTGGCAAGACAGAGAAGGGTGGACCTCGTTTGCCTTTGGTAACAAGCCCAGTCAGGCTGCCCATTCAGTATGCACATCCAGTTTTTAATATCTGTCGATGTATCTTAAAGAATAAACATATGAGCTCCTCTTTTTCAGCAACTGGGTAATTTTGCATTCATCCAGCAGAACACAGACTCCCCTCCTCCAGTTCCTTGCCCACCCCTTTGCTATCAGGGCAATAATACCACCTACAAATATCTAAAAAATAAAAATAAGCTAACACGAATAAATATTTCTAGCTGAAGGTGCCAATACACAGAGTTGCCTGCCTGTTTCTCGCCCCTCCCCAAAGAAAGCCAGCTTCTCTAGCTGAGAAAGAAATCGCTTGAAACAGACATAAAGCCGAACAGGAGGATTTTCTTTTAAAGAAAAGTGGGTGGGCATCCACGCCTTTCCCCACGATAAAGGCGTGAGACAGACAGACAGACATGGGGGGGGGGCGAGAGAGGGGACCTCTCCCTCAATGCCAGTGATGGTCATTGCCCTGAACAAAGAGATCGCAAAGAAATCCAGGTGAGGAGAGGCGTCGCTCGCCCACCCACCCAGAAAGATCTGGGGCGTACAAGAGAGGTGCTCTTTTTCAAAACCAAACAAAATCACGTGCATTTCAAATTAGGCAGACAACCGAGCAAGGCAACTCCGGGGTGACGCCAAATTAATTTTAACGCGGCTTTTGCAAAGGGAGCTATCACGCGTAAAGTGCGCGCGCCTCCTCTCTCTGTCTCCCTTGCAGCTGAATGGAAAACATTCCCATCCTTTTCTCTTGGACTCGGGTGGAGATTTAGACCCTCGCTCCCTCACCCCACCCCGACGCCTAACCTCCACTACACATTCCCGGGTTGCAAGATTTGGGTCTTTCCCGTCGAGGAGCTTAACCGGCAACCACCCCCCCCCCGTCCCCGCCGATCCCTATCAATCTCGCTCTCGCTTGGAGCCGCCAGAAACCCCAAGCGAAAAATAAAGCCGTAAATGAGGCTCCAGGTTGACCATTCCGTTGGGGAGGGGGCCACACGACGGAGCAGGGGGGGAGAAAGATAGCCAGCCCTCGAGCCCGTCGGTTTTTTCTCTCGTTTTACCTGCTTCAGGATGCCGCCAACTCGTCCACGCGGAAGAGTCTCCTCTCTGTGTTCCCTCTGCTGGATCCAGATGTGGCCAGCCCCCCTCTCGCAGACACAGCAGTAGCAGCGGCGGCGGCAGCAGCAGCAACAGCTGGACGGACGGAGAGCCGAGCCGAGCCTCCCCGAGCCAAGTCCCCACCCAGTCTGCGCTGTGCGAGATCTGCTCTCTCCCTTGTACAGGAAGCAGCGCGTCGACCACTTCCTCTTCGAGCGGCAGGAGGAGGCTTGTGGCTTCTCCCTCGCAGTCCCTTCGGCTGTCCAACTGTGCCAGCAGGGGGTGGCTGGCTGGCTTGCTTAACTGCCCGAAACCCCAAAGAAACCGCTGCCGGTCAGTGCAGGAAATGCAGCGCTAGGTGGACTTGCAGCAGTACAAGGCAGCTTCCTCAGTTCCTCGCTGCTTGATTAGGAGAAACCAGTAATGATTTGAAACGAATGCTGATGAGAGTTAAAGAGGAAAGCACAAAAGCAGGACTACAGCTGAACTTCAAAAAGACTGACAACAAAAGAATTATGTAACTTTACAGTTGACAATGGGGACATTGAACTTGATTTGGATTCCTCCATTGAGCAGGGGTTGGACTTGATCATCTTATGGGCCCCTTCCAACTCTACTATTCTATTATTATCAATACCTTGGCACAGTCATTAACCCAAATGGAGACAATAGTCAAGAAATCAGAAGGCTAGGACTGGGAAGGGCAGCTATGAGAAAACTAGAAAAGGTCCTCAAATGCAAAGATGTATCACTGAACACTAAAGTCAGGATCATTCAGACCATGGTATTCCCAATCTCTATGTATGGATGTGAAAGTTGGACAGTGAAAAAAGCGAATAAGAGAAAAATAAACTCATTTGGAATGTGGTGCTGGAGGAGAGCTTTGCACATACCATGGACTGCGAAAAAGACAAATAATTGGGTGTTAGAACAAATTAGACCAGAACCGTCACTAGAAGCTAAAATGATGAAACTGAGGTTACCATACTTTGGACACATCATGAGAAGACCTGATTCCCTAGAAAAGACAACAATGCTGGAAAAAACAGCAGGGAGTAGAAAAAGAGGAAGGCCAAACAAGAGATGGATTGAGTCCATCAAGGAAGCCACAGACCTGAACTTACAAGGTCTGAACAGGGTGGTCCACGACAGATGCTCTTGGAGGTCGCTGATTCATAGGGTCGCCATACGTCATGGTCGACTTGAAGGCACATAACAACAAACAAACCTGCTTGACTTGCAAATGAATATTTGCCAGAGGGGGACCGTGACTCAGTGGCGGAGCACCTGCTTCCCATGCAGAAAGCTGCAGGTTCGGTCCCCTGCCTGGCTATGTAGAGAGCTGCTGCCAGTCAGTGTAGACAGTACTGAGCTAGATGGCCCAACGCACCAACTCAGGACAGGGCAGCATCCTCTGTTGCCGTTTAATCCAGCCCTTTTATTCAGAACCGTGGGGGCCAGAATCTGATTTTCTTTTTAGGTGAAACTCATACTTGCACTCAGAAGGCTTCAGTCCCCAGCATCTCCAGGTAGGGCTGGGAAGAGCTGCTGCCAGTCAGGGTAGACAGTATGGGGCTAGACGGGCCATTGGTCTGACTGGGTAAAAGACATCTTACTATGTAAATAAATAGGAAGCGAAGCTAAATGTAGTTTGAGTCTAGAAAATTCTCTTTATGACTTTTAAAATAAATAAATAAATGGGGAAGCGACGTATCTCAATGGTCGAACATCTGCTTTGCATGCAGAAGGTTCCAGGTTTAATCCCTGACATTTCCAGGTAGGACTGAGAGTGTCCCCTCGCTGAAATCCTGGAGAGTTGTTGCCAGTTAGTGTAGACAATACTGAACTAACTGGATCAATGGCCTGACCCGTCCCTTTCACTAATGTTCAGTCTCCACCACAGCTCTTTTCTCTTCAATTTGTAAAAGATTTTCCCTTCTAATCTGAGGAAGAAAATAATAGAATCATAGAGTTGGAAGGGGCCTCTAAGGCCATCCAGTCCAACCCCCTGCTCAATGCAGGAATCCAGCTTAAAGCATACCCAACAGGTGGCTGTCCAGCTGCCTCTTGAAGACCTCTAGTTTTGGAGAGGTCACTACCTCCCTAGGGAATTGGTTCCATTGTTGTATGGCTCTAACAGTTAGGAAGTTTTTCCTGATGTTCAGTCAAAATCTGGCTTCCTGCAACTTGAGCCCATTTTTCCGTGTCCTGCACTCTGCGAAGATCGAGAAGAGATCCCAGCCCTCCTTTGTGTGGCAACCTTTCAGGTACTTGAAGAGTGCTATCCTATCTCCCCTCAGTCTTCTCCAGGCTAAACATGCCCAGTTCTTTCAGTCTCTCTTCATAGAGCTTTGTTTCCAGTCCCCTGATCATCCTCATTGCCCTCCTCTGAACCTGTTGCAGTTTGTCTGCATCCTTTTTTTTCCAGGGGTGGGGAGGGGAAGAGACATATTTTGGGTACCCCTACATGCCAGAAGGTGCCTTGAAGGTGCCTCCACCAAAGGCCCTGAAAAGCTGTCTGGAGGGAGGTTCTGTAACAATGTAGAAACGTCTGAGGGTGCCCTCACGCTTCCCAAATAGATGGGTGCCTGCCTAGATTTTCAGCCTTGGCAACTGGCTTTCCCCAGCCAAGCTGCTTATGGTGTCATTCATTCATTCATTGGCGATCACTCCTGGCCGAGTAAGATTGTCTTGGAAGATAAGTTCTTTGCTTGGAAGACGCCTGTGCATGAATTTGTTTTATGTGGGGAGATCGGTGCACGACGATCAACACACAATCTTGACAGAAAAAGGCTTTGATCCAATGGCATGGGTACCATGACAATTGGAAGTCTTTTATCTGCTACAGCCTTCATCCGCCTTCAGAGCCATTGTAACATACACATTGTTATCCTCCGCCTCTTCTGCCGTTGAGGACTTTCTTCGATCGTTCTTTGTCTGGTTCCTCTCCCTTGACCTTACCGCCATGGGTGACCCTGCTGGGAGCACATGACTCCCAACAGCATTGCTCACAGGGTTCACTGGAACACGCAAGCCCACTCACCACTACAAGGTGACGATCCAGCCAGGGGAGCGTATGGTGTAGGAAGAGCTGAACGGCCACAATAGAGTAGCTTAGCCAGGGAAGACTCTCCCCTCACCTCACCCTGTCTAAAGATACTGATTGTCACTGGACCAGGATGCCATGGTGGCTGATGTCCCTTGGGATTGGCTGGGCGGAAGGCAGGGAGCCCAATAGGAGGTGGAACCAGAGCCAGAGCCAATGATTGGTGGAGCCAGAGCCAATGAGACATGGAGCCAGCGGATTCTAGTATTGCCCCCATCCGTTTCTGAGTTCTACAAGTGAAACAAGACTGAGAGAGGAGGAAGGTGACAGACACTGCCACACCCCCAGACTGGTTGTAAGGGGGTGTAAAGGCAGGCAGGTGGGGGCTAGCTGAGGGAAGAGTGAGGTTGGTGGGGCTGCACCCCATTTGCCCTAATGGGCTAGCCTCCACTGCAAGGTTCACCATAGAATTATAAAGGCTGCATCCTGACTCTGCTCTAGAATGATCCACAGTTATGTCAACGGGGCCGGTGCAAGAGAGCTCCCTGGTGGATCAAACCATTAGAAGAAGAAAAAAAGCAAAGATAGTGATTTTTTTACATAGGTCCTTATGAGCCCTGTCAGATCAGACCAAGGGCCTGTCTAGTCTGTTTCCCACAGTGGCCAGTCTGCTAGGCCCATAAGCTGGGCATGAAGGTTAGGCAACAACCCTCTCCTGGTGTTGTGCATTTGTTTCATTTAATAATTACTTAAAACATTGAGACCCCATCTTTCCTTAATGAGTCAAAAATGGCTAACAACGTAAGATAAGCATGGGGGGGGAGTTGGCCCAGGAGTTGCCCACTGACTGTTTTGGTTGCCCCTTTCTGCCCCTTTTCCAGCTCCACAAAGATTTTGGTAAGGTTCACCCATCTCACAGTGAAAGGTACCCGTGAGAGAAGTGTCTGTGTGCTTACGAAGTTTTCTGCTACAAGCTGCCCCCTACCCTGGCAAAACACTTTGCCAAAATGAGGCTCTGCGGATGGACTCCTTTAAAGTAGCAGTTCCCAAGGAGATGTGTTTTCTCCAGGTCATGTGCCCCTTCCTCAAGATAGCTTAAAGCGGAGAAAGGTTTCCTGAGAAGGGTCTGCCCCCTTTGTTGCTCAGCTCTACCCATAAAGGATTTGAGATAACAGCATCAAAAACCCCATCGCTGGGCTACGGAAAGAATGGTCAAGAGTTTGTTCCTCCAGTAAAAATTGTATGGCTCCCATACAGAATTGTTATTGCTATTGTTATTCATTAGTCGCTTTAAAAAAATGAACTCAGGGTGACTTACAAGAACAAACATTAAAATCAGATTATCAAAACAAGGAAATCTACAGAAAGGAGCTCAGATTTCCTAGAAGGTCTAGCAGAAATCCAGTTTTGCACAGCAGGGTCCTGGGCTGCTTTCTCACTGCATATTTATTCCACTATTGTTGTTGTTATGTGCCTCCAAGTCAACTACAACTTATGACGGCCCTATGAATCAGTCACCTCCAAGAGCATCTGTCATGATCCACCCTGTTCAGATCTTGTAAGTTCAGGGCTGTGGCTTCCTTTATGGAATCATTCAATCTCTTGTGTGGCCTTCCTCTTTTTCTACTCCCTTCTGTTTTTCCCAGCATTATTATCTTTTCTAGTGAACCATGTCTTCTCATGATGTGTCCAAAGTATGATAACCTCAGTTTCATCATTTTAGCTTCCAGTGATAGTTCTAGTTTAATTTGTTCTGACACCCAATTATTTGTCTTTTTTGCAGTCCATGGGATCTGCAAAGCTGTTCTCCAACACCACATTTCAGATGAGTTGATTTTTCTCTTATCCGCTTTTTTCACTGTCCCAACTTTCACATCCATACATAGAGATCGGGAATACCATGGTCTGAATCATCCTGACTTTGGTGTTCGTGATACATCTTTGCATTTGAGGACCTTTTCTAATTCTCTCACAGCTGCCCTCCCCAGTCCTAGCCTTCTTCAGATTTCTTGACTATTGTTTCCATTTTGGTTAATGACTGTGCCGAGGTATTGATAATCCTTGACAAGTTCAATGTCCTCATTGTCAACTGTAAAGTTACATAAATCTTCTGTTGTCATTACTTTAGTCTTTTTGACATTCAGCTGTAGTCCTGCTTTTGTGCTTTCCTCTTTAACTTTCATCAGCATTCGTTTCCAAGCATTACTGGTTTCTGCTAGTAGTATGGTATCATCTGCATATCTTAAAGTATTGATATTTCTCCCTCCAATTTTCACACCTCCTTCATCTTGGTCCAATCCTGCTTTCCGTATGAATTCCACTATTATTCTACATTAAATAGCCATGACATCCCCCAAAGTATGCTGGGAAGTGTAGTTTGTGAAGGGTGCTGAGAGTTGTTAGGAGGCTCCTATTTTCCTCACAGAGCTACAATTCCCAGAGTTCCCTGGGAAGAGGGATTGACTTAAACCACTCAGGGAATTGTAGCTCTCTGAGGAAAATAGGAGCCTCCTAACAACTCTCAGCGCTCTTCATAAACCACACTTCCCAGGATTCTTTGGGAAGCCATGAGTATTTAAAGTGGAATAATAGTGGAATAAATGTCTGGTGTCAATGTGGCACTGGATGTAGCTACTTCCAATTGCATCGAAAGGACTGAGCCTGCCTTGCAATAATATCTTTGTCTGAATCATGACCATCGAGTGCGGATGGGTTCAGATGCCGGGGGAGGGGACTTGTGGCCGTCCGATGCTGTCGGACTACACCTCCCATTCTGGTAACATCATTCTGGAAGGCCACAGGCCACCATGTCTGAGCTACGGGGGTGTCAGTGGGACACTTAGAGAAGGCCTTGAACGTCACAGGCCTGGTTAGCGAGGTGACTGGTAGTTTTCTCCTGGGGAGGGTCAAGCTTCAAGCAGAGGATGCTCCTGAGTAATGAAAGTGTGGCAGATCAGTCATAGCTGCAGCCTTTATGGCTGGGCCAGGCCATTTTTCTTCTTCTGTTGAGTGGCGGATTCCCTGGGGGGGTGGTAGTCAGGGGCCATATGTCATTGGTGGGCAGGAACAGAGCGGATAGGGTTGGAGCCAAAGAGGTCCGGAGCCAAAGGTCTCTCTCGCTCTCTGCCACCCCTCCTCTTTCTTTTTTCTGCCCCCCTTTCACCAATCTCCCCTCCCCCCCTTGAAATTAGGCCAAAGGTTATAGGTTGCCCACCTCCACTTTAGGGGCCAAGGAGGTAGGTGCCTTCTGAGGTGGAGTGCTCGGTTCAGCATGGAATTGTTGGGCCATTGTGGCAGTGCACTCCCCTATACACCCACACTGCCTACCGCTTTTCTCTCTTTCGCTTTCTCATTCTTCCAACCTGAAGTATAGTTCTCTACATTTCCACTTGTGCATTTAAAAAAAATAATAATCCTCATGAAAATTCAACAACATTTTAGTGTGAATTTCTCCTACCGTAGACATTTTTGCAAAGCAATTTTGACTTGTATATACATTTTTTGTAACACACGTTTTCTAGTGCAATGCATTTTTGTACGTTATTTTAACTAAGGTATGCATTTGTTATGCACAATTTACCCTAACCTGTGGATTTTTGGACGTATTGCTTGGCTGAAGAACTGCACTGCAACATTCGGAAAAGGGTAATTTTGAAGGATGGATGTGTTTCAGTTCACATATTGTTTCAGAAAGTGTCAATTAGACAAGTTTGCCTTTCAATGCAAACAGAGCTGAATTTTCCCTCCATCCCTCTCCTGCCACTTAGCAAGCAGGTGAGCACGTGACATTAAATTTTAACCCACACAACCTCCCCTGCTGTTATCAAATCTTCTCTGCAACTTCTCTTTCCCAGAATGCTTAACATACTGGGAAAGGATCCCAAATGATGTAATTGCTGTTGTTAGTTTTGCTTTCGCTTGGAATTTATTTATTCCTGGGGGAGGGAAATTCAAACGGGGCTTTTTTAGAAAGGGTATTTCCCTCTGGTTCCCATGGCAACACCCAACAACCACATCACCATTCTACTGCCGTGGTCAACTCCGGCCTCTTCATGCGTCACAAAAGAACCAATAATTTGGCTAAATTGGGCGTGGGGTGGGGGAGAAGAACCAGAGTCCCAGGATTTGAGGGGTAGAGGAACCTATGTTCAAATATGAGAGGAAGAGCAAGCACAAAGACAAAATTACATAGGGTATCTACCAAGGGGGGGGATTTGTGGCCCTGCTGGGGCTGATGGAAGTTGGAGTCCAACAACATCTGGATGATCGCACGTTCCCCATGTCTTGGGGGGAACAAATATTTTCTTGACAGCAGGGATTGGGGATCTGTGCCTCTGCTGATCCTATTGGAGTACAACTCCCATCATGGGAGTTGTTCCATATCCACCCCAGACATTTCTTCCACTTTAAACAGTCATGGCCTCCCCCAAAGAATCATAGGAACTGTGGTTTGTGAAGGGTGCTGAGAGTTGGCAGATGAAACTGAGGTTATTATACTTTGTATGAGGTTATCATACTATGTGTCATACTTTGGAGACATTATGAGAAGACACGATTCACTAGAAAAGACAATAATACTGGGAAAACAGAAGGGAGCAAAAAAAGAGGAAGACCAAACAAGAGATGGATTGATTCCACAAAGGAAGCCGCAGACCTGAACTTACAAGATCTGAACAGGGTGGTTCACGACAGATGCTCTTGGAGGTCACTGATTCATAGGGTCGCCATAAGTCGTGATTGATTTGAAAGCACAACAACAACAACAACAAAAGGGAACCCCAACCAGCAATCTGGCTGCTGCATTTTGGACCAGTTGAAATTTTTGAGTCATCTTTAAGGGCAGCCCCATGTAGAGTGCATTGCAATAATCCAGTATGAAAGTTACCAGGGCGTGGAGCCCTGCGGCCAAGTCTTAAGAACATAAGAAGAGCCTGCTGGATCAGGCCAGTGGCCCATCTAGTCCAGCATCCTGTTCTCACAGTGGCCTACCAGGTGCCTGGGGGAAGCCCGCAAGCAGGACTGCCTCTGACTAGGGTGGCAGAGCACAGCCATCATGGCTAGTACCCATTGATAGCCCTGTCCTCCATGAATTTGTCTAATCTTCTTTTAAAGCCATCCAAGCTGGTGGCCATTACTGCATCTTGTGGGAGCAAATTCCATAGTTTAACTATGCGCTGAGTAAAAAAGTACTTCCTTTTGTCTGTCCTGAATCTTCCAACATTCAGCTTCTTTGAATGTCCATGAGTTCTAGCATTATGAGAGAGGGAGAAGAACTTTTTTCTATCCACTTTCTCAATGCCATGCATAATTTTATACACTTCTATCATGTCTCCTCTGACCCGCCTTTTCTCTAAACTAAAAAGCCCCAAATGCTGCAACCTTTCCTCATAAGGGAGTCGCTCCATCCCTTTGATCATTCTGGTTGCCCTCTTCTGAACCTTTTCCAACTCTATAATATCCTTTCTGAGATGAGGCGACCAGAACTGTACACAGTATTCCAAATGCGGCCACACCATAGATTTATACAACGGCATTATGATATTGGCTGTTTTATTTTCAATACCTTTCCTAATTATTGCTAGCATGGAATTTGCCTTTTTCACAGCTGCCGCACACTGGGTCGACATTTTCATCGTGCTGTCCACTACAACCCCGAGGTCTCTCTCCTGGTCGGTCACCGCCAGTTCAGACCCCATGAGCGTATATGTGAAATTAAGATTTTTTGCTCCAATATGCATAATTTTACACTTGTTTATATTGAATTGCATTTGCCATTTTTCCGCCCATTCACTCAATTTGGAGATATCTTTTTGGAGCTCTTCGCAATCCCTTTTTGTTTTAACAACCCTGAACAATTTAGTGTCGTCAGCAAACTTGGCCACTTCACTGCTCACTCCTAATTCTAGGTCATTAATGAACAAGTTGAAAAGTACAGGTCCCAATACCGATCCTTGAGGGACTCCACTTTCTACAGCCCTCCATTGGGAGAACTGTCCGTTTATTCCTACTCTCTGCTTTCTGCTTCTTAACCAATTCCTTATCCACAAGAGGACCTCTCCTCTTATTCCATGACTGCTAAGCTTCCTCAGAAGCCTTTGGTGAGGTACCTTGTCAAACGCTTTTTGAAAGTCTAAGTACACTATGTCCACTGGATCACCTCTATCTATATGCTTGTTGACACTCTCAAAGAATTCTAATAGGTTACTGAGACAGGACTTTCCCTTGCAGAAGCCATGCTGGCTCTGCTTCAGCAAGGCTTGTTCTTCTATGTGCTTAGTTAATCTAGCTTTAATCATACTTTCTACCAGTTTTCCAGGGACAGAAGTTAAGCTAACTGGCCTGTAATTTCCGGGATCCCCTCTGGATCCCTTTTTGAAGATTGGCGTTACATTTGCCACTTTCCAGTCCTCAGGCACGGAGGAGGACCCGAGGGACAAGTTACATATTTTAGTTAGCAGATCAGCAATTTCACCTTTGAGTTCTTTGAGAACTCTCGGGTGGATGCCATCCAGGCCCGGTGATTTGTCAGTTTTTATATTGTCCATTAAGCTTAGAACTTCCTCTCTCGTTACCACTATTTGTCTTAGTTCCTCAGAATCCCTTCCTGCAAATGTTAGTTCAGGTTCAGGGATCTGCCCTATATCTTCCACTGTGAAGACAGATGCAAAGAATTCATTTAGCTTCTCTGCAATCTCCTTATCGTTCTTTAGTACACCTTTGACTCCCTTATCATCCAAGGGTCCAATTGTCTCCCTAGATGGTCTCCTGCTTTGAATGTATTTATAGAATTTTTTGTTGTTGGTTTTTATGTTCTTAGCAATGTGCTCCTCAAATTCTTTTTTAGCATCCCTTATTGTCTTCTTGCATTTCTTTTGCCAGAGTTTGTGTTCCTTTTTATTTTCTTCATTTGGACAAGACTTCCATTTTCTGAAGGAAGACTTTTTGCCTCTAAGAGCTTCCTTGACTTTGCTCGTTAACCATGCTGGCATCTTCTTGGCCTTGGCGGTACCTTTTCTGATCTGCGGTATGCACTCCAGTTGAGCTTCTAATATAGTGTTTTTAAACAACTTCCAAGCATTTTCGAGTGATGTGACCCTCTGGACTTTGTTTTTCAGCTTTCTTTTTACCAATCCCCTCATTTTTGTGAAGTTTCCTCTTTTGAAGTCAAATGTGACCGTGTTGGATTTTCTTGGCAATTGGCCAGTTACATGTATGTTTAATTTAATAGCACTGTGGTCACTGCTCCCAATCGGTTCAACAACACTTACATCTCGCACCAGGTCCCGGTCCCCACTGAGGATTAAGTCCAGGGTTGCCGTCCCTCTGGTCGGTTCCATGACCAACTGATCTAGGGAATAGTCATTTAGAATATCTAGAAGCTTTGCTTCTTTGTCATGACTGGAACACATATGCAGCCAGTCTATGTCCGGGTAGTTGAAGTCACCCATTACTACCACATTTCCTAGTTTGGATGCTTCCTCAATTTCATATCTCATCTCAAGGTCTCCCTGAGCATTTTGATCAGGGGGACGATAGATCGTTCCCAGTATTAAGTCCCTCCTGGGGCACGGTATCACCACCCACAACGATTCTGTGGAGGAGTCTGCCTCTTTTGGGGTTTCAAGCTTGCTGGATTCAATGCCTTCTTTCACGTATAGAGCGACTCCGCCACCAATACGTCCTTCCCTGTCCTTCCGATATAGTTTATATCCAGGGATAACCGTATCCCACTGGTTTTCTCCATTCCACCAGGTCTCCGTTATGCTCACTATATCAATGCTCTTCTCTAAGACCAAGCACTCCAGTTCTCCCATCTTGGTTCGGAGGCTCCTAGCATTAGCGTACAGGCACTTGTAAGCAGTGTCTCTCTTCAAGTGTCTTTGGCACTTGTGGTTTGGCCTGTGGTAATTTTGCTCTTCTGAATTTATATCCTGTGCCCCTGCTCTCACAATGCCTACTTCTAGACCTACCCCTTTTAAAATTTCATCATTTCTTTGGTTTTTATCCCAGGGGGGAGGTTTATTCCGAACCAGACCTTTCTCAGCTCCTGTCGGGTTTTCCCCCTCAGTCAGTTTAAAAGCTGCTCTGCTACCTTTTTAATTTTAAGTGCCAGCAGTCTGGTTCCATTCTGGTTCAAGTGGAGCCCGTCCCTTTTGTACAGGCCTGGCTTGTCCCAAAATGTTCCCCAGTGCCTAACAAATCCGAACCCTTCCACCCGACACCATCGTCTCATCCACGCATTGAGACTGCGAAGCTGGGCCTGGCTGGCTGGTCCTGCGCATGGAACTGGTAGCATTTCAGAGAAAGCCACCTTGGAGGTCCTGGCTTTCAGCATCCTACCTAGCAACCTAAATTTTGCTTCCAGGACCTCACGGCTGCATTTCCCCATGTCGTTGGTGCCAACGTGCACCACGACCACTGACTCCTTCCCAGCACTGTCTACCAAACTATCTAAACGACGGGCGATATCCGCAACCTTTGCACCAGGCAGGCAAAACACCTTGCGGTCTACATGCCCATCACACACCCCACGGTCTATGTTCCTAATGATCGAATCACCCACTACAAGGATCCCTCCACCCCCTGGAGATATATCCTCGGCACGAGAGGATAGCTGCTCATCCCCCAAGGAATGGGTCCCTTCTAAGGGATCGTTTCCCTCTTCCTCAGCTGGATGCTCTCCTTCCCCGAGACCATCGTTCTCCATGATAGCAGGAGAGCTATCATCGTTGGAGTGGGACACAGCTATAACGTCCCTGAAGGCTTCCTCCACACACCTCTCTGCCTCTCTCAGCTTTTCCAGGTCCGCCACCTTGGCCTCAAGGAAATGAAGTCGTTCCCGGAGAGCCAGGAGCTCATTGCACCGAGAGCACACCCACGACTTCTGTCCAACAGGCAGATAGTTGTACATGCTGCAGGCGGTGCAAAACACTGGAAAGCCCCCACACCCCTGCTGGCTTCTTACCTGCATAGTTTTGTTTAAGGTTTATTACGTCAATGGGTTGGAGACTGCGGTTTAGTTGAGGTCAGGGAACAGACGGGCAGAGTGGGGGGCCCTGGCCTCCTCGCCCTGCTGCCGAACTCGCTCTGCTGCTTAACTCGCCTTGACACTTCGTCAGCTGGGGCTCCCTCTAGCTCGTGGAGCAGGCTCCCTTGCTAGGGTGCTCTGACTTTATATGTGTGGCTGGTTCCTCCTAGCTACTGCTGCCAGCCAATGATGTGTTACTTGAGGCTGATGGCTATCAGCTGGGGCTTAACTCTTTAGTATTCTCTCAGGCTTCCTTCCTTCCTGAGCGAGGGGCGGGGCTGTTTAAGCTTTTGGCTGCTTTTAATCTAATCAAGGGGCTGCGCCTTCCAGGGAAGTGTTTGTTGTTTTCCCACCTAGAACAGCCTGACCTTTCTTTAACCTAGGGAAACAGAGCTTGTGGTTGTGTTTCAGGAAGGCTGAAGCTGCCCTTTTTAGCAAGGACTGAGCTGACTCTTTCTCTGTATGTGTCGGTGGAGTTTCCTTTTCCCCCTTCTCTCTGACTGGAATTTAGCCTTGTTTACAGTGTCCCCTGAAGCTTTCCTGCTAGGGTGGTGTTGAAAACTAGCTTTCTATGGGCTTCCTTCTCCTAGGATCTGTCTCCTAAGATATAGGTTCTTTCAGGATTTGGCTCCTAGCTCAGGGTGACCTTGGGCTGCCCTTATTACTTATTGCTCTGAGCTGTTTTACTTCAATTAAATAATGGAATAAATGGGAGCTACTTACCCTCTTTTTGCTCTGCTGCTTAACTTGCCTTGACGCTTTGTCAGCTGGGGCCTTGACACTTCATCAGCTGGGGCTCCCTCTAGCTCGTGGAGCAGGCTCCCTCGCTAGGGTGCTCTGACTTTATATGTGTGGCTGGTTCCTCCCAGCTACTGCTGCCAGCCAATGATGTGTTACTTGAGGCTGATGGCTATCAGCTGGGGCTTAACACTTTAGTATTCTCTCAGGCTTCCTTCCTTCCTTCCTTCTTCTCTGTCCAAAAGGGGTCGGAGCTGGAAAAAGGCGCTCCTAGCCACTGAGGCCACCTGAACCTCCAGTGACAGTGTTGGATCAAGGAGTACCCCCAGGCTGCAGACCTGCTCGTTCAAGGAAAGAGCAACCCCATCCAGAACAGGCCATCTTCTCACCTCCTGGAGATGAGAATTCTGGTATCTGCAGGAGGCCTTTGCCTGCAAAGTGCAGTAATCGACTGGGTATATAAGGGGTGAGACAATCTTTCAGGTATCCTGGTTTCAAACTGCATAGGTCTTTATGCACCATAACCAGCACCTTGAACTTAGCCCAGTAGGTAATGGGCAGCCAGTGCAATTCTTTCAGCAGCAGGGTAACATGTTGGCGATATAAAAACATAAGAACATAAGAAGAGCCTGCTGGATCAGGCCAGTGGCCCATCTAGTCCAGCATCCTGTTCTCACAGTGGTCAACCAGGTGCCCCAGTGAGTAGTCAAGCTGCCGCATTTTGCACCAGCTGTAGCTTCCGAACCAACCTCAAGGGCAGCCCCACATAGAGCACATTGCAGTAATCCAGCCTGGAGGTCACTAGCGTACAGATGATACCTGACAGGCATTTGAAAATGAACATATGAACATGAACATAAGATGGTATCCACAGGAGGCCCTCACCTGCAGAGTACAGTGACTGACTGAGTATATAAGGAATAAGATGAGAATATGTATACGCTTACATGTATTGTGCATGGTAAGGTGAAATGCAAATGAATATTCCAGAGAGAGAGAGAGAAATGCAGCCAACACCAGATATTAGGATCAGGAATTGCCATGCTAAAGTTTCCTCCTAAAACTCATAAGCTCTGCAGTTACTCTGAAGTTTAGTATGACAACCAAGAATGGAAACTCAACAAACTTTCTTACCTTATAGCATCTTAGTATGTTTGCCCATGTACCTTAATAGATCTAACTGAAAGGCAACACATGGAGGTCTACATTGATCATTGCAATGCAGTAATAAGAAAGATGCAAACAACGTCAGAGACTGAAAGCTCATTTTATTGCATAGTTTTAGAAGGTTGTATACTCTTAGAAGGGGGCATGGTGTGACTATCATGAAGGGACCCTACACTTCTGAATTTGCCACTGCACTACTGTGCATTGCATCCTTAGGATTAGAAAAGGCTAGGAATCTTCCTTCCTTCCTTGAAAAGTGCCCAGCTTGCAAACGCTGTCCTGAAAGTTGCATCGGCTCACGTCTCCATCCCACTGCAGAATAAAATTAACACCCCTTCACTTTGCTCCGCCACTTCTCACCAGAGCTTGGCAAAGAATCTCCTGCTGGCAAGCAGCAGGGCTACCATCGTTCAGCTGAAAAAATTTGCCCTGACAGGCTGGCTGCACGCATCTACCATGTCTTTCAGCGGGCAGAGGGGGAGAGGAGCTTTGCAAGGAAGAAGGGGAAGCAGAAGGCTGGTGTATATTCTATTATTTAAGAAAATGCATGTACCACTTTGATCGTAATAAAACCTCAAAGCAGTTTACATGCGCATATGCATATGCTGGGAAAAACAGAAGGGAGTAGAAAAAGAGGAAGGCCAAACAAGAGATGGATCGATTCCATAAAGGAAGCCACAGACCTGAACTTACAAGATCTGAACAGGGTGGTTCATGACAGATGCTCTTGGAGGTCTCTGATTCATAGGGTCACCATAAGTCGTAATCGACACATAGCAACATGCATGTGCGTTGGGTATGTGAGGGCTAGTTGTGCAGAACAAGTCAAACATTTTGGGGGCATTAAAAAAAAAACCCTTAAAAGCAATGGGCAAGAGAGTTAGCAACTTCCCATCACAACAGGTTGGAGTCTTGAGGCACCCCCAGACTGTTGCTATTTTCAGGTGGGATTCAGTCACATACTGGCAAATTCAGGTTGCACAATTTAAGAGCGGAATTGCCGCTCTTCCACAACATACAGCTTCCTCAAAAGAGCAGATCTTTTGTGATAAGGAAAGTGAGAGGAAAATGTGGGATAATAATACTTCCTTTGACACAATGACATCTAATCTCCCTGCAAGCAAATCAGAACGAACGCTCATCAAATCACCAACGTCATCTGGAAACAAACCAGGAGGAATGCTCAATAAAGAGCATTGTCTGGAAGTGCCCTTGGTTAGGGAAGGCCCTTGGGGCAAAAGCCAAGGGTACCACTCAGCAGAATGACCAGTAAGGTCCCAGAACACAGCAGGGCTCACCCCATTTTGAAGTAAGCGGAAGATTGATAATTACCACCTAAAGAGCACTACCACCCAATAAGATTTTATATATTTATTTATTGCACTTGTATACCGCCCCATAGCCAAAGCTCTCTGATTATGTCAGAGAGATTATCATGTCCAGAGTCTAAATGTACCTAAACAGCACCACTGGTCTTGGTCTTGGAATCCTGTTTGACCTGGTCTTCCTCTTTGACAAACAAGCATTAGTGGTGGCCAGCAATGCTTGCCTTTGTCTCCAAAATGCTACTGCAGGTCTCTTGGTGGTTATGAGGTGATGTGTGTAATGTTTTGCTGTGGGTGCTGTGTAGGAAGGAGCGCGCACACACTCTGAGACTGCTGAGTAACAAACAAGACTTTACTTTGGAACATCTTGTATCATTTACACAGTGGCAGCTGGTAGTTCCATGTCAGTGGGGCAGTGGAATCCGCTCCGGGTTTTAGGCCGAACTTTCAAGGAGCTGTCCATTGACATGGAGCTACCAGCCATCACTGGCTATATAACTCTATTTTCACTAGCGCCAACTAGGGGACTGCACTTATTTTACAACTACCAGATCCCATATATTACAATGTGTGCACACACAGGTGAGGAAACATAGTTCAGGGGTACAGCACATGCTTTGCATTCAGAAGGTCTCGGTTCAAACCCTGCCATCTCTAGTTTACAAAGGAGCAGGCTACAGAAAATTTCTCCAGTCAGTGCAGACAATACTAGATTAGATGGACACACTGTCTCACCTTTTTACGGCAGCTTCTTACAACCTCTCTTGTTTCAACTGAACTGGACCATCTCCCCATGTGAGCTAGCCTGGACCCTGCGGTCTTCATCAGAGGCCATTCTCTGTATGGCTCACCTAAGTGAGGTGTGGAGAACAAGTCTTTTCAGTGGTGGCCCCTCATCTGTGGAATGTTCTCCCCAGGAAAATGCACCTGGTGCCATTCTTATCAGTCTTTAGGCACCAAGCTGTTTACCCAGGATTTGGTAACTAAGCTGATCTCCTAATCTTTTAATGGGGTGGGTAGTACATGCCCTTGTGATTATGTTATCAGACAAGCATTTTAGGTACTTCACATTAAACATGGCTTTAAATTTTCCGTTTTTAATTGATCTTAGCTGTTGTATTTTTTCTTGTGAAGTCACTTTGAGACTTATTTCGTTTGCTAAAAGCAACTAACAATATACTAAAATCACAACAACGACAGGCTGCCAGTGTGCTTTTGGGCTCAGTTTAAGGTTCTGCTTCTAACGTTAAAAGCTCTTGATGGCCTGAGAGTCCCTCATAGCACAGGGGCAGAGCATGTGTTTTGCATCCAGAAGGTCCCAGATTCAAGCCCCAGCAACTTCACACAGGGCTGGGAATTTAGGAAAGAATCCTGTAGGTATTTTATGTTGGTTTTAACAGACCTTGTTTATACGGAACAACTTTTACTCATGCTGTTGGCGTATTGCTGTTTTCCTACTGCTGTCTTTAGTATTTTAATATTTTTGCAATTTTTGTTTTATATTGCTGGTGCATGGGATGATTTTGCCTGAGCTTTTTACGAGGCACGGCGAGGTACATAGGAACAGAATGAGCTGCCTTACCCCAAGTCAGACCATTGGCCCATCTGGCTCAGTATTGTCTACACTGCTTGGCAGCGGCTCTTCAGGGTTCCAGACAGGAGACATTCCCAGCCTTACCTAAGACTTCAGCTGCAATTCAATACACGCTTACCTGGAAGTAAGTCCCATTGAACCCAATGGAGCTTACTTCTGAATAGGCCTGTATTTATTTATTTATTAAATTTATTAGTTGCCCATCTGGCTGGTTGTCCAGCCACTCTGGGCGACGCACAACATAAAAACATACAGTTCACATTAGAGCCTTAAAATTCCAACAATAACACTAAAATTAACCCACCCCAAAGGCCTGCCTGAAGAGCCAGGTTTTCAGGGTCCGGCGGAAGCTCATCATGGAGGGAGCATGGTGGATGTCATTTGGGAGGGAATTCCATAGAGTGGGTGCCACCATTGAAAAGGCCCTCTCCCTAGTTCTCACCAGTCTACCTGTTTTAACTGGTGGGATGGAGAGGTCTTTTGAGGCTGACCTTGTTGGGCGGCAACATGTACTGGATTGCAACCTTCAGTGTCAAATATGTGAAAGATGGCCTCCTTCCCTATAGGCCCTCCGGGGTGTTAAGATCAGCAGAGGGGGGCCCCTTGGTAGTTCCACCACCCTCACGGCATGGGGGACGGCCTGAGAAAGAGCCTCCTTTGTGGCAGCCCCTAAGCTGTGGAGCTCCCTTCTCACAGAGATGCGTCTGGCAACCTTCACTATACAGTTTTCAGTGAATGCTGAAAACACCTCTTCACCCTGGTCTTTGATACCCAAGATGTATATTTTTAGGACCCACCCTATTCCCGTGACTAATTTGTTTAAATTATCTTTAATATTGTATTTTTAATTTGCTGTAACCCACCCTGGGACCTTAGAATCATAGAATAGTAGAGTTGGAAGGGGCCTATAAGGCCATCAAGTCCAACCCCCTGCTCAATGCAGGAATCCAAGTCAAAGCATTCCCGACAGATGGCTGTCCAGCTGCCTTGTGAATGCCTCAAGTGTCAGAGAGCCCACTACCTCTCTAGGTAATTGGTTCCATTGTCGTACCGGACTAACAGTTAGGTTTTTCCTGATGTTCAGTCGAAATCTGGCTTCCTGCAACTTGAGCCCATTATTCTGTGTCCTGCACTCTGGGACGATCGAGAAGACATCCTGGCCCTTCTCTGTGTTACAACCTTTCATGTACTTGAAGAGTGCTATTGTATCTCCCCTCAGTCTTCTCTTCTCCGTGCTAAACATGCCCAGTTCTGTCAGTCTCTCCTCATAGGACTTTGTTTCTGGTCCCCTGATCAGACTCGCTGCCCTTCTCTGAACCTGTTCCAGTTTCACCTTAGGGTGTAACAACAACAACAACAATATACCACCACCTGAAGAGGCCAGATCGGGGAGAAATTTGCTTGCAGTTTAATGAGACACTACCTAATTCACAGTCCTTGACCCAGTATGTGAACTGAGATACAGCTGTCCTCTGAAATTCAAACTTCTCCAGATTAAAGCAGTGAACAGCTGAAGCAGTTTATGCAGATGCCAGAATCCTGCGGCAAAGTACTCTTGGGGACTAGCTTCAAAAACAGAAACAGGCCACAGTTCCATTGTGTATCACAGGACTAAGGAACCTACTGTGGCCTCCAGATGTTGTTGGAATCTTCTCTCACACCAGCCCCAGCCAGCCTGGCACAACAGGCAGGGATGATGGAAGCTGCCTGTAACCCATCAGCGCAGAGAGACCAGCCAGGTTCCTTGCCTTCCATCACCATCTAGAGATCAACAGTGAAACTGCAGAAACGCCAGTAGTGACCTCAGGATGCAATTATGGCAACAAAATTAAAGGGCAGACCAGATGATGTGTGTGACAAACGCATGCTTGGCTCTCCATCATGCCACGCCCTCAGCTATTCTTGCTGTCCAGCATCCAGCTTTTAAGTGGGGCCTCTTGGCTTCTCAGATTCATAGCCTGCCTCGAGATGGCAGCAGACACCTGAATCACTTCCTCCAACCGCACTGAGAAGAGAGTCGCAGCCTGTTCACAGGTGCAGAGCTTGGTATCCTACTTGCTTATGTAAAAGAACCATAATTTTCAGTTCCACTCGAGAAGACATTCCTATTTGGTTTTATGTTTGCATTCTGCTTGTCCTCCTAGAGCCCAGTATCATGTGCATACTTCTCTTTTACCCCCAACATTGTGTCCTCACAATTTAGTCTGGGATAAGCAGAATATAGATTAGGATCACCTGGTAGATCTCTAGTGGTTAGCAGTAGATTAGCAAGGATTCTGACATATATAAGTCTTCTCTTGACCCTTGCCCATCCTGGTTAATCAAATCTGCCAGAGTGGGAGTGGTTGACTGGTTGGCATATTTAATTAACACCTCCCTAAGGAAAGGTTCTATGCCAACATTGGTGGAGGCTGTGATAAGACCTTTGTTAAAAACGCCTTCGTTAGACCCTCCGGATCTTAACAACTTCCGTCCAGTCTCTAATCTCCCCTTTTTGGGCAAGGTGATTGAGAGGGTAGTGGCTGATCAGCTCCGCGTTTTCCTGGATGAATCGGATCATCTAGACCCTGTTCAATCGGGCTTCAGGCCCGGTCATGGGACAGAGACTGTCTTGGTCACCCTACTTGATGACCTACGCTGGGCATCAGACAGGGGGAGTGCATCCCTGTTGTTGCTGCTGGACCTCTCGGCGGCCTTCACCATGGTATCCTTTTGGGCCATATAGCTGGGATGGGATTGGGAGACACTGTTTTACGGTGGCTCCGGTTCTACTTGACAGACAGGACCCAGAAAGTGGTGCTTGGAGACTACTGCTCGTCCCCCTGGCCATTGGCCTACGGGGTACCTCAGGGTTCAATGCTGTCTCCCATGCTGTTTAACATTTATATGAAGCCGCTGGGAGAGGTCATCTGGAGATGTAGAGTACAATGTCATCAATATGCTGATGACACTCTATCTCTCCCTACCACCTGACTGCAGGAGGGAGTGCTCATCCTAAACCGGTGCCTGGGGGCTGTGAAGGGCTGGATGTGAGCTAACAAACTGAAACTTAATCCAGACAAAACAGAAGTGTTGCTGGTCAAGGGGAAAACTGTGTCAGGAATAGGGTTGCAGCCTATTCTGGATGGGGTTGCACTCCCCTTGAAGTAGCAGGTCCGCAGTTTGGGAGTCCTCCTGGATCCTGCCCTGCTGCTTGAATATCAGGTGGCTGAGGTAGACAGGAGTGCTTTTGGCCAACTCAAACTGGTCTTACCAGCTGCGTCCATTCCTGGAGGCAGTTGACTTGGTCACAGTGACACATGCTTTGGTGACATTGAGGCTTGATTACTGTAACGCACTCTGTGTGGGGCTGCCTTTGAAAACGGTTCAGAAATTGCAGTTGGTTCAAAATGCAGCAGCCAGAACGTTAACTGGAGCATGGTGCAGGGAGCATATCACCCCTGTGCTTTATCGACTCCACTGGCTCCCAATTTGTTTTCGGGCCCAATTCAAAGTGCTGGTTCTGACCTTTAAAGCCCTAAACGGCCTTGGACCAATGTACCTGGGACCGCTTACACCCATACGTACCTTCCCGGGATTTAAGATCATCTGCCTCTGGTCTCCTCTGCGTGCCTGGAGTGAAAGACGTTAGACTGACAGGCACGCGGGAGAGAACCTTTTCAGCTGTGGCCCCCAAGCTTTGGAATACCCTACCCAAAGAAGCCCGCTCTGCTCCCTCCCTGTTGGTTTTCTGGAGACTTCTGAAAACGATCTTGTTCCAGAGAGCCTTTGGGAGTAGGGTTGCCAGGTCTCCGGCTTTCTGCCGGAGTTTCTGGGAAAAGAGGGCCGTCTCCGGCCTCCAGCTATACTTCATTTAAACAGGAGGATCTCCGGCTTTTGATTGGCCCCCTCAGCCACGCATGTGGCTGGCCGCCTTCCCGCCCGCGTCTGCGACGACATGGGTGCCTTGGTTGAGTCAGCGCTCCTGCAGGGCTCCCCCCAGCAGCAGCGCTGGGCGTCTGCCTCAGCCGTCATGGTGTGGGCGCCGACGGGCAGGAGCGGCCGTGATGGGACTGAGGAATCGGTTCCAGGGTAAGAAGGCCTCTAGGTTAGAGGCTGGCTCGGGTCGTTGGTAGGAAGGTCCTCGCTCGGTGGTCGTTGCGCAGAGGGCAGTCGTTGCCGGGGTAAACAGGGCCTTGCGCACAGAGAGAGAGAGAGAGAGAGGAGAGGGAGAGAGAGAGAGAGGAGAGAGGGGGGGGTGTTGGGCAGATGTTGCATATTTAGAGTTTACACAGTTAGCTAAGAACTGCCCAAGGGATGCTCTTGTAGTCAACTCTTGTGACTATTAAGAACTTTATGAGTTTCAAGAAACTATAAAAAGTAAAAAAAAAACCCAAATCTCCAGCAAACATATTACAAAAACAGTTACAGTCTCTGCCAAGTATAAGGCAGGAACTCTGCAGAGCTGTTGAATATTACTCTGACATCCTCCACCAGCAAAGAAATAAGGATTAGAACATGATGCAGGCAGGAGCTGGAAACAAACAGGATGGATCCCTACTGTGGAAGAGCCCAAAAAGTTTTGTCCTCCAAACCAGGGCTGAGTTGTGCAAACTGTCATATGAAATGGACTTGAAAAAGATTCAGGAGCTGGCACAAAACTGCTTAACAAGTCATTTTTATATATAGTACTAGAGACAGTAGTATCAAAAGTGCAGGATGCTATCATGCTACTCTAGTCTTAGGAATACAGAAAAATCAGGCTCCCCTTGTGCCTCATACATTTTCCTATAAGTCTCATACAATGAACCACACACACATCTCTTGTATAACCAACAGCTATATTTGTTTGTTTGTTTGTTTATTAAATTTATTAGTCGCCCATCTGGCTGGCAATCCAGCCACTCTGGGCGACGTACAAAATTAAAACATATAGTTACATTAAAATATTAAAATCTCAACCAATAATAATAAAACCTAATCTACCACAAAAGCCTGTTTGAAGTGTTCTGTACTGCAAGCACAAAATAGCAGCTGTCATGAACCACCCTATTCAGATCTTGTAAGTTCAGGTCTGTGGCTTCCTTTATGGAATCAATTCATCTCTTGTTTGGCCTTCCTCTTTTTCTACTTCCTTTTGTTTTCCCCAGCTTTATTGTCTTTTCAAGTGAATCATGTCTTCTCATGATGTGTCCAAAGTATGATAACTTCAGTTTCATCATTTTAGTTTCTAATGACAGTTCGGGTTTAATTTGTTCTCACACCCAATTATTTGTTGTTTTTGCAGTCCATGGTATCTACGAAGCTCTCCTTTAACACCACATTTCAAATGAGTTGATTTTTCTCTTACTCACTTTTTTTACTGTCCAACTTTCACATCCATACATAGAGATCGGGAATACCATGGTCTGAATGATCCTGACTTTAGTGTTCAGTGATACATCTTTGCATTTGAGGACCTTTTCTAGTTCTCTCATAGCCCAAAAAAGTAAGGGGTCTATGACCCCCCCACAACCCTGGATGACTACATCTCTGGTTAGAAGTAGAAAGAAACTAAAGTGTCTTTTTGTACAACATGCTATCAAGTTAAGGAATTCAGGGCTGGATGGCCACTAATTTGGATGGCTTAAAAAAAAAAGATGCATCTATGAAGGATTATGTGTATCAAGCACATGATAGCTAAATGGAATCTACATTCAGAGGCTGTATACCTCTGGTTGGCACATCCTGATTTGCTTATGGGCATTTGAAGTAATTTGTTTGGCTGCTCTTGAAGACAGAGTAGTTATGTTCAGATGTAATGCTAAACCATGGTGGCATATTGTGTGAATGAACAGCTATAGGTCACATACTCTCTTGTCCCATGCAATCAGAAGCAAGGGACATGTTTGGGAGCTATTTGGGAGCTATTTGTTGTTGTTATGTGCCTTCAAGTCGATTATGACTTATGGCGACCCTACGAATCAGTGACCTCCAAGAGCATCTGTCATGAACCACCCTGTTCAGATCTTGTAAGTTCAGGTCTGTGGCTTCCTTTATGGAATCAATCCATCTCTTGTTTGGCCTTCCTCTTTTTCTACTTCCTTCTGTTTTTCCCAGCATTATTATCTTTTCTAGTGAATCCTGTCTTCTCGTGATGTGTCCAAAATATAACCTCAGTTTCATCATTTTAGCTTCTAGTGACAGTTCTGATTTAATTTGTTCTTTGTTGTTATGTGCCTTCAAGTCTATTACGACTTATGGTGACCCTATGAATCAGCGTCTTCCAAGAGCATCTGTCAAGAACCACCCTGTTCAGATCTTGTAAGTTCAGGTCTGTGGCTTCCTTTATGGAATCAACCCATCTCTTGTTTGGCCTTCCTCTTTTTCTACTCCCTTCTGTTTTTCCCAGCATTATTGTCTTTTCTAGTGAATCATGTCTTCTCATTATGTGTCCAAAGTATGATAACTTCAGTTTCATCATTTTAGTTTCTAATGACAGTTCGGGTTTAATTTGTTCTCACACCCAATTATTTGTTGTTTTTGCAGTCCATGGTATCTACGAAGCTCTCCTTTAACACCACATTTCAAATGAGTTGATTTTTCTCTTACTCACTTTTTTTACTGTCCAACTTTCACATCCATACATAGAGATCGGGAATACCATGGTCTGAATGATCCTGACTTTAGTGTTCAGTGATACATCTTTGCATTTGAGGACCTTTTCTAGTTCTCTCATAGCCCAAAAAAGTAAGGGGTCTATGACCCCCCCACAACCCTGGATGACTACATCTCTGGTTAGAAGTAGAAAGAAACTAAAGTGTCTTTTTGTACAACATGCTATCAAGTTAAGGAATTCAGGGCTGGATGGCCACTAATTTGGATGGCTTAAAAAAAAAAGATGCATCTATGAAGGATTATGTGTATCAAGCACATGATAGCTAAATGGAATCTACATTCAGAGGCTGTATACCTCTGGTTGGCACATCCTGATTTGCTTATGGGCATTTGAAGTAATTTGTTTGGCTGCTCTTGAAGACAGAGTAGTTATGTTCAGATGTAATGCTAAACCATGGTGGCATATTGTGTGAATGAACAGCTATAGGTCACATACTCTCTTGTCCCATGCAATCAGAAGCAAGGGACATGTTTGGGAGCTATTTGGGAGCTATTTGTTGTTGTTATGTGCCTTCAAGTCGATTATGACTTATGGCGACCCTACGAATCAGTGACCTCCAAGAGCATCTGTCATGAACCACCCTGTTCAGATCTTGTAAGTTCAGGTCTGTGGCTTCCTTTATGGAATCAATCCATCTCTTGTTTGGCCTTCCTCTTTTTCTACTTCCTTCTGTTTTTCCCAGCATTATTATCTTTTCTAGTGAATCCTGTCTTCTCGTGATGTGTCCAAAATATAACCTCAGTTTCATCATTTTAGCTTCTAGTGACAGTTCTGATTTAATTTGTTCTTTGTTGTTATGTGCCTTCAAGTCTATTACGACTTATGGTGACCCTATGAATCAGCGTCTTCCAAGAGCATCTGTCAAGAACCACCCTGTTCAGATCTTGTAAGTTCAGGTCTGTGGCTTCCTTTATAAAATCAATCCATCTCTTGTTTGGTCTTCCTCTTTTTCTACTCCCTTCTGTTTTTCCCAGCGTTATTGTCTTTTCTAGTGAATCCTGTCTTCTCATGATGTGTCCAAAGTATGATAACCTCAGTTTCATCATTTTAGCTTCTAGTGATCATTCTGGTTTAATTTGTTCTGACACCCAATTATTTGTCTGTTTTGCAGACCATGGTATCCGCAAAGCTCTCCTCCAACACCACATTTCAAATGAGTTGATTTTTCTCAGGGGGGGGAGGGCAGAGAGGTGCCGGGGCTGAAGCGGCCCAGAGATCACCAAGGTTGCCTGGCCCAGAAGGCCCTGGCGTCAAGGCTGGGTGGGGCAGCTTCGGGGGGAAACGGAGGCAGGCGCTCTGCACAGTGCACATGCTTATTGCTTAGGAGGAGGCGCTCTCTTCCTTTATTTTTATTTTTGTTCTTTTTCTGGTCCTCCCCTCCCTCCTGCTGCCTGTCGGTCCTATATAAGGCCTCGTAAAGTAGAAAGGCAATTGCTGCCTACACTCACCCTGCTTGTATGGCCATAAATATTAGGGGACACCCACTGCAGTAGCCAGCCAACACATAAAGTTGCAGTGCCTTATGGATAACTTTGTGGATGATCCCCAGTCAAGTCTTAGCAACAGCACAATGCTAACAGGCAGTCGCCAACTGCTTGCCTAGAATGCCCTCCCTTGTCCTTAACATGGCTGCAACCATATCTACTCAGAAGTAAGTCCTATTGAGTTCTATGGGGCTTAGTTCCTTAATAAGCATGTTTACAGTTGCTGCCTTCAGGGGCATCCATCTGTGCTCCCATCTGTCATGGCCCCATCAGAGGACTCCTCAGATGAGGATGACTCGGGAGTAACAGCAGCAGACCCAGGAGTAGCAGGAGACACGGAGGAGCCTCCTGAGAATCCAGCTCCTTCTGCCCCTCAGCTGCAGAGCACCCCAGGGACAGCAGAGGCCCTGCAGCCAGACACAGACAGTGAACAGGGTACTCCCCCCTCACCTGCAGACCGTAGACAGCAGAAGGTCAGGCAGAAGAGAGGCAGGCCTGTCTCCTTAAGGCCCAAACGCTGAGGGCTCACACCTGCTGTCCATCCTGCTCTTTATAAGGCACACCTTGGCTGCAGTTTGTTGCTGACTACAATGTCAGGCGTGGCTTTGTGTAGACCTAGTTTCCCTGCAGCATCTCTTTGACTGACCTCCTTGGCAATTGATCCCGGACCTCCACTGACCTCGCTTCTGGACTTCTGACTCAGCAAGTACGCTTCAGATAGGCCTGGCAGATTTACAACCCGACTGCTGGCTAAGGACTTTCCTTCCCTGCCAAAGACCCAGGAATTTCCAGCCCCCCCGACACTGCTGATGCAGTGTAGAGCTGACACCATCTAACATCTCTGCAACACTAGGCTCCTTTCTTCCAATAATGGCCTGGCCTGAGGGCACGTAAACCCTTCTTGCCAGAAGCAAGTAAGCGAGATTAAATGTTCCCTAAAGGCATTGAACTGTGACCTGGCAGACCAGGGTTTGAATCCTCACACAGCCATGAAGCTGGAGCGACTCCCTTACGAGGAAAGGTTGCAGCATTTGGGGCTTTTTAGTTTAGAGAAAAGGCGGGTCAGAGGAGACATGATAGAAGTGTATAAAATTATGCATGGCATTGAGAAAGTGGATAGAGAAAAGTTCTTCTCCCTCTCTCATAATACTAGAACTCGTGGACATTCAAAGAAGCTGAATGTTGGAAGATTCAGGACAGACAAAAGGAAGTACTTCTTTACTCAGCGCATAGCTAAACTATGGAATTTGCTCCCACAAGATGCAGTAATGGCCACCAGCTTGGATGGCTTTAAAAGAAGATTAGACAAATTCATGGAGGACAGGGCTATCAATGGCTACTAGCCATGATGGCTGTGCTCTGCCACCCTAGTCAGAGGCAGCATGCTTCTGAAAACCAGTTGCCGGAAGCCTCAGGAGGGGAGAGTGTTCTTGCACTCGGGTCCTGCTTGCGGGCTTCCCCCAGGCACCTGGTTGGCCACTGTGAGAACAGGATGCTGGACTAGATGGGCCACTGGGCTGATCCAGCAGGCTGTTCTTATGTTCTTAAGCTCCCTGGGTGACCTTGGGCCAGTCACTGCCTCTCAGACTCAGAGGGAAAAAAATTGATTGACATATATCTCAAGGATTGGAAACTTCTCTTTGACTTTTTGTGGAAGATTAAAATGATATGATGTTAAATGAGATTTGAAACCAACTAAGATAACTGCTGGAGGAAGGTGATTTTATAATCTATTAAGAGATAGGTTTGTTATATATTATAGATTTATAGCTGAATTATGACAAATCAGAAGTCAATATTTTTATATATATATATTTTTATTTTTTTATTGTATTAGTTATTGATTTGTGCTTTTTTCTTTTGGTATTGTTTTGGTTTCGAAAATTTGAATAAAAATTAATTGAAAAAAAAAAAGAGAGGAAGGCAATAGTAAACCACCTCTGTCTGAATACTGCTTACCATGAAGACCCTATCTGGGACCAACTTGAAGGCAGTCCATTTCCATTTTGCATCACCCTAAGCTTGTGAGAAAGAATGACCTTGTCACTTCAGATGGACCTAGGAACACCCTATTTTAGATAAGATTTCTATTTTAATCTCCAGAGAATTTTTTTTGAATGGCATGCTCCAAGCAACTGTGGTTGATACAATGTATCATGCTTAATGACATCACTAGGGCCCGCCCCATGACATCACTAGGGCCCACCCCATGACATCATTAGGGCCCGCCCCCATTTTCTCAGGTTTTTGGATGGCTCCGACCTGGCAACCCTATTTGGGAGGGACTGAAGGTAGAGCCTGACACTGATTTTATGCTTTCTATGTTAATTTTTACCTCAGTAGTCCCTTCAGTACCACTCCCTATATATGTATATATGTGTGTGCATATGTATATATATTGTTGCACACCTCCCCCAATCTCCGAGCGGTGAGATTTCAGGGGGTCCTTGCACCCATCCAGGGTTCGGTTTCCTTTGGGAAGAAGGCCAGCGGAGACTGCGGTGTCTTTATGAAATATGGTTTATTTATGTACACACATTCCAACCTGAGCTTAGGATGGAGGGGTTCAAGGCATCAGCAGTCTAATATCCAGCTTTTCCATCTAGGTGCAGGGGCATCCTATCGCCTGCAGCCCTAGTTCCCTAGAACACACACTGCCAACCCCAAACACACTTCTCCACGCCCAGGAGTGGGGGGGAGACTCTCCTCCAGTAGAGTTTAAAATGACAAAAGGATCTTCCCAGCCCCTTTCACCAGTTGCCTGGGCAACTAAATAGGACCATTAACTACCTAGCCACTCTATTTGATTAACAAAGGAGATTCATCTGGCTAGCAGAGCCAGCCTCCCAGGCATAGGATTCCAAATCAGAGGCTGGAAAGGTGACCCACAGAAATCATCCATTCCAGCCCCCCCCCCGCTCATAACAATATATTATTTTATGTATTTTAATTGCATTGCATGTATTTTAATGTTTTTGTGATTTTTATTGTGTACAATTTTATTATGTATGTGGTCGATTTTATTGTAAGCCGCCCCGAGTGCCCTATTATAAGGTAGAAGGGTGGGATATAAATATTTTAAATAAGTAAATAATAAATAAAAATGAGAAATTGAGAGAACTGACATGGACAGATTCTTCCAGCCCTACTTGCAGGGATGGGGGAGGGAAAACTGAGACTAGCGCTTGGCAAGAGTTGTGTGCAAGGGTGAGAGAATAAGATAAACAGAAAGAGCAGGGCTTGGCTGAAGCTACACTCCAAGGATGCTTCAGTGGGCCCTCTTTGGGGCATGTGTACTTGTGCCGATGCAGGATTAGCAGCTGAGCTATATAGAATCATAGAATAGTAGAGTTGGAAGGGGCCTATAAGGCCATCAAGTCCAACCCCCTGCTCAATGCAGGAATCCAAGTCAAAGCATTCCCGACAGATGGCTGTCCAGCTGCCTCTTGAAGGCCTCCAGTGTGGGAGAGCCCACTACCTTATTGGAGCATGTTTGCTTCCAATGTGCTCTGCTTTTCACATTGTAAATAAAGGAAGTCCCCTGCGTGCTTCTCAGCCGCTGGAAACTAAACTCTGCAAATCTATCCCTGCACCTTCTTCTCACTAACAGGTAGGGAATAACAAACCATAGCATCGGTTACAGGACTTTTTGAAGCACGTGCCGTTACTTGAAAAGCTGGTTTAAAAAACTTTTTAAATAAGTTCTTCTGAAGCTTTCTGTAAGATGCCTTGAGAAAGCCCGAGTGGCTCGTTCAGTGCAGTAGAATTAACAACAAAGACTCAATTGCATGAGAGAGTAAGAAGAAAACCAAAATGATGTGGCCCAGTTAATCGGAAATGTGGTAATGAAGGAGAAGGGAATGGACGTTTACCCGCTCAAAAGTGCAGCTGCTGTGTTCATGCATGGATTTGACCTCCAGGAATCAACACCCCACTAGGTATGAAAGCATGTCCTAGGATTATGCTTCTGTTCACAGGAGCATAGTTCAAGGCTAACCTAGATGCAACAGAAGCAGGTCCTGCATCTGCAAACATGCCAATTCCCTAATCATATAGAAATAGGGGTGGGGGTTAGGGTCCCTCTCCCCAGAGCTGCTCTCCAAGCCAAAGTCTCTTCTGCTATAGAGGTCAGCTAGGGTCTCCAGTTAACACATCCCCAAAGAGGAAGTGCATTACCCTCCCTCTCCCCTAAAAAGGTCAATGTACCCCTTGCATGTCCCATAAATCTACGCCAGAAAGTAGGAGGAACCCCTGGGTCAGATTTTGGGGGTCACGGGGGAGAGGGCAGAGAGGTTCCATTGTGTAGCTCAAAGTCCTTGTGCAAGTGAAACTGTTTAGTTGGATACCACCCAAAGATTTGCAGATACTAATTTATGTATGCATACATGGACATTTAGAAAGAATTATAAATAAATCCACAACCTAACCCACAGATAGAGAGCCAGTGTGGTGTAGTGGTTAAAGTGTTGGACTACGACCTGGGAGACCAGGGTTTGAATCCCCACACAGCCATGAAACTCACTGGGTGACCTTGGGCCAGTCACTGCCTCTCAGCCTCATGAAAACCCTATTCATAGGGTCATCATAAGTCATAACCTGAAGGCAGTACATTTATTTAACCCACAGATATGACCTGTGTGCCTGCTCACCTGCTGCTGGCTGGCAACTTCAAGGTTCCAGGCTGCAGGTTTCCCTTCTTAAGGTCCTTGAACTTAAAACCAAACACCCCTTCAACATAGAGGACTACCCTCTGGATAGTAGAGCACACGGCCACCCCTAAGGTCAGTTGAAGAGAAAAGCATTGCGAGCGGCAAGGTGTTTTTTTTTTTAGGGTGAAGATGGACACAAAATTGTGCAGTTGGAAAGCTGATAGTGCAGTTTGAAAAATGGGGGGGATTAGACACATTAGGTGTAGATGTTCATTAAATACTTTTAAATGACAAGCAATGTCATGGAAAGCATGTACACAAATTACATAAGGGTAGAATATGTTCAAATTCCAGACAAGCTGCCCAAATCGTATTGAAATACCTTCGTTTTGGCTAGCGCCGCCTCCCCTTCATCTTTGGGCAGGTAACGCTTCGTCACATCCTGGTAAACACCCTTAAAGGGTTCCTGGCTTTGCACCCCTTAATTGGTGAACTAAGGCACATGCATAAATGAATTGTTGCTGTATGGTAGATAAGCACTGACCCTTATGGAAAACCCACGACAGATGCAGGGTTGCAAGCAAGAAGCAAAGCACACTCTGTAGAAGTTTGGCTTTTATTTTTCCCTGTGGGGCAGTGACCACTGGTGGCTATGTCAGTGGGGGAGGTGCACCTTGGGCAGCCCTTTGAAAGTTCCGACTAAAACCCGGAGCAGATTCCACTGCCCCACTGCCATGGAGCCACCAACCTGATGGAGAATTTGTGCGGTTGGGAAATCTGCTTTTAAAAACCCCTGGGGAGTGGGGTAGGGTTAGGAGAGAAGCTCTGGGGAGGTAATGATGAGTGGTAGTGGTGGTGGTGAGAGTTCTGCACTCCTCTCCCACGTTCTCCTTTTGCTGTTAAAATCAGTCTCCGGTTCTTCCTCTTTCCACACGGTGGGGCACTTCCACGCTTGTTGTTATGTGCCTTCAAGTCAATTATGACTTATGGCGACCCTAAGAATCCGTGACCTCCAAGAGCATCTGTTATAAACCACCCTGTTCAGATCTTGTAAGTTCAGGTCTGTGGCTTCCTTTATGGAATCAATCCATCTCTTGTTTGGCCTTCCTCTTTTTCTACTCCCTTCTGTTTTTCCCAGCATTATTGTCTTTTCTAGTGAATCAGGTCTTCTCATTATGTGTGCAAACTACGATAACCTCAGTTTCATCATTTTAGCTTCTAGTGACAGTTCTGGTTTAATTTGTTCCAACACCCAATTATTTGTCTTTTTCGCAATCCATGGAATGCGCAAAGCTCTCCTCCAACACCACATTTCAAATGCGCTGATTTTTCTCTTATCGCTTTTTTCACTGTCCAACTTTCACATCCATACACAGAGATCAGGAATACCACGGTCTGAATGATCCTGACTTTAGTACCACGTTTAAACACACAGAACTGCCATGAATCTGGCCTGGGCCTAAGTACTTCCAGGGCAAATCCATCTGTTTCCAGTCTGAGCACTTCTGCATATTTAAAAAAATGTTTTTTAAAGTTGTTTTGTTTTAATGTATTTTAATGTCTGTTTTTATGCTGTTTTAAAAGTGTTTTTAGTGCTTTTGTTTGCCGCCCTGGGCTCCTGCTGGAAGGGCGGCATATAAATCAAATAATAAATAAATAATATATAAATATTTTCACCCACAATTCCACTCTTGCACTCAAAAGTGTGCGAATCAAAGACTCCTTTCAAAATATGTACTTTGACTTTAATTAATACAGTGGGGAGGATGGGAGAGAGAGGGAAGAGACATTTCATTCAAATAAAGACCAGAGGGGCCACAACAATGTAAACTGACTTTTATTGTCATTTCTTTGAACAGTACCACAGAAGGCTGCACCATAAACTTTCTATGTGGCAAAAAACTGGCTGCGTTCCTTACAGCACTTGCTCAGTCACTTGCGCACCACCGTCCCGACGGGGGGGGGGGGGAAGAGAGCCTTTCACAGAAAGGAGCAGTCGATCGCTTATGCAGTGGAACGCTCATCGCCAGGAAATAAACCCACAGCAACAGCAAATAGAGGCAACCCAGACCTGCTAACGAGTTCCCAGAAATGCAAAAAGTACTTTCTACATAAACATACAGGCTCATAGCATTCAACTTCCCTTGGACATCTATGATACAAGAGGAATAGCTTCTCTGACATCCCCTTCACTTAAAGTTGGCGTGACAGTGGTGATTGGCAGCTCCATGTCAGTGGGGCAGGGGAATCCTTTCTGGGTTTTAGTGTGTACTTTCAAGTCATTGTCCAAGGTGCGGACTAAAACCCAGAGTGGATTCCACTGCCCCACTGACATGGAGCCACCAGCGGCCACCGAGGTGTGGGGAGCTTTTAGTCCTCCTTCAGCCCTTGCTGAACCACAGCCCCCATCATCCCTAGCCATCAGCCGTGCTGGCTGGAGGGCCAGAGGTTCCCCATGCCTGACTTAAAGCACACCTGTTGACAGCATACGATATCAACCTGTTGCCAGCTTCCCTGGTTGCACCCTTTAGCATTACCACCTTTAGCAAGCACCCCTTCGTGATGGAGGGCACCAGGAGTGGGTGAGGGTGCCCGCTAGCTCCACTCACCTGCACAAGTCTTTTGTTGTAAAAAAAAAAAAAAGAGACAGGTGTGAGTGGGTGTGTGGATCCAACCCTGTTTCAATTTCTGCTGCTGGAAGAAAGCAAGGCAAGTGCAATCACCCGTGCGCAGTAGAGAGAGGCGCTACAGCTGTGTTTTGCATGCACAAGGCCCCAGGTTCCGTCCTCAACGGCGTCTCCAGGTAAGGCTCCAAATGTCCCCAGCCTGAAGACTCCAGAGAGGTGCTGCCAGTCAGTGTCAACAACACTGAGCTAGGTGGACCAGCTTGGTACGAGGCAGCTTGCTACCTTTGTTGCTGCTGTGAAACGCAGACCCCGGCTCCACATCTTGCACGTGGACGGGGGGGAAGCATGAACAAACTGCCTTCCGCCAAGCTGCCGGCCGCCCTAGCACTACATTGTTTTGTTCTCCCTGGCAGCAGTTTCCCACCGGCTCGCCCAGCCCGGCAACCTGAGATCCGTCGCTGGAGATGCCAGGGTTTGATTCCGGGACCCGAGGGGTGCAAAGCAATGCGCTCACCCACTGAGCTATGGACCCTCTCCTCAGGTACAGTTTGGCCCTTTTAAGGACGACACCACCTGCTATGAAGGCCATGCTGCCTCCGAAAGTTCCTGCCAACCGTTAGCACCAGCAATGGATTGGATGTCTTGGCCTTGAGTACTGTGGGGAAACACACACATTCATCCTGCCATCAACATCAGTGAAAATGCACCAACACATCTCTCAGAATACAATACCTAAATTCAGAAAGGCGTCTTTTCATTCTCTCTCTGCATATAAGAATTGTTACCCTCATGACTCCAGGTCTTATTACTGATGCCACCAAGTAACACGAATGACCTTGACTGTATGGAATAGAGCCCTTTCCCCAAAGTCTCAAACCGTCTCCCAGTTTGCCGTTTCCAATAACCCCAACAGAAATCAAGGTGGCAAGCCTTGTACATGGGGCAGCAAGTGCGCTTCATGCATGTGTGGCTGAAGCAGTCCAAATATAGATACAGATATCCTCACAGCTGGTTTTATAATAAAAAAAAAAGCTAGAAACTGCCTCAAGGGAACGGTTATCGTACAGAATCCTGAGAACCACCGCAGCAAGGCAACCGGGATGATTATCATCGTTGGTGAGCAATCTCCACACAGATCCACAAGTCCAGGCCTGGCATTTGTGTGACTATGAAATATGGCTTCTGGAGATGCCAGCAGGGCATCTTCACTTTTATACTAAGAGCCAGAAAGAGAAAGGCAGGATTGGCTTGTCCAATGAGACTGCTCAGCTTCGCAACACAGAGGTGAAAGGAAGGATTTTATTCAGATTGCACCACTCAGCCCCCAGGTAATACTGCCCTCTACTGGTAATAAGTATTTTAACAACAGAACTTGTACGGACTCCAGACAACCGCCTGTGTCACAGAGGCTGCTTAAACTACTTAAACAGAAACTACAGGCATGTGCCAGGTTAGCCACTTGGACTATCAGTAAGGCACGTTTGATCACAGGTCTCCATGATTCTAATCAGCTTGTGTTAAGAATTCACCTTGCCATGCAGCTGGACCATATAGGAAACAAACACACGATGAAGTTGGCATTGCCACAATATTAAGTTCATAGGAACACAACGGTCATGCAAATCCACCTCAAATCAGCTCAGGATGTTATGTTGTCTGCATTTAATATCAGCCGGTGGTTCCACAATATAAGTCGACTTGCTGTCTGATAATATGACTTAGATTAGCCTTTGCCAACTTGGTGCCTTTCAGATGTTTTTGGAAGACAACTCCCATCAGCCTCAGTATCATGCAGCCATACTGTCAGGGGCTGATGGGAGCTGTCATCCAAAAACATCCGAAAGGCACCGAGTTGGCAAAGGCTGCCTTAGGTTGAACAACAGGCCACTTCAGGGTAACTATATATAAAAAAATCTGCTTGATAGGAATTTGGAATCAAGGAATTTGGTTGAAGTCATGGATCTGGGACTGTTGAAAGGGTTACCTCAGGTGAGCCGGCATTATTACGTTATTTACCTATGTCTGGAAAAAACAAAGACACAAACTTGGAAAGCTGACTTGAGTGATTATGTGATGCTGTGGGATTTGCAAGAGACTAGGAAACAGCTGTTTTTTAAACCTCACCTTCCTTCTCTAAGGCAAAGTCCCCAGAATAAACTAATCAATCTGTACTGTCTGCAACCTTGGTCTGCACACATCCTTTTGAAAGGGGAGAACCCTTCTAAACGTATGTCAGGCAGCCTAACCACCACAGAGTCCAAGACCAGCCTCACTCCTTTCCCACATATAGCCAAGAGCAGCCCTCTGCTGTCCACAGTCTATGGGTGAGTCACTCCTGATAGCGCTCCAAATGACAAGAAACGAAGGCAAGAGGAAGCGAAGACAACACAAGAAATGGCAAAATTGGTCTTTATGAGGGCTGCACAATTCCCCAAGCCCAACATAGTCCATTCTCCGTGTATTGTAGCCTACCAGGTGCTCAAATCCCAGTCGGGGGCAAAAACCAGAACTTTATCAAACCCTGATGGGCCACCATTCTTGGTTTTTTTTGGGGGGGGATGGCTAATATTGGCTTGCTTGAGGGTGGAGTTTACAGCTGGCAAAGGCTTGCTCTATGCCAGGATGTCATGGAGAGGGGCATGAGCCAAACCGGATGGGATGAGCAGGGCCACGGGGGGGGGGGGGGAGCAGCGAAACTTTACCTGAAGGACTGACAGCTGCCTCACTGCAGTGCTCCTGTACCGACACACACGCACGCACCTGTCTGTGCAACAAAGCAAAGTCTCAAAAGCAGGCTGTAAATGTCTTGTACCAGCATGCTCTGGAACACAGCTACCAGTCGAAACTCATCCAAAGCAAGCAGCGAGGACCTTGAAGGCTCATCATGAGTTCTCCTCTCCTCGGCTGGCCCAACTGTTAACACTGGTTGGCTGATTTTGATACCGAAACAGAACAAGAAAAAGGAAAGAATGGAAATTCTCTGCTTCTTTAGAAAAATATCCTTAAGCTTTCAGCGTTGTAAAATTTTACACACACACACACACACACACACTGAAGAAAGCCTCCAGTTAGAAAAAGACCGTATCAAAACATGGTGATGCTATGGCTGTGAATAGAAAACCCCTCAAAAATATTTATTTGCATGCTTTTTTTAAAAAAAGGCATTGTGCTAAGAGGCTTAATTTTTTGTAAATGCTTCCACCCACATAATGGCTGAAGGTATTGGATTAACAGAACAATTCGAAATAGGGGACAATCCAGACCTATTTAAAAAACAGTCACACCCACAGCTGCTACCCTCTGCACATCAGACTCTAGAGCATGTGTGGGGAACCTTTGACCCTCCAGAAGTTGCAGAGAGTACAACTCCCAGCATCCCTGGCTATCGTCACTGCTTGCTGGAGTAGATGGGAGTTGTAGTTCAGCAACATCTGGAGGGCCAAAAGTCCCCCACCCGTTTTAGGAGTCTCCTCCCCTCTGAACACGGTGCAGCTGTTCAGGTAGAATGGTGAAGCCACCCGGGACATTCCCAAGCTCTCAGCCCAAAGTTTAGAAAAGTTGACAGTGCAGAACGTCGCACGGCAGCCTGATTAGCTAGAGTTTGGCCATGGGCCCAAAATGCGTATGAAGCAGAAAATGCATTTGCCACTGCTTGGCCACAAAGCAGGGAGCCACGGCCAGTCCCAGCTCTCTGCAGGGCATACCTGTGTGATATTTAATTTCACAGGAGACTATAAATAAATACCTGGACACCCACAAAGTAAGTCAAACACGTTTGCAGCGTGCAAATGGTTTGATGGGTAGGTATAAAGTAATTTGCATGTACCTATAAATGAATATACTGAGTGAGGACCCCCTAAAGCAACAGAGAGGTAAGGGGGCAAAGCCATTTCCCAAACAGCAGCACGTCTAACCTGGCAGAGGTGGGAAGCCCCCAAACTGACACGGAGGGGAAGTAAGAAACTGCAGAAAATGTGTCAGCAGTATAGCTCTGCGTCCCTGACCATCTATTTCCTTTCCAGATGCCCACTAGAGGCAAGACTTGCAAACATTTTATCTGCGAAGCTGGGAGGTGTTGGTCATCCATGAGCCCACGTGGCCTGCAGGGGGTCAGCCAAGCGCCTGCCAAGGCAAGGCTGCAGGGGAGAAGGATCCAGTGACAGCACTGCTGGGCTGGTGCTCTCAACAGAGCTGTTTCTGATCAATGATGCTTGAATTATCAGGAGTTCGCATTGAACGGCACCAATCTAATGAATCTTTTCTTCTCGCTTTACTTGTATGCTACTGTGTTGTTTTTTTCCCCAAAAATGATTTTTATAGATGGAAGTGCTCTTTGTTAGTTTAATTTTTAAGTCTTTTGTTACTGTGATCCACTCCCGAGCTCAATGCAGTTGCTGGAAAAGTGGCACACAAATATCAAACTAAGTCATGGTTTTGTGCCTGCTGGGTTGACCCCAAACTCTCCTGCTCTCCCTCCACAAGGTTAGTGAGGAAGGGGTGAGGTGGGCAGGAGACAAGCAGCGTAGACCGCAGTTACAAGGTGCACGTCTAGCTCCTGCAAAAACACCCCACAAAGACCTCTCAATCCGCCTTTTAAGTGATCAGAGGATGTTGGACCCTTAAGTAGTCAGAGGGTGGCAGCCAGTGGTGAGTTTTGTACAGATTATGATGAAAAAATAGGATTGTAAGCTAGAGTCTGGAAAAGCAGCACTTTCATGATGGTTCCTACTGGATAATTTTGCAATCTTTCCCCATCCCCCCCCCCAAAAAAAATTTGGGCGGAGCATCTGACAATACAATTAAAAAAACAAAGATATATTATTTGGGGTGGGTGGGAAGCCATGTTTACAATGCAGGAGCAAATCTCCTCCCTCAACAGCAAAAACGAACGAACAGAAAAGTAATTTTTCTTCACTGTGCATAAGTAGAGCTTACAGGATTGTCTATATATGTATCATAGGAGAAAAGGGAGGGTTAGTTAATTCTTTCTACAAAAGGCATCTGAAACAGAAAAACAAAAATAAAATAAAATGGGAAGTCTATAAGTTCAAACATACATTAAACATATACTCTTCTCCATAGACTTATATAAGCATTTTTATATAATCTCTCTCTCTCGAACTTAAGGTACTTTGGTCAGCAAACCTTATTGCTACATCCTGACAGACTATCTGTTCTTTAGGCTGTTTTCACTAGAAATGAAAACGCTTCAAGAAGCCTTTCCATATCCCATTTTTTGAACATCGCTTTTAGGCTTTCGTTTTTGTAAACTTCACAAAATATCAGTTGGAGATTGTAGTTCAAGCACTTTTGTTTTTGGTGAGGAAGACCAGGAAAATCGCAAGACGGATTGATGGCATCGCAACTTGCTGCCCATCCTTCCACAGACTTCTCAACAGGAGCAAGGTCGTTCTGGTTAGTTATTGCTCAGCTTTTCATCTTGACGGCCCAGCCATTTGGGACACGTGCATTTCTTTGGCTTAACACAGTGCAGCAAGTAAAAAGGAAAAAAAAAGAGTTATAATGTTCTCCTTTTTAGCATCGATAACACAATAGCAGGAACCGAACAAAGTTGCAAGAAGCAATGGTATCTGGAGCCCGGAAGACTGACGATGGCTTCTGTGAGGCAAACAACAACAAACTAAAACAAAGGCGTTAATGTTTGTGCATCTTTCTTTTTTTTTGGTCAAAATGAGGCCATGAGACAGGTGCTCAAGTAGGCCCCCATCTCCTTTTCAAGAAGAGGAGACCATCGTCTTCTAAATCCAACTGATTCATACCCAGATCAAATTCTGCCACACGCATCAATGCAAAAGGATCCACCTTTGGGACGGGCATTTTGTAAAAGTGCAACGGTTCACAAGGCCTTGATTTTTCATATCTCAGAAAAGACCTTCAAGGAGGAAAAATTATCCCTGTTATGGCACCAGAAAGAATCTAAGGAGACCTTAGACGGGCAATCTTTCTCTAGAGTACCCAGCTCTGGGAAGTGCCCTCAAGAGGCAGCATCAGACAACAAACTCTGGAACGTCTTCGTGAGCAAGATCCAAAGAGAAGTACTTGCTGGCTCTCTTGACAGGAAAAGCATCCTGGATGTTGACACACTGCTGAGCTAAGCAGCCACTACAGTAGAGGCCCTCTTCGGCTAATCCGTGGCCACAGCCAAACGTGTAGCTCTGAGCAGTCTCCTGGCACAGGCTTGCCAGGCGCAAGAAGTCTTTTTGGTACAGCCGGATGTCATCCAGACTCAAGCTGTGCCGGTCAGAGGAGGTCTTTGGCTTCCTGCAGACTGTCTGTGGAAAATGAGAGGGTTCAGCAAACGCTTTAGAGACGAAAATGCTTTAGAGACAAAATTTACTACATCAGTTAGAGCACCATAAGCATGGCTGCTGTTAATGATTGTATCCTTTTAATCTGAGAGACTGGGGGATTTCTTCATCTCCCCCCCCCAATAGCCTCTTTCCAGGAGAAGAACTTGAGAGAACACATTAAGAATAAAACCATCATCACCATAATCAACTATATTTATTAGTCACTAGAGGGCCTCTATAATGGCTGTGACTATCAGGAAGTCTCTTCTAAGATTATACACCCTCTAAAACTATAGAATAATCTGGCAGGCTTGAATACTGCTTTCTGCTTCTCTGTCACTATTGACTGTCCTTTCTCACTGTCAGAGATATTTATTTATTTATTACATTTGTATACCGCCCCATAGCTGAAGCTCTCTGGTCGGTTTACAACAATATTGCATGAATTACTGAATTCAGAGTCTACTATGTTTATCTCCTGCTGCTAACAAACTGCTTGGTGATGTAGATGGGATGCTGCCATCGGGATTCTTCGTCAGCAATTACAGAATTTTAACTATCCCCAATTTGGCTGTGTGAAGTAGGAACTAACGGTAACTCCTTTCACTCTGATTGGCTCCAATCAGCAGGAAGGGACAAGGAAGCAAGAGACACAGGGACCCTGCTGGGACCAGGCTCCCCCAAAAGTAAGGGGTCTAAGACACACACACCAGACCCTGGATGACTACACCCTTGGTTGGGGCGCAAAGGTGAAGGAGCAAGTAAAGGTCTTTCTCCCTGCCAAATATACGGTGAGCACACTTGCAGCAGGGGATGGATATTTAATTCTGGGGTCCCACTTGCACAAGAGACTCCTTGCTTCCTCTTCCCCTCTCTTCGCAGCTCCTTGTGTATCCCCAAGTTCTACTCTGGAGGGTGGGTGGGGGACCCTCTGGAGCGAGACTGGGTGGAGTGCTGCAGGGGAGAGGAGAGCCAGTCCTATTGCACTGCTGGAGCTATGCTGGATCTCACCCAGTGGAATAAAGTGTTTAAAAGAGCAACACACACAGATGAAGGAACATGAAGGGGAGCCCTCCCCCCCCCGCACTTTCAGTCTGGTCCCCGGCTAGGTGCCAACCCCTGAACACAACCCAGGTTTTCCTGCTGCACCTCACAAACCTGCGGCAACGAATTGATGCTTTGGCCGCGAAGCTTGACAACCGTCTCCGAGGAGCTGGAAGTAGACGAACTGACTTCTTTGACAACTAATCCTGAATGAGGAGACAGGGAAGAAGAACGAAGAGGTGAGCCTCACTGTTATTTGAGAACGGTCCACCTCTTTTGTTACGTATGGAACGGTACGTTAGGAAGCTTATTTTTATTTTATTTTTTGCGTACGGGAAACATTCTGTCACTTTTCCACCTTCCAGCTGGTTTCTCAGGATGTGGGAATCGTGTGGCTCAAGGGAGGGAACTTCTGCTGTATTCCCGAAAACCATTTTGTGCAGAGATGGTCAACATTCATCATGCCTTAGAACAATAAATGCCAAGATTATATCAGACCCTATTCACTGTTTATGATCTACTATCTATTTAACAAACACATTTCAGTTTGAGGATATTGATTAAACTAACCGTAATCGTTACAGTGGTAATGGATGGTGATATTACATAGCTCTGGCTTATTCGTTATTTTTCTTAGGAAATCTTAACTTGGCATGCCTTGCTTATTTATCCTCGTTTAATTAAAGCTGCTGTGCAACGCACTCTGTGATTGTATTTATTTATTTATTATTTGATTTCTATCCGTCTCTTCCTCCCAGCAGGAGCCCAGGGCAGCATACAAAAGCACTAAAAACACTTTAACACATCATAAAAACAGACATTAAAATACATTAAAACAAAACAACTTTAAAAACATTTTTTAAAAAAAGCTTTGAAGGCTTTAAAAAAGGTTAAAAAACATAATGTTTTTTAAAAAAAGCTTTAAAAGCATATTAAAAAGCAATTCCAACACAGAAGCAGACTGGGACTGTATCAGACTGACTCAGTCTTACTCAGAGAAGGCCCACTGGGATCAACGGACTTAATTTGGTCATGAGCAACTCCACTGATGTTAATGGGTCTCCAATGAGTGTGATTTAGCTAGATATAACTTTATATACATATTATTTCCTTCATAGCTTTGCAGAATTTCTTACATCAAAGACATTTATTGTTAGGGGCATAGGAAGCCGCCTTATGCAGAATCAGACCATCGGATCATCTAGCTCAGTTTTGTCTACATTGACTGCCAGCAGCTCTCCAGGGATTCAGGCACAGAGACACTCCTTGCCCTCCTTGGAGGTGCCAGCAGGGACGGAGGCCTGCAGTATGCAAAACAGCAGCTCTACCCTTTCTAAAATGTATTTATTATCATATCTGTATCTCACTTTTCCTCCAGGGAACTCACGGTGGCATACAAACACAGTCCTCCTCCTCCTGATTTCATCCTCACAACAAGAGGTTGTAACAAGAACTAGGGCCTTCTCGGTGGTGGCCCCTGAACTGTGGAATAGTCTCCCCGATGAGGTGCGCTTGGCGCCAACTTTGCTATCTTTTCGGCGCCAAGTTAAAACCTTCCTCTTTTCTAAGGCATTTTAATCTAGTTTTTAATTTTAATTTAGTTTTAAATTTGCTATACTGATTTTAGATTTTTCATTTTCTTATATGTGTTCTTGTTGTATTATTATGGGTTTTTTTATTGTATGTATCTGTATTTCTGCTGTACACCGCCCAGAGAGCTATGCTAGTCAGGCGGTATAAAAATCTAACAAATAAATAAATAAAATAAAACCCTGGGAGGTAGATTAGGCAGAGACAGCGGCTGGCCCGAGGTCCCCCAGTGAGCTTCATGGCTAAGCGAGCACTGAAACCTTGGTCTCCCCGGTCCCAGTCCAACACTCTAACCACTGCACCACACTAGCCCTCCTCCTGTCCCTGCTTAGTTTACCTGAGTGCCCATTAAACTTCCTGGCCATCAGCATGTCCTCCGTGATGTAAATGCACACATCAGGGCTAACGTCATCCAAGGAGGCTTCGCTCGATGGCTCGAGGTCTCGGGGGTCATCAACCAGCATCTCTATTTCTGAATCAGAGGAGAGAGAGAGAGAGAAACAGGACATGTAACGGGAGACGGAAACTGAGATTGCTACACTGGAAAGAACAGCTGGGGTGTAACAAAGGAATGCCTCATCTTCAAGGTGGCATAATCGTGGACTTGGAAAATAAAAGGCATTTTCATTGCACTGTGGTGGCTCCATGTCAGTGGGGTGGCGGAATCCACTTTGGGTTTGTGCTTTGTACCTTGGACAGCTCCTTGAAAGTCTGGACTAAAACCCATAGTGGATTCCGCCAGCCCACTGACACGAAGCCACCAGCCACCACTGATTCCAGGTCAGACAACAACATGACTCTTCAGGCGCCTTTTTTAAAAACTGAAAAGCAGCTTTGGGAAGCCTCAGTTTAAAGCAGAGATGCGGCAGGCAAAGGGGATGCTGAACCCTTTCCCTGTAGGGCCTTTCTCTGTTAAATTCTATAAATACATTCAAAGCAGGAGACCATCTAGGGAGACAATTGGACCCTTGGATGATAAGGGAGTCAAAGGTGTACTAAAGAACGATAAGGAGACTGCAGAGAAGCTAAATGAATTCTTTGCATCTGTCTTCACAGTGGAAGATATAGGGCAGATCCCTGAACCTGAACTAACATTTGCAGGAAGGGATTCTGAGGAACTAAGACAAATAGTGGTAACGAGAGAGGAAGTTCTAAGCTTAATGGACAATATAAAAACTGACAAATCACCGGGCCCGGATATCATAATGCCGTTGTATAAATCTATGGTGCGGCCGCATTTGGAATACTGTGTACAGTTCTGGTCGCCTCATCTCAAAAAGGATATTATAGAGTTGGGAAAGGTTCAGAAGAGGGCAACCAGAATGATCAAGGGGATGGAGCGACTCCCTTACGAGGAAAGGTTGCAGCATTTGGGGCTTTTTAGTTTAGAGAAAAGGCGGGTCAGAGGAGACATGATAGAAGTGTATAAAATTATGCATGGCATTGAGAAAGTGGATAGAGAAAAGTTCTTCTCCCTCTCTCATAATACTAGAACTCGTGGACATTCAAAGAAGCTGAATGTTGGAAGATTCAGGACAGACAAAAGGAAGTACTTCTTTACTCAGCGCATAGTTAAACTATGGAATTTGCTCCCACAAGACGCAGTAATGGCCACCAGCTTGGATGGCTTTAAAAGAAGATTAGACAAATTCATGGAGGACAGGGCTATCAATGGCTACTAGCCATGATGGCTGTGCTCTGCCACTCTAGTCAGAGGCAGCATGCTTCTGAAAACCAGTTGCTGGAAGCCTCAGGAGGGGAGAGTGTTCTTGCACTCGGGTCCTGCTTGCGGGCTTCCCCCAGGCACCTGGTTGGCCACTGTGAGAACAGGATGCTGGACTAGATGGGCCACTGGCCTGATCCAGCAGGCTCTTCTTATGTTCTTATGTTCTTAAATTCCCCCCCCCTGCTGCTCTTCACTTCTTGGGGACACAATTACCTAAGATGAGGCACAACTGGTAAGGATGAAGCTGGCCTCAGCCAACCCAGTGCCTTGCAGAAGTTTTGGACTACAACTCCCACCAGCCTGTGCTAACTGGAAGTGACAGAAGTTGTAGTCCAAAACACCTGCAGGGCACCAGGTTGGCAAAAGCTGAAGCACTCTCTCCTCCAGCTACTCTTTCACTCCTGGTCACTTCTCTCTTACAGAAGCTATTCAGTTTTTTAAAAAACTGGAAACCACATGGGCAAATTGCATCTTGCGTTTTGCTCTAGCCCTCTATCATAGCCCACTGGACTCAGGAAGGGATTCTAGCCCCATGCAGAGTATCTTGCAATTTCCACATCATACTTTCTTCTGGGGCATCAGAATCAGCTGAAAGTAGCGACAAGATTGTGTGTGTGTGTGTGTGTGTGTGGCATGAAGACACCACCCAGTTACATATTTATTTGAGACTGGTTGTGGAATGTTTTTGTTCATGTTCAATATCCGAGTGACCAGCACACTTGGGAAGGAATTCTTTAAACGAGAATGAAGAACACAACAATGGCTTGTATTGGACTGAGTGAGGTGCGGGGGAACCTTCAGCCTTCCAGATGTTGTTATTACTATTTATTTATTTTATTAGTTACATTTATACCCCGCCTTTCTTTCACCCTGGAACCCAAGGCGGCATACATTTATCTATTTTATTTATTTATATCCTGTCCTTCCTCCCAGCAGGAGCCCAGGGTGGCACACAAAAGCACTAAAAACACTTTAAAACATCACAGACTTTAAAATACATTAAAACAAAGCATCTTAAAATGTTTTTTAAAAAAGCTTAAAGACATCTTAAAAAAAAAAGGTTAAAAACATAATTGTTTTTCTTAAAAAAGGTTTAAAAACACATTAATAAGCAATTCCAACACAGACACAGACTGGGTCAAGGTCTCCACTTAAAAGGCTTGTTGGAAGAGGAAGGTCTTCAGCAGGCGCCAGAAAGATAACAGAGATGACGCCTGTTAAATATTTAAGGGGAGGGAATTCCACAGGGTAGGTGTCGCCACACTACATGTTGTTCCCAGGCAATCTCCCATCCAGGCACTGACCAGGCCCAGACCTGCTTAGCTTCAGCAAGGTGATGGCCTCATGTGCCTTCAGACCATAGCCTGGGACGGCTGAACTACGACTCCCATCACCCCTGGCCATGGACCATCCTTGCTGGGGCTGATGGGAGCCCTTGGGGAAGGGCCGTAGGTCAGTGGAGCATCTTCTTTGCATGCAGAAAGCAGAGAGACTGCTCACTGGGGCAGGTATCGCCAACATGTCACCCAGTTGCTGAAAGGATTGCACTGGCTGCCCATTTGCTACTGGGCCAAGTTCAAGGTTCCAGTTTTGGTGTACAAAGCCCTATACAGCCCTTATATACCTAGTTGATCACTGCGTTCTGCAGGTGAGGGCCTCCTGCAGATACCATCTTATCAGGAGGTTCGTTCTGCACAATACAGGAAACGGACCTTTAGTACGGTGGCACCTATCCTGTGGAATTCTCTCCCTTTGAATATTAGAGGTATACAGATGCCATCTCTGTTATCTTTTTGGCACCTACTGAAGACCTTTCTCTTTCAACAAGCCTTTTAAGTAGAGACCTCATCCCAGTCTGAGTCTGCGTTGAAATTGCTTCTTAATATGTTCTTAAACTTGCTTTTTTAAAATGCTTTTAATCTTAGAAGATTTTTGATAGCTTTTTTTAAGTAACCTTTTTGAAGATGTTTTGTTTTAATGTTAAAGTTTGTTTTTATGATGTTTTAATGTTTTTAGTGCTTTTGTTTGCCGCCTTGGGCTCCTGCTGGGAGGAAGGGTGGGATATAAATCAAATAATAACAACAACAACATCTGGAGGGCCAAAGGTTCCCCACTCATGCTCAAAGCAATCCCAGTGCAATCAATGGACCTAAGTGAATAATTTCATTGGGTCTACTCTGAATATTGGCTATAAACCCAATGGAAAAAAACCCAGAACACTAAAGGAGATTAAGGGGATACCATATGCATGGCCAGGCCATTTGCCCATCAAGTATTGGCGTCTACTGGGTGGGGCTGTTGAGAGTTGTAGTCCAAAACATCCGGAAGGTACCAGGTTGGCAAGGGCTGGTCTACACTGACTGGCAGTCGGGATGGGTGAATCTTGACAATCTCAGTTACTCTCAGTTTCTTGTTTTTCCAAGCCTAAATTTAGTTCTCCACGTTTTTGCAAAAAAATTTACATTTTTTGCACTTCCCCCAAAAAACTCTTAAAAGTTCATCAGAATTTTAGTGCAAATTTCTCTTCGCACACACATTTTTGCAAGCAACTGTTCTTAATATAATGTGTTTTTGCATGTTACTTTCACTAATGTGTGCACTGTCATGCACACTTCCCCCAGAATATGCACTGTTGCACTCAGCGTTCAGTGAGAGAACTGCGTTGCCGTATTCACAGAAGAGCACACTTTGAAGGGTAGCTGTGTTTCGGTTTGCAAATTGGTTCAAAACAGTGTGAAACAGGTCGTTTCCTCATTAAAATGTGAACAAAATCGGATTTCTCCCTCATTCCTAAGTGGCAGTGGCTCTCTAGGGAAAGAAGCACAGAAAAGGCTTCATCAATCTGGTCTCACAAGATCTCTTGTAAGCTGGAGATGTTGGGGTTTGTGCCCTGGACCCTAGTTCACGGGGGAAAGAGCTCTCTGTTGCTGAAGGGTGGACCAGCCCCATAGCAAGCTTGGCGGTGCTTTGCCGTCAGAATTACCGTCGTCCTGGGAGGAGTCCTCCTCCTCCTCCTCCAGGCGCTCCTTCTCGCTGCTCTCCACGCCGGAGGTGTGGGAGCTGCCGTGGCTGGTGAGGGAGCTGCAGGCCCTCAGCTTGTGGTGGACGGTGGCCAGCAAGAAGTCGTCCTCTGCCCCGTGGTCCCTGGGCTTGGGGTCGGCCTCGATCCCAGAGGTGTGGGAGCTGCTGTGGCTGGCGGTGGAGTGGCGGGAAAGGCGCTTGTGCTTCATGCTCCCTGAGCTGCTTCTGCTGGCATGGGAACGCTTCTCCAGCTGGTCCATGTCAAGGTCGCTAATGTAGGACTCGCGGTACTGTTTCTTTTCTGGAAGGAAAGCCAGAGAGAGTCTGAGAAGAGCCGTCACAACATCATCTCTCCGCCACTGAGCCCCCCTCCCCGGTTTTGTTGTTGTTATGTGCCTTCAAGTCGATTACAACTTGTGGCGACCCTATGAATCAGCGACCTCCAAGAGCATCTGCCGTGAACCACCCTGTTCAGGTCTTGTAAGTTCAGGTCTGTGGCTTCCTTGATGGAATCCATCCATCTCGTTTGGCCTTCCTCTTTTTCTACTCCCTTCTGTTTTTCCCCAACATTATTGTCTTTAAGCGCAAACAGAAAGTGTACACTACAAAAATTATAAATATGTACAAAAAGTTACAATTAGTTTCACTAGCATGCACTGTCCTTACCCAGAAACCTATATTTATACAACAACAACAAAATCAACAGAAAAGAAACTTTGGGTACTCTGATCCAAGAGCGCGCAACTCAAACTAGACAAAGGGGGCTGCTCTCTGGCAGAACTTTCAGAAGCTGGCCTCAAAAGGTGAAATGAACATGATCCTCCCATTTCAGGCCCCATCTGCACTATACATTTAAAGCGCTATCACACCATTTCAAATAGTCATGGCTTCTCCCAAGAATCCTGGCACTGAGTCGTTAGAGAAGCCCTATTCCCCTCACAGAGCTACAATTCACAGAGTAGTTAAACCATCAATTCCTCTTCCCTGGGAATTCTGGGAACTGTAACTCTAGGAGGGGAATAGGGCTCCGCTAACAATTCTCAGCACACTTTAACTACACTCCCTGGGATTCTTTAGGGGAAGACATGACTGTTTAAAGTGGTATGATAGCTCTTTAAATGTATAGTGCAGAAGAGGCTCTTAGTGTTCTATGACCAACATAATTTACCGGAAAAAAATTGTGTATTAACAAATATGGAGATGGTTTGACATAATCATAAACCTGTATATTCAGTATAAGGCGCTTCCTATATTCCTGGCTGTTCAGGCCCTTGTGGACTAGTGACTTCGGCAGGCGTGTTGGCACAAAACAGGAAGAGACGGCGGGTGGAGGGGCAGGGAATGGGCCACAGCAAAGCAAGAGCTGAGCCGGGAGACAGGGCTGCTACCTTCCTTCTCTTCCAGCTTCCTGATCTGCCGCAGGACTGGCTGCAAGTTCATGTAGAGTCGGTGGCTGTTGCTCAAGAGCTGCAGGAGGTGCCGAGAGCGTGTGGGGCAGCCGGTGTAATAGGTGAGTTTGCGGGCGGATGGCAAGCCATCGGGCAGGATCTCAAACCTCTTGCCCTGTGGAGAGAAAGATCGCGCAGAGGTCAGCTGGCACAGAGACGGCTCAGCATTTCCTGTGCTACTTTCTGAGCTGCCTACCTGCACTGTATCTCCACTTCCACCTTGCATCTTCCTTAGCCCGCTCCCCATTTCTTGCTTAATCCCCAACCTCTTCTCCACCCTCGCCCGGCCTGAACAACAGGCAGGAGCTCCGGCATCCCTTCGGCAAGAGCGAATGCAGCACAGAACCGAGCGGGGGTAACCTCGGAGTCTGGGCCTGAATGAGGCCCTACAGGCATCTTTACATGGCCCTCAGAATTCTCCCCCAGGTCACACCCCTCACTACGTCTGCTTTGCACCTGGCTATTTTTGCCTGCCCTTTCACTCTGACAATGCCCCTCGGTTGTCTGCGTGGAGGATGAAAGGGGGTATGCGAGTGTGTGTAGAACAGAAAGGAAAAATGTACATTAACTGTACCACCCACACTTTTGCCCTGGTCCCTGCCCACCTATCACGTGGCCCTCAGAACATTGTTCAGAAGGGAATGTGGCCCTTGGACAGAAAAAAAGCATCCCCATCCCTGGGAGAAACCAATCAGGGAGATTCCTCCTCATGGCTTTTCGGGATGCTTGGCTGAGCCAGAACTCCCCCCCTCCCAGGTTCAGCAGGGAGAGCAAGACCAGCATTTGTTAAGAAAGGGTTTTATAAGCTGGCTGCTGTCATGGGGCTGGCTGTTTTTTTTTTTTTATGCCTTGTCCCACTTTGTTCTACTTGTTACCGCTTTATTATTCTGTAAGTATTTTATCGTAAGCAGCCTGGAGAGAGTTTTATTGTTTGCCGGGAAGCAGAGCATAACAGAAGAAGAAAACAAACTGACAAAACTATGCTGAGTCAGGATGTAGGAAATGGCGGTGGCTGGCTCCATGTCAGCAGGGCAGTGGAATCCACTCCTGGTTATCAGTCTGAACTTTAAAGGAGCTTTCAGTTGACATGCAGCCACCACCCACCGCTGGATTGGGAAGCCCCGGTTCAAACTGCTGGGAGTTGAATCTTAGCAAAAACGGAGGCAGCCAGTAAGGAGCCGATTATTGTTTTTATTTACAAATTTATACGTGTTAATGCCCAGATGGCTTCTAAGCCGTTTGCATAACATTGCTAAAAATGCAGAGTATTTAAAAATACGCTGTAATTAAAAATACACCATTTCTCAGGCACAGCTGAGTCTGAAAAGGTGGACGTGTCTTCTCAAGCACCAGAACTACCCAGTCAGCAGCAAAACCCATCCAAATCCAACACCAAAACCCAGAAACGTAATTGAATGCCGAAAATGATGCCCACCGAGAATGAATAATTCATTCTACATGACATCAAGGACAGAACGACAGGCTGGACATCTCCAAAGCCTGCCTGGGGCTTCTCATTGGCTAAAGCAGGGCTGGGAGGGGTCAGCTTCCAATGGAGAAGAGGCATGTGGGAGGAGGAAGCTTAACCCGTCCAGCCACCCATCACTTCTCCCTTACAGCTAACCTCCCACAGCCTCATCTGGTCCAGCATCCAGTTCTCACAGTGGCCAACCAGATGCCCCCATGGGAAGCCCACAAGCAGGACCTGAGTGCACGAGCACGCTCCCCTCCTGCAGCCCCAGCAACTGGCATTCGGAGACCGACTGTCTCAAACAGCGGAGGCAGAACACACCCATCGTGGCTAGTAGTCTAATGAAGCCCTAATTATCCTCCATGAATTTGTCTAATTCTCCTTTAAAGCCATCCAGGTTGGTGTCCACCACTGCCTCTTGCAGGAGCGAATTCCATAACTTAAGTATGTATTGCGTGAAGAAGTTCCTTCTTTTATCCTAAATCTTACAAAATTCAGGTTCATTGGATGTCCACAATTTCCAGTGTTAGGAGAGAGGGAGAAAAACTTCTCTATCCATTTTCTGCTCACCATCTATAATCTTATACTCCTCTGTCATGCCTCTCTCCCTGCCCCCCAATCTTACTTGCTTCCCTTCCCCCAAACTTTTAGCCTCAAATGCTGCAACCTTTCCTCACAGGAGAGTTGCTCCATTCCTTTGAAGATTTTGGTTGCCCTTTTCTGGACCTTTTCCAACGCTACACTCTCCTTTGAGGTGAGGCAGCCAGAACTGTCGACATTATTCCAAGTGTGTGTCCCAAACAGTTGTGTAATTCTGTGCTGGAGGCAGAATTTTACTGAGGCACTGCATGGTGAGGCAGAACTTGGGAGCTTCCTACTCACCACAAACACAAGTTTCCCCACATTCGTCCAAGGGAAGTCGTAGAGCAACTGCCTTTCACTGTTTGCATTCTGAGAGACAGGAAGAAAAAGTCATATGATAAATGCAACTTGATTGTGGTTCTAGTCAAACTGGAACTGAGTACAGTTTTCAGACTGCAGGAACTCAACAATAACTTCTCATCTCACAAGCAGAAACAATCTGCTGGGTGCCAGGCTGAGGCATGCAAGCATTTTAAATTCTTGCTTGCCAACTCCTGGAGAACCTTTCCTAGTCGCTCGATTGACTTTTACTGCCTTCTACTGAATCAGACAATTGCACTGTTTACATTGATTCACAGTGGCCCCTTCCAAGGACTCAGGCAGAAGGATTTCCCAGCCCTGCGCTTCTAGACAGTGAATATAATTCTTACCCACCCTTCATCACAAGGTCCCAGGTGGGTTTCAGCAAGGAAAATATGTAATATTAACATCAGTTTAAAAACAATTACAGCCACAGGAATAAGGTGGATCCTGAAAACACACATCTCAGGTGTCAAAGGCCAGGTAAAGAGCTACATCTTCAGCATATGTCAGAAACTATATACTGAACGTGCCAGAAGCACCTCTGTGGGGAGGAAGTTCCACAACTTAGGGGCCGACACAGAGAATGCCCTCTCCCAGGCCGCCCCCACAGCTTCCGAGCATGGTGGAAACACCAAGATCTTAACACCCAAGAGGGTGTGCAGGGAAGGAGGTGGCCTTTCTGGTATTTGGGGCTTAAGTCTTTCCACACTAATGTGAACACCATGAACTCAGCCTGGAAACAAACTGGAAACCACTGCAGCTGGTTTACAACTGGAGTTACGTGAGGTCTAAAGGGAATCCCAGCCGGTACTCGGGCTGCTGTAGTTTGGACCAATTGAAGTTTCCAAGTTGTTTTCAAGGGCAGCCCCACGTAGAGCAGACTGCAATGACCTAGTCTGAAGTTAGCCACTGCACTTCATGCTCTGATAAGTCATCTCCATCCACAGAATCGTAGACTTGGAAGGGGCCTCTAAGGCCACTGAGTCCAACTCCCTGCTCTATGCAGGAATCCAAATTAAAGCATATCTGACAGGTGGCTGTCCAGCTGCCTCTTGAAGGCCTCCAGTGTTGGACAGCCAACTGCTTCCCTAGGTAACTGGTTCCATTGTCGTATGGCTCTAACAGTTAGGAAGTTTTTCCTGATGTTCAGCCGAAATCTGGCTTCCTGTCACTTGAGCCACAGCTGGTGAAACAGCTGGAGCTGGAAATAGGCACTCCTAGCATCCGAGGCTAAGCTGAGCCTCCAGATACAGTTCTGAATCCAGGAACAACCTCAACCTACGAGCCTGCTCCTTCCAGAGGAGTGCAACCCTTCCCTGAAAAGCCACCTCCCAGACCCATAACTCGGAACACATAACACCGCTGTCTTCTTAGGTTCGGTTTCAATTTATTGGCCCACAACAGTGGAGACTGGTGGTGATTTCAGCACCTTGGACAGCTCCTCAAATGTTCAGACTAAAACACAGAGTGGATTCACTGCCCCACTGACATCTGAAAGAGCGCCTCCACCGCCACCAATTATGCCGCCCAACTAGATCAGCCACACAAGGCCTTCTCTCAATCCCTCCAACCAAAACAGCTAGGTTGGTGGGTACTAGGGAGAAGGCCTTTTCTGTGGTGGCCCCCACTCTCTGGAACTCCCTCCCATATGATCTTCGACATGCCCCTTCCCTAGATGTATTCCGCAAGGCCCTGAAGACGTGGCTATTCCAGCAAGCCTTTGAGGTCATTGGGTAAATCACCATGATTCTGTCATTTATCGTATGTTGTTATTATAATTGCTTTTATATGTACTGATGACTGTCCAGTATTTTACCTATTGTTATTAATGTGATTACATCTGTTATTGTATTTTATCTCTTTTAATGTACGTCGCCTAGAGTGGCTAATTGCCAGATAGGCGACAAACAAATTAAATATTATTATTATTATCAGAACCACCAGTCTCCACTGGCCCACATCCAGTCCATCCAACCTCCAAGCACCAATCTTGCACCTCAACTGCCTCTCCTGATTTAGATGGAACAGAGAGAGAGGGGGGGGTCTCATCTGTATGTTGGTGACACCTCACTCCAAATCTAATGACAACACTGATAGGTTTCAGATACATATTAAACAGCATGGGGGACAAGACGGAACCCTGCGGCCCATCACAAGACAACACCCAGGGCGCCCCACAAAAATATGTACTTTCTGGAAAGGGCCCAGGAGGCAAAATCAAAACCAGAGAGGTACAGTGCCCCCAACCCTCACCTCTGAGTTGCTCCAGAAGGATACTGTACTATCCTTGGTGAAGGATGTGCTGAGATTCCTACCCAGGTTATCAGGAAGAGAAGCTGGCTAGCCACCAGTGAAGTTCCTCCCAGATTACAAACAACCCAGTCAGTGGACTTTAGTGTGTGGCTGCATACAAGTGCACGCAGTTTGGCTGTGCTGTGGAAACAGGCTCACCATGTTTTATTCAAACCAACTTATCTGCTCTCCAGGACTGAGACCCATAGGGAGCACTGCTTGCAGCAGAAGCCACAGTACCGATTGGACAGTGCTCAAAACACTACAAACTCACCTCCCCCTGGGGCAATTTTTCAACGTCTGAAAAAAAAAAAGTCTGTTTACATAGAGCGATATAGGAACAGTCAGCTGAAAATATTTCCTATTCGCAGAAAGTGACAAAATAAAAAGGGGAGGTTCAAGACAGCCAGCCAAGTTGGCAAACCATTGGTAGGTATGGCTACCACATGCACTGCAAAGGTTCCTGTGCTCACCCCACAGAAGAAACTGCAGTGATCCCAGCTTTTTTTAAAAGAAGGTGTATTTTGTACACTTCCTACATTTCAGAAAACACTCCCCATTTTGCTTCTCTTTCTGTAGTTCTGCCCTCCAAAATTTGGGCACACCAGCCGATACTGGCCACCTGCTTTCAGGCATGCTTCAGAAAAAGACTGGACCTCTCCCATCCCCTGCCCCTGCAATCCATATTTCCTAGGAGATGTCAGGTTCTGTACGGAATTTAATCTGCTGAAAGTAAACAGACATAGGCCTGGAAAAGCAACAAGCCGACCCACCAAGACGTAAGAGTTTGGAGACACGTACCTGAAATATCTGGATCCCCCGCGTGGTAAGCCCTAGGGTCAGGGAGGCCTCAATTTCCTTCTTGTCCTGTGAGGAACAAACCATAATGACTCCCTCTTGTCCCATTGTAAAGCCCTCATCTAAAACACCCGATCGCAATCTGAATAGGTGTTTAAACTCACTGACTGAGGAAAGGAGCACTGAGACGTGAAGAGAACAGAAAGGGGGAGGGGGCTGCCTGATCCTTCCTCACACCAGAACGAGGCTGTGAGTGTATAGCAGAGCAGCCCTCCCCAAGCAGGTGCACTCCAGAGGTTTTGGACTACAAAACCGATCAGCCCCAGCCAGCAGGTCCGTACTGGCTTCGGGTGATGGGACTTGCAGTCCAAAACATCTGGAGGGCACCAGCTTGGGGAAGCCTGCAATAAAACTTAGCTATAGCCAGAAACAGAGTGGCTCAAGATGCGGAAGCTGCAGCTGGTGCAAAACGCAGCGGCCAGGTTGTTAAACACAGACCAGACGCCCAGGGCCCTCTCTTATTGATTCTGAACAGCAGTGTAATGGCAAATTCAGAAGCGCAGGGTCCCTTCATGGTAGTCACACCCACATCCACCCTTTTGTTCCTGCGGGGTTGAGAATGAGATCCTTGTTTATGCCTCCTCCCACAACAACAGACATCCCTAGGAGCCAATAAGCATGAAAAAGGAGAGAGTTAGCTACTGAGAAGAGTCTTTTCAATGGGTGACTTGCTTCCTTTCACTTTGATTGGCTCCAATCAGCAGGAAAGGGCAAGGAAGCATGTTAGAAGACTCTTCTCAGTAGCTAATACACTCCTCTTTCATGCCGATTGGCTCATGGGATGCTGGAGACATAGGGGCCCTGCTCCCCAAAAAGTAAAGGCTCTAAGTTCCCCCCCCCGAGAACTTGGACGACTACACCCTTGACTCTGAAGGAGTTGCACAGGCTGCCTACACACTCCCAGACCCAATTCAAAGTATTGTTGATGACTTAGAAAGCCCTGAACGAGTTGGGCACTAATTTATTTATTTTAAATTCTTGAAGAAACATCTCTCCCTAGGCCAGCTTTGCTCAACTAAGGACAAAAACAGTGTTTTCAGGGTTTTGTGGAACTGTATCTTTTGGTCATCATATGCCTGGGTAAACAAGATTTTTTTTTAAAAAAAAAACACTTCCTCCTGAAAGTCCACAATAAAGAGAGACAGAAGGATTTTGGAGATGTGCCAAGTGTGGGGCGGGGTGGGGGTCAGGAGAGCCACCCTCAATGGGCCCCCTTAACCCGGAAGAGGCAGGCCCTGCAGATGCTTTTCTCCCACTGCCAAGGCCATTAAAGAAACATCGGGAGCTGCCTTATACTGAATCCGACCATCGGTCCATCTAGCTCAGTACTGCCTACACTGACCGGCAGCGACTCTCCAAAGTTTGAGGCAGGGGTCCTCTCCCTGTCCTACCTGGAGATGTTGGGGATTGAACCTGGGACCTTCTGCCTGCAAAGCAGATGCTCTGCCCCTGAGCTACGGCCCTAACCTCTTCTTCCGTGACCCGGGCAGCTGGCACTGCTGTTGGGGCAGCGCACGCTTTGGCCATCGAAGGACCTTGGCAAATGTCCAGCCTCGCCACCCTCCAGAGCAGACTCTGGACAAACTTAGGGAAGAGGGGAGAAATTCGACATTGTTTGCATTTTAAAGAGAAACTACCCAACCTACACTGCACACACCAACTGAAATAGTATGCATACTAGTCAAAATTGCATACGACAGTTTTGTGTGTATTTTAGAAGAAATTCGCACCAAAATTCTGACAAATTTTCATGAGGATTTAAAAAAAGAAAGAATTGCAAATTGCTGCAGAAACATAGAGAACTGGATTGGAAAAAGGAGAAACTCGAGAGAAACTGAAACTCATCCATCCTTATCTGGATCACACTGCCCTACTGCAACACAGCAAGGTTCGCCTGGCCATGCTCGACACTGCATAAGGCAAGGAACCATCCACTCTGCCTCCACCAGTTTTTAATTAATTAATTTCTATTCGGCCCTTCTTCCCGGCAGGAGCCCAGTTTTGAAGAAGCAGCTACAAGCGCTTGATCCTGAAGTAGCGCTAAAGCCTGGTGCCAGGCTGACTAACAGCATCTCAAATCTTAGCTGCCAGGAAGCAACACCCTCACGGCATTAGGACTTATCTTTATTGCCATTTCTGCAATGCTGGCTGGTGGCTCCGATGTCAGCGGGACAGCGGAATCCAATCTGGGTTTTCGTCTGCACTTTCATGGACTTGTCTAAGGTGCTGAAAGCTGTTTGAAAGTTTGGACTAAAACCCGGAGTGGATTCCACTGCCCCACTGACATGGAGCTACCAGTTGCTACTGCCTTTCTGTAAACCCCCTGGTAGTTTCTCAAAATGTGTCGCTAAATTTTCTTCCAAGGCCATTTTGGGGCAGTGATGGTGGTGAAGAGGATCATTATCAGGGACGTCTTAAATTCACATCTTCCTGAAAGGAGGCCAGAAATTGCTCGGCAGCTGTTGCCACACATAAAAGACACGGCTGCTTCAGCCTCCTCTGTACCTTGTATAGCCTATAATAATGCACAGCCACGTCATCCAGCCGAACGGCCTCCTTGATGTACTTGAGATGGGCTTCAGAGGCGGTCAGAGCACACTGATCCTTGTGCATGATAGGAATGTGCTTCAGGATGTAGTCCTTGCCTCTCTTTGCAACCACCTGTCAAGAGATAGAAGGCGCACTGAGTGTTACTGTGCGTGGTTGGTTCGGATCTCAGGCAGTTAGCCGGTTGACCAGTACCTGCTGGTGACTCTAGATCAGTGGAGTCCGCTCCGGGTTTTAGTCCGAACTTTCAAGGAGCTGTCCAAGGTCCTTCAACAGACCAGAGTGGATTCCACTGTCTCACTGACATGGAGTCATCAGCAGCCACTGCAGTCAACTGTTATTTAGCCTATTATTTAACACAGACTTCTGCGACCTGGTGCCCTCCAGGTATCACTGGACTACAACTCCCATCAGCCCCAGACAACAAGGCTGATGGACTACAACTCCCATAATCCCCAAATTTCCACCATGTTGGCTGGAGCCAATGGGAGTTGTAGTCCAACAACATCTGGAGGGCCACAGGTCCTCCACCCGTCTTAGGGGGCGCCTCTCCCCAGACGCTCTTCTCCTTGCCTTCCAAACAGCAGCTGAAGTTTTGCTCAGCTGACCACCTTTTACTAAAGCCACAACTAGGCAGGTCTAGAGCAGGGCCTTTATAGCATCAAGAAACATTGCCAATTCTCAACCTCCTTACTTTCGGAGAAGGAAGCAGTTTTGTTTATTTAGAATATTTTTATACTGACTTTGATTAGGGGGGAAAAAATCACAAGGTAGTTTAAGATGCATTTCCTAAATGCAGAATGTGGATGTTGGGGAACGTGTGTCTGTTGCAACGGAACTTGGGAGGGGGAAAGAGGAGACAGGGAAAAACACACACACAGTTGTTTGTATTCCTCCTGCATTTTGGTGAATTGAGGTGGTGAAGACGGTGCTGGTCAGGAGCCGTTTTTGGCTCTAGAAGGCAATTTTCATTTCAGAAGGCCTGTATCTTCCCGGCGGTTGTATATATCTGAAGTCTGGCCTGTTATTTTTTAAAAATGCAGAGGAGATGTTAAATGCTCCTGGGAAGAGGGGCTTAAAATGGGAAACGATGAGTCAACATCGTATAATCCTCTTACCTGGCAAGTTTGCACTGAGGGCTATCTTGGGAGCCAAAGCAGAAGCTTGATGAGGCCAGTCACATGCACAAACAACCTGGCAGCCAGCCCTTTCCCTCTCTGAAGGCTGCTCTTCACAAGACAGGCTCATCGCTCTGTTCAGTATTATCTACTCTAGGCACAGAGAAACAGTGGCCCTCCAGATGTTGCTGGACTGCAACACCCATCATCCTTGACCATTGGTCATGCTGGTCAGAGGCCGATGGGAACTGGAGTCTAATGTCTGGAGGGTGGGAAGTTCCCCCATCAAAAAAAACCCTGGAAAGCTGCTGCCACTCAGGACGGACAATATTGACTTAGACAGACCATTGGTCTGATGCAGCAGTAAGACACCTTATTATATCCCTAGCATGGAGGATTTACAGTAGCAGAGGATGAATTCATATATTTATCCTTTTCTTTTGGGGGAAAAAGAGCAGAAAGAAAACCATTAAAATAACAAGAGGGGGAAATACTTAGCAAGTTGTCTGTAGAAGTGTGGAGACTGGGGCATGAAAGGGTTTACCACAGCCCTTTACACATGATCTCCCCACTCTGCACCCCCACATTCAGTGAGGCAGAAAGGCCGCACCTATGACACCTGAACAGGGGACAGACATCCTTGTGCCTCCAGCGCCAGCCGGGGCCGGTGGGAGTTGTAGTCCAGAACACCTTGGCAGGCAGCAGGCTAGCAATGGCTGCGTCGGAGGGGACCTGCGCATGCTGTCGGCGTTTGCTCTGGCAGACATACACTGGCGTACCCGACCGTAGTCACTCCCTTGCTTTGCACCTTGCCAAGAATAACGCAACTCATGTGTAGAAATATACAGTCTTTTATCAGCAGAATAACATAAAGCAGTTCCAGCATCGAATACACAAGTTACGCAGTCCGTCTTTCTCCTCTTTACTTCCCCACACACCAAAAAACACATCCTTTTCTTTTCCTGTCTTTATAGCCCATCACGGTCATTTAGTCATTAGGTGCTTTAGGGTCTGCACCTGTCTCGCCTGAGGGTTTTGATTTACTCTTTACTGTCAGTTAACCCTTTCATGGCTGGTTTTCCTTCTTCGTGAAATGTACATGCTAACACATGCACAGGCCCACAAGTGCACAGCGGCAACAAGGTGTTTGCACTACAAAAGGCCCGCGCAGGAATGCAATGGTGGCCATGCAGATAGACTTGCCTGAGGGCAAATGGGAATGGGCGAGATGCGACTGTATTAGGAGGGCGAGCACAAGGATTCTTGCAGGAAGCCTAGAGGTGAACCCCTTAGGACGCTGGGGCCACATTCACACCCTACATTTATTCCACTATGATTCCACTTTAAACAGTCATGGCTTCCCCCAAAGAATCCTGGGAACTGTAGTTTGTGAAGGGTGCTGAAAGTTCTTAAGAGACCCCTATTCCCCTCACAAAGCTACAATTCCCAGAGTGATTTTAGAGTCAGTTCCTCTTCTCAGAGAACTCTGAGAACTGTAGCCACATGAGGGGAATAAGGGTCTCTTATGGTGTAGTGGTTAAGGTGCTGGACTACGACCTAGGAGACCAGGGTTTGAATCCCCACACTGCCATGAAGCTCACTGGGTGACCTTGGGCCAGTCACTGCCTCTCAGCCTCAGAGGAAGGCAATGGTAAACCCCCTCTGAATGCCGCTTACCATGAAAACCCTATTCACAGGGTCACCATAAGTTGGAATCGACTTGAAGGCAGTCCATATCCATATCAACAACTCTCAGCACCCTTAACTAACTACCCTTCCCAGGAGTCTCTGGGGTAAACTATGACGGTTTAAAGTGGAGTAAGATAGCTGGTATAGCACAGTGGGGAAAGCCTGGCTGAGAGTCCAGAGTTTGTGAGTTCAAATCCCAGCTCGTATCTCCTGGGTAAAAAGGGCCACCTAAGATCACCCCACAGGGAGTGGCTCAGGGGTTAAGGCCCTGCCACCTGTGCAGCCATGGGCCAGCTGCAGAGTCCCAAGGAGCCCAGTTGCCCCCTGGCTGGCAGTTGCGGACAAGGAAGGGGCTGGCTTGTGCAGCTGTGGCAAGCTGAGCAGGCCCTAGCCAGCTGGGGAGGACTAGCCTCAGAGGGAGGCAATGGTCAACCCCCTCTGAATACTGCTTACCATGAAATCCCTATTCATAGGGTTGCCATAAGTTGGGATTGACTTGAAGGCCGTTGTGATGTTCCTATATAAGGTAAGTGCTGGTTGTTTAAAGTATACATGGTAAGTAGTGAAAGAGGAGGGGGAGTGAATGGGCAACAGAATGCTTGATGATTGGCTGAATGTTTAAAATGGCTGACAGTATAAATGAAAGGATGACAGGTAAATCTGGATGAATGTGAGGTGGTGAATTGTGGAATCTGGGGGGAGAAGAGAAAGAGTGGATTGCTTGGTGGGGTTTAGAGAGTTGTTTACCAGGAGGGAGGTGGAGTTCGGATTAGTATTGAGTAAAACCATATGCTTATGTGCCTTAAGAAGAAATCTTGTTAATCTTGTTAGCTTTGTTATCTTTAATAAATACTTAATTTGGTTTACCAAAGGCCTGATCCTTGGCTGGGGTTTCACAGACCAGAAGGGAGGGTAAGGTAATGACCAAGGCTGAAGGGGAACTGTAACAAATGGTGGCAGCGGTGAAGAGAATAACAATACCAGTATTCAGAGTCTCTGGGAATACTAGTATTGGGACGTTACTGGTGGTTGCCTAGCAGGGGGATCTGTTGAGATCTGTGCTAGAGCGGGGAGAGAAATCATAAGAGAGAGCGGTCCGGACTGGTGGAGTCCCTGGTGGTGCCTAGAGACAGGCAGTAACCATGAGCAAGTAGGAACCTGACAGGGAGAACCAGGGAAGGACGCATCACATGTGGTGTCAGTAGCGGTGGGATACGAACAACAGAGAATCCCTAACAGTGGTGTGGCAAACAGAAATAACAAAACAAGATTACTTGTGAGAGTGACTGGCAAAGAGTGTGTGGCAAAGAGTGAGTGAACTCAAACACCATGGCTGAATATATAAAAATGAAAAGAGAGGAGCTGGTGGAGAAGTGCATAACATTCAATTTACCTCACGAGGGTAAAGGGGTAGATGAATTGAGGGTAGCACTTACAGGATTTGCAACTGCCCAGCAAAAACAACCTGTCAGAGAAGAGACCCCAGAAGGATATTTAAGCAATCCCGCTTATATAGAGTACTTGAGAGAGAAGTTGAGGATGGAAGGTGCAGAGAAGGAAAAACAGAGAGAGTTGGAAGCTGAGAGATTGAGGATGGAGGCTGAGGAAAAAGACAAGCAGAGAGAGTTGGAAGCTGAGAGATTGAGGATGGAAGGTGCAGAGAAGGAAAAACAGAGGGAGTTGGAAATTGAGAGAATGAGATTGGGGTTTGAAGAGAGGGAGAAGCAACGAGCATTGGATGCTGAATTACAAGTAGAAAAGTTAAAATTTGATAGAGAGAAATTTCACTCTGAGGAGACAAGGAAAGACAGAGATGGAGCAAAAATAAAAATTACTCCAAAGGACTTTGCTGTCTATGAGCCTGGTCAAGATCCTCAAATTTACCTCAGCACCTTTGAAAAAGCAGCTCAGTTGTGGGGGCTACCTGAAGATAAATACATGCAGTATTTATCAAACCTGATTAAAGGGGAATTGGCTGAGGTATACCAATATTTCCCCTCAGACAAGCCCGTCACCTATGCTGAATTCAAAGAAGCAGTGTTTAAAAGATTCAGACTGGGGCCTGATTATTTTAGAAAGCTTTTCAGAAACTGCCAGATACAGACAGGAAGGTCTTTTGTGGAACTGGGAGCAAAGTTGATGGATATATTTGGAAAGTGGATGAGTAGTGCCAAAGCTCAGTCAGTGGAAGAGGTGAAAAGCCTCATGATACTGGATCAATTATACCATCAGTTACCACCAGAAATAAGGCTCCTGGTCAAAGACCGTTCCCCTACATCTGTGCAGGAGGCCGCAGAGATGGCGGATCACTTCGCCTCCAATAGAACTGGCTGGGTGGGGAAAACATCAAGAGAGTTTAAACCCAGACCATATAGTGCTGGCAGAAGGGATGTGGTACCACAGCGAGTGAGTCCTCCATTAAAATCTGAAGGGCACAGGACACCCCAGAGTGGATCTGTGTAAGTGAGGAGAAATTATGCTACAAATGTGGTAGACCAGGGCACCTACGTTTTCAATGTGAGGTTGCAAACCACATTAGTAATCCTGCTCAGACAAGGGCAGTGAAAACAGAGCCCAAGGCTTTAGAAACAGCGAAAAAGGTTCAGTTTTGCCAGATAAACTGGACAGAAGTAACAGACCTTGATTCAAGTCTGAGAGAGGAAGTGAGAGTACAAGGGGCAAATTATTGGGCATTGCTTGATACTGGTGCCGCTCAGACATTACTGAGGCCAGATTTAATAAAATCTGAGGTAATATTACCTCAGGAAACTGTGACTATCCAAGGAGTGAGGGGTCAACCAGAAAGTTTGCCTGTGGCCCTGGTGGAAATGACTTGGAGAGGCCGAGAGGGCCGATATAAAGTAGGCATTAATGCCCAGCAACAAGAACCAGTAATACTGGGAAGGGATGTAATGGGAGCCCAAGGAAAGATCTATGTAGTGACCAGACAGCAAATTGGCAGAGAAAAAGAAGCCATATTAAGGGGGGCTGAAACAAACAGGGTGGAATCTGTTAACCAGCCTCAGGTCACCATAGCAACCACTAGCAGGCCTGCTGAAGAAGACAAACTGTATCAAGTGGTCTCTGGGGAAGAAGCAGAGCAATTCAGGGAAGAGCTGCATAAAGATATCAGTTTGAAGCAGGTAAAGGAACAAGCCCGGACCCAACAGATTCCTTTCACTGACAAACTGAGGAATCAAGTTGTGTGTGAGAATGGGATTTTATATAGACTGTGGATGCCTGCTGAAAGAAAGGATGAATGTGAACCAGTGAAGCAATTGATAGTACCTAGCAAATACAGAACCAGATTGCTAGAGGTAGCCCACGATGTCCCATGTGCAGGACATCTGGGAATAAAAAAGACCAAGAGGAGATTGGCTGCACATTATTATTGGCCAAATATCTCCAAGGATGTAAAACAACATTGTCTATCTTGTGGAATATGCCAAAAGGTGGGAAAGAGTGGAGTAAAGACCAAGGCACCCTTAAAGCCCCTTCCTATAATTGGACAACCCTTTTATAGAGTGGGAATAGGTTTGGTGGGCCCTTTTTCCAAACCCACAAGGCATGGCAAGAAATATCTAGTGGTGGTGGTGGATTTTGCCACCAGGTACCCAGACGCAGAAGCACTGAGATCTGTAGAAGCCCCTGTAGTGGCAGAGGCTTTATTAAAAATCTTTATGAGGCTGGGTTTTCCTCATGAAGTGCTGACAGATCAAGGCAGTGTATTCATGGGAGAAGTGATGCAATGTATGTGGAAATGTTGTGGTCTAAAACATCTAAAGACCACTACTTACCATCCCGCCACTAATGGGCTAACTGAGAGATTCAATGGAGTTTTGAAGGGCATGATAAGAAGCTATGTTCAAGATCACCCACAAGACTGGGATGAACGTTTGGGATGCTTCTTATTTGCATACAGAGAAGTCCCTCAGGAGTCAACAGGCTTCTCACCCTTTGAACTAATGTTTACTAGAAAAGTGAGGGGACCTTTGGAACTGCTAAAAAATTCATGGGAAGGAACTCTGGGAGAGTACGAAACTTCTGTAGTAGATTTTGTATTGGAATTCCGCAATAAATTAACATAAATGATGGAAGTAGTGAAAGAGAATTTGAGTCATGCACAGGAGAAGCAAAGTTACTGGTATGACAGAACAGCCAGAGAACGTGTGTATGATGTGGGAGATATGGTTATGGCGTTCATACCCAGGAAACATGACAAATTGCAGGCTAACTGGGAAGGACCATATACCATCAGAGAAAGGCTTGACACAGTGACGTATGTAATCACCACAGACCAATTAAACAAAAGCAAAGTGGTTCATGTAAATATGTTGAAGCCTTACCATACCAGGGATGCAAAGGTGTTGCAAGTTACCTTATTCCCTGAGGGAAGTGGGCCTGAACTTCCAGATTTGGTACAGGAAAGCAAAGACAAAGGAGGGGTAGATCAAGTGGAATGGTCAGAGGAGGTGAAGGAGGAAGTAAAAGAAGAGATTCTGAGAGTTTTGAAAACCTATAGGAATCTCTTTAGCAACAAACCTGGCCGAACCAGTATAGTTACACATTCCATTGATACTGGAGATCATGCCCCAATCAGAGCTGTTCCGTACCGTGTGAATGGGAAAGTTTTGAATGAGATCAAAAAGGAGGTGGAAGATATGCTGGAATTAGGAGTGATCAGGGAATCCATCAGTCCCTGGGCCTCAAGTATTGTCCTGGTTCCGAAAAAAGATGGAACGACCAGGTTTTGCATTGATTATCGGCTAATCAATAAAATTACTGTCCCAGATGCGTATCCTATGCCTAGGGTAGACGCAATGTTAGAGTTATTGGGGGCAGCAACCATTATCTCTACACTAGATCTCTGTAAAGGATTTTGGCAAATGGAACTAGACAAGCAATCCAGAGCCAAAACTGCCTTCAGTACACCAGATGGGTTATATGAGTTTGTGACCTTACCCATGGGACTAAGGAACTCATCAAGTTCATTTCAGAGGCTAATCAATACTGTGTTGCGAGGCATGTCAGATTTTGCAGTGGCCTATATCGATGACGTGGCCATTTTTAGCAAGTCGGTGCCTGAGCATGTCCAACACCTGACAACAGTACTGGAGGCCTTAAGAAAAGCAGGCCTCACAATAAAAGCTAAGAAATGCCAGTTTGGACTAAAGGAAGTAATCTATTTAGGACATAAGGTGGGGAGTGGGAAAATCACCCCCTTATGGAGCAAGGTGGAGGCAATACAAGCGTGGCCGATCCCCTTAACCAAAAAACAAGTAAGGGCATTTCTGGGTGTGGCTGGATTTTATAGGAAGTTTGTGAGAAATTTTGGGGAAATAGCAACCCCCTTGCATGAATTAACAAAGAAGAAGTGTTCTGAGCGTGTGGTATGGACGGATGAATGTCAGAAGGCTTTTGATCTACTGAAGCAAGCCTTGTGCCAAGGACCCATATTAATAGCACCAGACTATGAGAAACCATTCATCGTGGCTACAGATGCGTCGGACCTCGCGCTGGGAGTCGTCTTGCTACAGGAGAGAGAAGGCACCAGACATCCAGTGGCGTACCTGAATCGCAAGCTGACGCCGAGGGAGAAAAACGATTCGTCGGTCCAGAAGGAGTGCCTAGCGGTCGTGTGGGGACTGCACAAGTTGCGCCCATACGTGTGGGGACGAAGATTCACAGTGACTACGGATCATCGGGCCTTGTTATGGTTACAGACTATGAAAAACCATAACACTATGCTGCAGAGGTGGTCCTGGGCCCTACAGGACTATCAAGTGGACTTCCAGTTCATCAAAGGCAAGGACAATGTACTGGCCGATGGACTTTCCAGGCAAGTGGCTGGGACTGCATTGATGTGACCAGACAGAGGAACAAAGAAAGACATTTTCCCCATAGAGACTTTTATTTGTTAACGCGACGTATAAATCCTGGAACAGGAATAATACTCTGCCGTTGTTTAAGGGAGGGGAAATGTGATGTTCCTATATATTAGTGTATATATGGTAAGTGCTGGTTGTTTAGAGTATACATGGAAAGTAGTGAAAGAGGAGGGGGAGTGAATGGGCAATAGAATGCTTGATGATTGGCTGAATGTTTAAAATGGCTGACAGTATAAATGAAAGGATGACAGGTAAATGTGGGGGAATGTGAGGTGGTAAAGAGTGGAATCTAGGGGGGAGAAGAGAAAGAGTGGATTGCTTGGTGGGGTTTAGAGAGTTGTTTACCAGGAGGGAGGTAGAGTTCAGATTAGTATTGAGTAAAACCATATGCTTATGTGCCTTAAGAAGAAATCTTGTTAGCTTTGTTATCTTTAATAAATACTTAATTTGGTTTACCAAAGGCCTGATCCTTGGCTGGGGTTTCACAGACCAGAAGGGAGGGTAAGGTAATGACCAAGGCTGAAGGGGAACTGTAACAAATGGTGGCAGCGGTGAAGAGAATAACAATACCAGTATTCAGAGTCTCTGGGAATACTAGTATTGGGACGTTACTGGTGGTTGCCTAGCAGGGGAATCTGTTGAGATCTGTGCTAGAGCGGGGAGAGAAATCATAAGAGAGAGCGGTCCGGACTGGTGGAGTCCCTGGTGGTGCCTAGAGACAGGCAGTAACCACGAGCAGGTAGGAATCTGACAGGGAGAGCCAGGGAAGGACGCCTCACAGCCGTCCATTTCCATTTTTCAATAATGGAATAAATGTATGGTGTGAATGTGGCCTGGCTCCATCTCACTTGTTTTAGGCGACTTTGCTGCAGAAGATCACGAAACAGTTAACTGCCCTTCTAACCACCTCCACCCCCAGCCATGCCCCACATTTTCGTTATCACAGCTAGAAGCCATGAATGTCTCAGTTGTGCATTCCCCATGACATCACCCTCTCTTTATAACCAGAATCTATTCTGGGGGTGCCCACAGCTGCTCCTGCAGCTATGCACAAACAGCTCTGACTGAACCAGCGTACACTCTCTCTCTCTCTCTCTCTCTCTCCCAAATGTGCAAGAAGTTCTGCATGTGTCCAACAGGCCTACACCCTTGGAAGTGGGGTGGAGGGTAGAAGCACTGACCACCAAGGAAGACACTATACATGGCTCTCCAGACTGCGTTTCTCCACCCTAGATTTTTCCCCCAAACCAGCACCCTCCTGTTACAGGAGACTCAATGTCTTCCTCTCTGCCCACTCCAGCCCAGGTCAGACATTATCCTGATGGCGCTGGGCCAGCACTAGAGGACAGGAATAGTCCTCTCCTGACCGTGGATACCGAGCTATTTCTCCGGCGTGGTATTATGCAAACAGCGTAGTCGGGTGCCCAAGTGATTCGACTTCCCAGCGAGCAGACACACAGTCAAGATAAACTGATGGACTGGGAATTCGGATGAGGAGCTGAAGAGACGTAGGCACACACGTAGGAACTTGCCTTGTACCCAGACCATTGGTCCATCTAGCTCAATATTGTCTACACTGACTGGCAGCACCTTCTCCGAGGCTTCACGCAGGGTTGCCCCTCAGCTCTATGTGGAAATGCCATGGATTGAACCTGGGCCATTTTGCACGCAAAGCAGGTGCTCTACCACCGAACTATGGCCCTTCACCATCTAACTCAGTGTTGTCTACACTGACTGGCAGCTGCTCCCCAGGATTTCAGACAAGGTTCCCTCCCGGCCCTACCTGGAGATGCTGAGGATTGAACTTGGGAGCTTCTGCATTCCAAAGCAAGTGCTGTATCGCTGAACTATGGGCTCCACCCCATCTTGCCTCTTCATTGCCACTCACTGTCCAAGCGGTACACCTATGGAGATTTGGAAGGCAGCATCACCACCTTGGCCCATTGCCTGCCAGTTGCCACCTCTTCAACACAGGTGTGCACACCGCTAGGCAACTCCCAGCTGGGTTATGATTGGGTATTTCCTCTATAAAATTGTAGTTTCCGCCACGCCACTTAAGAATTGCTGCAGACAAAATGCCTTGCATGTAGAAAAGCCTTGGCATTTCCAGGTAAAACAGCCACGCAGTAGGTGATAGGGAAGGCCATCTCAGCCTGCGACCCTGCAGAGCTGCTGCCAGTTAGAGTACACAATACCAGTGTAGATGGGCAAATTTTCTGACATGGGTTACAGCAGCTCCTTGTATTCCTTTCCATGACAACTTCACAGGATAGTTGTTTCTGGGGAACACAAGATGCTTCGCTTTTCAAACGGTGCCTTAGGAATCCTTATCTGTGACTTTTAACAAATACGTGGTTTTTTAATGCTCAGAACTACTGTTTAATGTCCTGTGTACTTTTGAGTTATCGCCTTTCATGCTTCTCTCTGCTGAGAAGTTTATGCTGCACAGTGACTTTTTAAAAATACTGTATTCCAAAATTGCATTTTATTATGTTGGGTTCCGAGTCGCACAGAAGGACTGTACGCTACTGTAAATACAGTAAAGTTAATACAGTAACAAATATAATTGGCAGAATCCTTGATATTTGCAAATGCTCATGTACTTTGCAAACATATTGCTATAGTATGGGGGTTAAAGGCAGGACAACAAAAGTGGATTCTGCAAGCAGGGTCAGGTCTGGCCAGTGCTTGGATGGCAGACCACCTGAGAACCGCATGTTGGGTTTCCAGCATGGGAAGAAAGGCAGGATATAAATGTAATAAATAAATAATAAATAAAGCTAGAGATCATGGTATCCTCTTGGACCAATTCAGTGGGATGAGTATCGCAGGGAACCGTATTACCGTGGTTCCACCGTCACCTTCAAGGGCTGTATCCAGACAGTAGCACTGGATGACTGTTCCTCAGCCCCCTGGCACTTGTGCTATGGGGTTTCACAGGGTACTACCCTTTTCCCCACTGCTTTGTTACATCTATATGAAGCTGTTGGGAGCGGTCATTAGGAGGTTTGGAGCAAGGCGTGATGACACACAGATCTATTTCTCCATAACATCTGAATCAGGAAAGGCTGTGAATGCTATGGATCGGTATCTGAATGCAGTGGTGGAGTGGATGAGGGCCAATAAACTGCTTGAATCCTGGGAAGACAGAGGCTCTCTGGGTGGGTGGTTCCCATGCCTGGGAGATAGGCAGGTTACCTCTTCTGGATGGGGTCACGCTCCCTCTGAAGGAGCAGGATTGTAGTTTGGGGGTATTCCTGAATACATCTATGTCACTAGAGGCTCAAGCATCCTCTGTGGCTAGGAGTACCTTTTACCAGCTTTGTCTGATTCGCCAGCTACGGCCGTTCTTGGACAGGGATAGTCTGACCATTCTAGTCCATGCATTGGTAACCGCAAGGCTGGATTACTGCAATGCACTCTTTGTGGGGCTGCCTTTGGGCCTGGTTTGGAAGCTTCAGTTGGTGCAGAATGCAGTGGCCAGACTGTTGATGGGGGCATGTGGCTGAAAACATGTGACACCATTATTATAACATCTGCACTGGCTGCCCATCAGCTTCAAGATCCTTGCATTAACTGACAAAGCCCTGAACATGTTAGGCCAGGGTACCTTAGGGACTGCTTGAAGCCTTGCATCCCAGCTCAATCACTGAGATCACTGCAGGAGCATCACTGGTCATCCTCTGGGTCGACACTGCTCATTTGACAACAAGAAATTGAAGCTTTAGTGTCTTCGGACCAGTCCTGTGGAATGCCCTTTCAATAGAATTAAGCAGACGTGTTTTATTCTAATTCTTAAATGCCCACTGAAAATGTTTCATGTCACCAGTCTTATGTAGGCAATTGAGAAGATATCTTAGCTAATGATTTCTGATTTTTATATGGTTTTATTGTGTAGTCATATATGTTGTAAACCACTTTGATACAGTTTTTATGAAAAGCAGTACATAAATATTTTTATAAATAAATAATACTTGGAGCCTGGAAGGAAAAACACCAACCGTCTATTATGCTATGGCCTGAGAACCTCACTGCCCTAGCTACATTAGAACATGCCTCTTAAAGACATCAATTTCATGTGGGTACCTATTTGGACATCTGGAGGGCTTATATTAACTTATATGTTTAACTGAAGATGGGTGTGCTGATGGATACCGTATCCTTAATGTAAGTTCATGGATTTTTATTATATATCATTTCCTTTTCTTTACTTTTTTAATAATCCTTTCTTCTCCCTCCACTCCTGCTTTTTGCTAAATCTACAAATTAAAAATTAACAAACAATATAATAAAGATACATGAATTTTCAGGAGTTCCTCAATGAGGTCATCAGGAATGGTAGACAAGCTTCCCAGAAAAGTCTGCAACCCATTTTTCCTCTGAAACAGGCTGACGCAGGAGAGTGCTGGGTTTGCTTGAGGATGCACACTCAATTCCCGGATACAGCAAAGGCTCAACAGGCCTGCCCAGCACCATGCTTGAAATGAGTGTGTGCCTCTACAGGCAAGTCACTGTGGAACCAAGAAAGGGCCCAGGGGAAGGGCCGTAGCTCAGTGGTAGAGCATCTGTTTGGGATTCAAAAGGTTCCAGGTTCAATCCCCAGCACCACCAGGTAGGGCTGAGAAAGACTCCTGGAGAAATCCTGGGCTGCCACTGCCAGTCAGTGCAGACAATACTAAGCTACATGGACCAGCGGTCTGACTCCATGTAAGACGTACATCTTTATATAAATAAATAGGAAGTCAGTCTGGATGTAGTTCTAATCTAGAAACTACGTTTAAGACTTGAGATGGTTTGATTCCATAAAGGGAGCCACAGACCTGAACTTACAAGATCTGAACAGGGTGGTTCATGACAGATGCTCTTGGAGGTCGCTGATTCATACGGTCGCCATAAGTCGTGATCGACTTGAAGGCACATAACAACAACAACATAGCTCAGTGATAAAGCATTTGCTTTGCATGCCAAAGGTCCCATGTTCAGTCCTCGTCAAGCTGAGGTAGAGAGCGGAAAAAGACCCTTAACTGAAACCCCAGACAGCCACTGTAAGTCAGTGTAGACAGCACTAAGCTAGATGGACTAATGGTGTAACTCACCATTTGAAGTTTGGAGGCCAGTTTGAGAGCATGCATCCAGGCCCAAGTACTGCAATTAAGTCCTTTGGCTGGCCCATCCAAAGAGCCTTACATCACCCCACTGACAAGCAACCTGCCAAGGTAACCTCCTCCGCCTTTCCTGTTCGTGGGTCGGCTGCCACATGCCCACGAAACGGCTAACTGCACCCAGCGGCATTAAGAACAAAGAGGGCAAAAAACCAAACACGCAAACCAGCATGCATCTATTGGGCTCCTCCAAAGTAAAAAGCACAACGGGGGTTGGGGGAGGAAGGGACCCAAATTTCTGCAAAAGGCAAGTCGATCCCAGCCATCGCTGCCTTCTGCGTTTTCTCCTGGCTGACAGACGCACCCGCTCACTCCTTGTGGGCGAAGCGACGGCCTGACGCCTGTAACGGCTCAGAGCCACGGCCAACCTTCACAGCTATGGCAAAAGAGCTTGCGTTGAGGCATTAAAAATAAACGGAAGCGCTTTGCTCTCTGGGCAAAGGAGAAAGGGCTGCAGGAGGGGAGGTGCTCCTACCCAAGCAGGGAAGTAGGCTTCGGGCTCAAAGTATTTGCCGTAGTGCTTGTTCCTTTTGAAGTTGCCCAGGTCTGCCTGCAAGGCAAAGGCCGCCAACAGGAAGTAGGCCTCTTCGCGCAGCACGCTCTGGGAACGGAGGACTTGCTTCCTCAGGTGCCAGTAATAATAGTAGCGGGCAGTTCGGTCGCTGGGAGGAGACAAGGAGGAGAGGGGAGGATAGGCATGAACAAAGGCAGAGAGCAAACTGCCAGAAAAGCAGAACCCAGGAAATCTTTTTGCTGGGGTCCGGTGCCTCTTCTTTGCTAACAGATGCCACTGCACGTATGCTGAAGCTGTTAATGCATCTCTTTACCCTGGCCTTGGACACTTGAGATTTATTTGTTTCTTATCACTTTTATATCTCACCTTTCCTCCAAAGAGTGCAAACATGGCTCTTCCTCTCTTAATTTTATCTTTACAACAACCCTGTGAGGTATTTTATGCTGGGAGACGGCGACTGGCCTAAGGTCACCTCGTGAGCTTCATGGCCGAGCGGAGATTTGAAGCCTGGTCTCCCAGGTCCAAGTCCAACACTCTAACGCATTTCTGGGATCCACTCTAGCTGCAATTGTAATTTGCTTTAAAGATTGTTGTGACCCATCCTGGGACCTCCTGGTGAAGGCCAGGTAATAAATATAACAACAGCAGATTATTGTTATTTATTAATTTATATCCCACTTAATTCCAAAATAAGCTCCTAAGTGGTTTACAAAGTGCAAAAACGAGTCCTATAAATATTAAAATGTAAATGCCCATAATTATGATAGGCAATAAAACAATCCCATTACAAGATTAAAATGTAAATGCCCACAATTAAAACAGGCAACACAGGAGTTCCACTAAAATAGCACAGCAATTAAATCAGGAGGGCAAGAGACAGTGCTTGCAATTACCTGGATCTAGTTCTAGCCACTTAATTGCATGATAAATTGAACCGGAAGGTGAATTGGAGCACTCAAAAGTGTGGGCGGGGTGAAATCTGCACTGAGCTGCACTTCCAAATTCCTAGATGGAATGTCGTCGTCCCACACACACACCTGATTTCAGTGCATTCTTTGGTTTGATTAAACTGAGCCGGCCAACTTTTCAAAGGCACAATTTCTAATTTGGGTGAAATGCTGCAAACGTAGTGTCTCAGAGACTGAGCAATAAATCAAGAAGTCCCCGGTTCGAATCTTGTCTCTGCTATGAACTCACTGGCAGGCCTTAGCATGCCACTCTGCCGAGCCTCAGAGTCGCCATTTGCAACATGGGAAATAATAATATTGATATACCTTACAGGGTTGTCGCTGCTGTTGAAAGGATGACAACAATAATGTATGCGAAGTGTTTTGAACATCTATAAAAATGCTAAGTAGAACTATTTCATAAACATAGGTGGTGCTATAGAAATGATTATTAATACCGATGAGGATGCGAATAAAAATAATCTTATTAATTTTATGACAGCAGTAATAAATACATAAAATTGTGTTAATAATAATGTAATTATTAATACTTTTAGGGTAGTTTAGGCCCAGTGTAGCTTTGTAGTTGAATGAGAAAAATATGAGAAATTACCTTTCTAACAATGAGTGATCCAGAATTGTGGGTTATCTCAAAAAGACCCCTATGCTGAGGTCTTGATAATATGCTAGTGTATTAAGGTGCAGCTGATTTATCAGTAAGCACATAGATTGATCAGCTAAAACATTATTTAATTTGTGGGCCACCTTAGGAGCCAATTCTCCTCTCCTGTGGCTCCTTGCTAGTGAAGTTGCACACACACCAAATGTTTAAAGCACATGAGTACCCCCAAAGAATCCTCTTCCCAACACCCTTAAACTACATTTCCCAGGATTCTTGGGGCGGGGGAGTCATGTGCTTTAAATATATGGTGCATATGCAGCCTCAGGCTTTTGGCAGCCGTGCTCTGATGCCGCTCTCTGCTCCCCCTCCGCATGCAAGCTTCCTCCACCTTACCTGATCAGCCGGCCGTTTTCCACATAGTATTGGACTCGAAAGTGAATGATCATTGGGGGACCAAACTGGTCTATGCCCTGCAACCAAATGCAAAAGTAACAGTTCAGCCTTCTGTTCAAGTTTCTATTTGAATGAGATGGGGGGATCCAACATTTGTTAAGTTGTCCTTTTTTCTAAAAAATGCCAAGCTTCAGCGACAGAAAAGCTACAAAGCAGGGTAGCAATCGTCACTCTTGGCTGGCCCAGGCGATGATGGGATGAAAACGACCCAAAGGTCTGGTTGCGCCGGCTTTTCAAAAACTGTTTGTGCACGAAGCTGTCAACCGCACCGGTGAGGGTAACCCGAGCTTCTGATTTGCCGGTAACCCGAGCTTCCGATTCAGTCCCGGTCATGCCCTTTTTGTTATCTGCTACCAGAAAACCAAGCCTGGCCTTTTGCTATTTTGACACAAAACCCATCTGTCTGGAAACGACGGCAGGAGGCTGAGCTGACTTCGGGGGCTGAAGCCAACTCTCAGAGGTGCTTAAAGGTAATTTTCTGAGACATCCCCCGCATGCCTGCAATTTATCTCAGGGCAGGCTGGAGTTTCAATGCCAAGGCAGCCTCATTAACAGAGGCTAAACGATGCCATAGATCTCCAAAGTGCCTGGTATTAAATCATTAAGCAATTCATAGCTTCTCATCAGCCCTTCTTAGAGGTGGGGGAAGCAATTACAGTACCTTTTTGTTTCTATTTTTTTTAAAAGAGCTGCAAACTGGCTACAGATGATTTCGTTTCTAATTGCGTCGCCTTTTGCTTTGAGAAAAGGCATCTTCATTTGCAGAAGTCAGAGACTCCTCAAAGGATGTAAAAATGGAAGCTGCCGTTTCTTCCCACTGAACCCTGCTGAGAAGATAACCCAAATGCTCCAGAAGGCTGGTTCACGCCACAGCAACACCTTTGTTGTGTGGGGCAGGCCCAGGTCTAGATTGTGTGGGGTAAGATGCTCTCAGGGAAGCATCTCCCCCTCCAATTGCCACTGCTGCTTCTCTCAGGGCCCAATCCACACAACTCCCAGAGGAACAGAACAAGAGGCTGAAGCTCAATCTCTTCTTACTGCTTGCTTGTTTAGAGAGGGTATATCAGGATCCTCAACCATTTTGGGGCCTGGGAGCACATTTGAAAATCTAAAGCTGTCATTAGCACTGCAAAATGCCTATTTCACAGAAGAAAAAATTGGTGATGTCCAGAACCCTCCCAAACAGGCAAAATACCAGCTTGCCCACAAAATGCAGGTAGGCAGGCAAACAAAACAGAAAGGCAACACCCCTTCCCAAACCAAACCACCAGGAAAAAAAGCCAAAAAACCCTTTTACCCCCCCCGCACATTTTTGTAGGCTTCTGGTCAAGCAACACTCCTGTGGAGATCTCCACCGGGCGACTGCACTTGTACAAACCACAGAGTACAACTCGATCACGGAGATCATCTGCAGGAGCGGCTCTGGTCTCCTCTGAGTGGTCTACGCTCATTTAACATCAACGCAAAATTGAGCCTTCAGTGTCATTGGCCCAGTTCTCTGGAATGCTCTGCCAACAGAGATTTAGCAGGTGCCTTCTGTTTGAACTTTTAAGCACCTGCTGAAAACCTTTCTGTTCCACCAGGCTTATGCAGGCAACTAAAAACAAGCTTTTTTAAAGCAACCCTTGACCTTTGTTTTTATTGTATTTTTAATGTTTTTTATTCTATGGTTGTTGTTTTAAGCATGTTGTAAATCACTTTGATGTTTTTAATGAAACAGCTGTATACAAATATTTTTATAAATAAATAAACAAAAAGGCGCCACATGGAGGTGTCCGTTCTCACAAACACTGCCAGTGTAGTAATCCAAGCAGCACCCCACTCTTTCCTCCTCCAAGATGTGCTCCCCCCGGGGCTGCCGAAACTGTGAACCAGTTTCAAGGCTGTGGAAGTCTCCAGCACACTGGGACACGCTGAACCATGGGAGGACACAGCTAGGAGGCACAACCTTGCCCCTCCTGGAATAAACGCAGGGTTAGCCAATGTGGTGCCCTCCAGATGTTGCAGGAGTCCAATTCACATCAGTCCCAGCCTGTACGACCAAGGGTCAAGGATGGGAATGGGTGAGAATTCCGCTGAATTTGGATTTAGCACCGAATTTTTCAATGGTCCCCATATTCTCCATCTTTATGGAGTGATCCTGTTTGCTCCGAATTTAAGCAGTTTTCTCCGGACACCAGATTACACCCCCTTGAATATTCTCTTGAACATATTGTTCTTTTATTAATTTTACCCATGGCACAGCACAACAACTCTCTCTCTCTCTCCGCCACCCCCTTCCACTCGAATAATTCAAGCTCCAAGTGGGAGGGAACAAGCCAAGCCTATAAAATAGCAGAGGAGGATGGGAAACTGCTTTCCTTTCAAAATATTGATAGTTCCTTTCAAAAATATTGATATTAATATTGATATTTTTCAGAGGAAAGAACTGGACTAGTAAAAGCAATGGATAGAGGACAAAGAACGAACTCGAATCGATACTGCCTATTAGGTCAATGGAAGGCTTTCAAAGCGGCACCAGCCAACAGATCCCATCCCTAGTCAAGGATAATGGGCAGCTGTAGCCCAGCACCATCCAGACCAGTGTTCTTCAACTTTTGGTCCCCAGATGTTGTTGGACTACAACTCCCATGATCCCTCGACCAGTGGGTAAGCTGGCAAGGATGATGGGAGTTGTAGTCCAACAACATCTGGAGGCCCAAGGTTGAAGAACAGTGATCCAGAGGGCACTGTGCTTGGCTGCCCCTGCATAAATGCTACACATGGTGGGGGCTCAAGTGATCTGCCCAGTGACAGCAGGAAGTTCAAACAGGATGGATGCATGTGGGGACAGAGCTCACAGCTGCCATCTACTTTCCAGTTCTCCTGGACCATAGAGGTGAAACTAGAGGGGTGTGCCTTACCTTGCTTGCTTCTTTCTTCCATTCTTTTGGACAGTACTTGTAGAGCTTCTGGGATAATTCCATATATACATGCTCATTGTCTGTGCCATGGAAAGAAACAGGAAATTGAGATTAGACAGAGGGGCTGCTGCAGAAGCTTCTTCTGACATTCCTCTTAAAAAGCAGGAATGATTGTGCCCTCGCGGCTAAAGAGAGACACAGTAGTTCATGATACAGTCTGTACACAAAGGTGGTGTTTCAAACACTGCTTTTCTGAACTAGCCTCAACAGTTTCTGCTGGGGGGAAAAAAAGAAAAGAGGATTCCCACACAAATTTCTCTTTACAATATTTACTATTTTTTTGCAATGTATTTTTCAGTTGTTATTGAGCACGTCTTGCCCAGTTTTTAGAAAAATAAATGCACTTAGGTAAAGAAAAATGTTTGTGTGTTCCTGGTGGGAAGCAACTAGGAGAGATTTGATTTTGTTTGTATTTTAATGAGAAACTGCCCAATTCGCTCTTCTCGAACCAGTATACACACTGAAATGCGGGCGCCCTTTGAAATGTGCTCCAAATTCTGCAACGCAGCTCTCCAACCAAATATATACAAAACGCATATACAGTTGGGGAACATGTGCATTAAAATTGACATATTAGTGAAAACAACATGCAAGAATACATTATATTAGAGGAAACTGCTTGCACAAATGGGTACACATTAGTCGAAACTGCATACAAAAATGTGTCTGTTGGGAGAAATGTGCACTAAAGTACAGATGAATATTCATGGGTGTTTTTTTAAAAAATCACAAAGTGCAGTGGAAATGTGGAGAACTGAGTTTTAGACTCGAAAGGCTGAGAGAACCAAAGGTGACAGATACGTCAATCCCCAGAAACAACACAGGGAGGGCTAGATGCCTTTGTTCATTCGAAGCACTGTGGACCATCTCATTCCTTTAAAGCAGAATCCCAACATCAAACGTCCTCTGCTCTTGATTGGTGCTGGGGTGCTGAAAGCCCGGGGAAGTGCAGTGCTACCCATTCTCCCCTCTGTGGGCAGGGAGTCCCCCTCCCTCCTCCCCTCTTGCACCACAATTTCTTCCCCCCTTCTATTTTGGGAAACAGCCATGGTTTAGGGTTCCATCTACGCTGACACTCACCACAGTTAACCATCTACATCAGCAACAGGGAACTTGTAGCCCTCCAGATGTTTTCCGACTCCAACTCTCATCAGCCCAACCCAGCACGGTGTATGGTTAGGAATGGTAGGAGTTGTAGTCTAACAACACCTGGAGGGCTTGAGATTCCCCATTCTTGAACTACACAGTTAGCTGAAAAACCAGTTTCTAATGATGGCTACAAACCGTAGCTTGAGATAACTATGGTTAGCAAATATGACAATGGAGATCTATCGCTGCACTGCATCCGAGCCCTAAGTCAGCCATGCCTATTAGAGTATGTACATTTATATGTATTTATTTATCTATTAAATTTATACAGGAATACCCCGCTATACGGACCTTCACTTAACATACACTCGCTTTTACGGACATACTCCATACTCCACCATGCCCCTGTTTACGTACGCTTGCTTCACACTTACAGACACTTAACGGTGCGTGGGGGTGGAAATAGACACGATCGCGTCACCGCAAATCAGCTGGGAGGCGCGATCGCGATCAGCTGAGAGGCGCGGCAGCGCAGCAGCAGAGGCTTTAGTGCGGGGCTTTGAGGCTCCACATGAAGGAGAGGTAAAAAAAGTTTTAAAAGGTAGTGCTTCACTAAGGACATTTTCGGTTTACGTACTCGCTCTGGTCCCATTGAGTACGTTAATGTGGGGTATTCCTGTATTCCGCCCTTCCTCCCAGTAGGAGCCCAGGGTGGGAAACAAAAACACTAAAACATCATAAAAACAGACTTTAAAATATATTTAAACAAAACATCGTTAAAAACATGTTAAAATAACACATCTTAATTGTTGTAAACCGCCCAGAGAGCTTCGGCTATGGGGCGGTATACAAATGCAATAAATAAAGAAATAAACCTTTAAAAAAGCTTTGAAGGCATCTTAAAAAGCAATTCCAGGTCTCTACTTAAAAGGCTTGTTGAAAGAGGAAGGTCTTCAATAGGCGCTGAAAAAGATAACAGAGATGGTGTCTGTCTAATATTTAAGGGGAAGAAATTCCACAGGGTTGGTGCCACCACGTTAAAGGTCCTTTTCCTGTGTTGTGCGGAACTGACCTACTAAGATGGTACCTGCAGGAGGCCCTCACCTGCAGAGCGCAGTGATCGACTGGGTATATAAGGGGTAAGACGGTCTTTCAGGTATCCTGGTCCCAAGATGTATAGGGCTTTGTACACCAAAACCAGAACCCTGAACTTACAAGTAGACCCATTGAAATTAATAGACATGGCTAGCTTAGGTTCATTAATTTCAATGGGTCTACTCTGAGTAAGACTAGCATTGAATACCACCGGGCAAGCGTATCAGATCCAGGTAAAGGTCATACAAAGTGCAACATAGGTGGAGATGCACAGAGAGGAAGGAAGCTTGCATCAAGCTGAATTGCCCTCCTTGGGACTTACTGTGAATGACGCTGAGTCCAAAGAGATGACAGTCCTTCAGCCGGAGCAGGTCACACACCTGGACTAGTAGCTCATGGCACAATATTTTAACCTACAGAGGGTGGGGCGCGGGTGGTGGAAAAGGCAATTATTTGGAGAGTAATTTCTGCAAAAATTATACAGGAAGGCTTATTTCAGGATTTATAAACTGCTCTACAGCGAATACTGGAGTGGCGTACAGAAACAGATTATAAACATAATACAGATCACAAAACAGTTAAAAATACATTTTTTTTGGTAAAGTAAAATAAAATAAGATTAGGTTGGGAATGCTTGGGCGACAAGAAACGTTTTCAACAACTGTTGAAAACAATGCTGGGGCTTTAAGTAGTTAACAAACACGTAACTTTATTTAACAATTTTGCTAAATTGCTAAAAGGGCAGAAAATCTGGTGCCACAACACTAAGAGCTCGAGTCACACCATGCTGTATTGCAGGGGTATGCAGCATAATCAACAGATCATTTCCCACAGATGTTGAACTAGACTTCATACTACCCCGGCTTCTAGTTGGTGGCGATGGTCGCTGCAGTTGCCTAACAAGATCAGCAGACGAACTGTACAGAATTCTGCAACCTTCATTTGCCCAAACAACAATCTATGATGTATGAACCATACACAAAGTCATATTTTTAGGTTACTTTGAGAAGGGGAAAGGAGCTATGCTCTGGAACCCCAACACCCAGGAAACCCTGTAACCTCAGGGGCTAGAAACATGTTTTTTAAAGCAACAAAAACAGAGATTCCCAGAATTCAAAATTTTGCAGTGACAATAATGTGTATGTCATGATGTTTAGGCACATTTGTTTAAGAAGGCTTTCCTAGCCATTTATGAAATATTAATCATACACCTGCATAAATGCATGCAACATAGCACTAAACAGACTGTTCCATCAGCCAAGGATTTCTCCTTGGGCCAAGGAATTATCTTCCCTTCTCCCCCCCCATGTGCCCTTAAATCTGTTCTGGGGTGGCCCCAACCCTCTAGAACTGATTTGGGGGCAGCGGGAGAAGAATCTCCTTGCACTTTTGCTCCTACTAAAAATGTAGTTGAATGTCTCCCATCGTTTTTAGGATTTGTGGAACCGGTTTTATTGTTCAGAAGAGCTGGCAGAAATGGTTTTAATTATTTTTAGAATTTGTATTTCATCTTGTTTTTATCCTGCTGTACACTGCTTTGAGGGCCTCAGGTCATGAAAGTGGAAATGGACTGCCTTCAAGTCGATCCTGACTTATGGCGACCCTATGAATAGGGTTTACATGGTAAGCAGTATCCAGAAGGGGTTTACCATTGCCTCCCTCTGAGGCTAGTCCTCCCCAGCTGGCCAGGGCCTGCTCAGCTTGCCACAGCTGCACAAGCCAGCCCCTTCCTTGTCTGCAACTGGGCTCCTTGGGACTCTGCAGCTTGCCCACGGCTGCACAGGTGGCAGGGCACGTAACCCCTGAGCCACTCCCTGTGGGGTGATCTTTAGCTGGCCCTTGACACCCAGGAGACACGAGCAAGGATTTGAACTCAGACTCTGGACTCCCAGCCAGGCTCTCCTCCCCCCACCGTGCTATACCAGCTGTCAGGTCATGAAGCAGTTTGCAAATAAATAAATCACTGAAGGTCAGCTCTTGGGTAGCTGTGGTAATGCGTTAATGATGACCAAACCTACATGCATGTTTGTTGTGGGGGGGAGAGGGAGGTAAGCAGGGCCTGACCACAGAATTGCCCCCCCACCAGCCACAGGGAAGCAGTTCCTTGCAGCTCTGAAAATGTGTATAAAGGACCAGGGAATTCACGTTGAAAAGACAAGGAGGGAAACACACAATCCTCAAGGGGTGCCTCTGATCTTTTAACCATGGGGAACAAAAATGCTGCAGCCAAGGCATCATCCCCCAATTTGAAGCAAAAGTCAAAATAAAAAAAAATTACTCCAGACAAAAATAGCTACAATCTCAAATTTCATTTTCAGACAGTTAAACGAGAAGGAAAAACAGTGAGATCCATTGGACTCAAGAGGGCTTCAAATCTTTTAATCTCTTGCAGTATCAATGGCTCAGTTTAGAAGCTTGAACGGTGAGGGGGCTTCAAACATTTTCAAAGGGTTTGAGGGAGGGCGTTTTCCCACTGCCGTGAGGCCTCAACTTCTCTTACTTTTGCGGCAATTACGGTAACAGCATGCAAATAAAAATATGTAGATCCACCGCAAAATATTCTGATTTCCAGAACGGCTCTGGATACCGCAAGAGCCCCATGCCTTGCCACAAAGGCACGAAGCCAGAGGATTAATAATTGAAGAATTCGGAACAGCAGCATAAGCAACTCTTTTAAAAAATGTCATGTATCAAAGGAGGAGGGCGGCAGAGAAAAATGGCCCAGTCCAAGTTACAAAAAGGAAGGCAAACGCTTTAAACGATCATCTCTTGGAACATCTAAATCCTCTTGTCATGGAGAGCAATCTGGCAGAGGGGCGGGTATTTTATGCAGCACCAAACAACAATATTTTAAATTTAATGTCTGCCATTTGCGAAGGCAGGTTCCATTCAGAGAGCCAAGATAAAGAGCTTCTATGACAGCAACAGGGATACAATGTGGCAACTTTATAACCTTTTCTTGTTTTTTGACCATGAACGGCACCGTCCTCTCTGGTCAGAGGCCCAGTGCTCCACAAAGGAGATGAAAGGGCAGTCACAACATCATTCTGGATGCAATTTAGAAAGCTGGATATGTGGAAGCCAGCCAGAGCGGGGACGGTTGAGAGAGAAGGGCTTTTTCACTGTCAAGTCACCAGTCAGCATGGTCAGACTGTTAGACAAGGACACTAGGAGGGCAGGGTTCAAATCCTCACTCAGCCATGAGGCTCACTTAGATGACCTTGGGCTAGTGACTGTTGCTCAGTCTATCCTACTTCACAGGGTTATTGTGAGGACAGAATGAGAAGGGGGAGAACTATGTAACACCACTGGGAGCACCTTGCAGGAAAGGCATGCAATTTGCTTTTTCTTTGTCAAGCTGGTGCCCTCCAAATGGCTGGGAAGGAAAGGGTTAAAGAACCACTCTGCATGTGGTAGTTTTATGCGCTAACAGAAAGTCATTGCAAACACAAAAAAGGAAGCCCATGTAATGTGCGGCTCTGGCTTGCACTTTCCCACAGGCACAAGATTTGGTACTCTGTAAAGTCTGTTTTCATTGTTCTACAGCAAGTTTCCAGCCCTTCAAGCTGTGAAAGGCAAGCTAGAAAGTGTTCTGGCAACTCAAGCAAGTGAGCCAAGCTGGAAGAGAAGGCACTCCCCACATCCCTCTCAGGGATGGGCAGACGTCCGGTTTGTTACAATCTACTTCGTTTCTGACTAGAACCCTGAGACCTACCAACCAGAGTCAGGTGCAAAAAGATACGACAAACAGTTTGAATTAAAGAACAGCGTCCCTCTGAGCGTAGCAATCTGTTTCCAGTAGGAGAACTGGGCTCACAGTCCACTCACACAGTGCCCACTCCTGGCTAGCTTGCCTCATTTCAGCAACCTAATTTAGTTTTAGAAAAGTCATTTTGTTGTTCCTATTATTAAACAACGGGGAGTCAGCAACTATCTGCAAATTGCCCCCAAGGACTTAGCAGCAGAACCCGGCCTACTTTCTGTCCACCCCCCCCCCACCCTAGACAAGGTCCACTTATCAAGGCTTTTGAAATGGGGAGATAAATGGATGGGGGGCATGAACATGTCCCCATCTACAGTGGGCCCCCGGGGAGGGGAGCGAAAGAGAGGGCTCTGAGCCGGCTGACTTACCTTTATGATGATGTTGAGGGAATCGTCATTGGGGAGAAAAATACAGACGCTGCGTCGGTCCTGCATGACTCTGTTATTGTGGAAGTTCAGTTTGTTCATTGTGTTCCGGGCCTTCCCCGTGGATGTCTTAGCGAGCAGCTCCAAGACCGTCTGGAAACCTCGAGGTCAGAGCACTCGGCCACCAGCCCCTCCTCTTCGTCACCCACGGCACAGCAGCCAGGGCATCCTGGCATTTCCTCCCAAGGGTACCATCGCTGCAAAGAACAAGAAACACAGACAACTGTACAGACGGTAGGAACTACAGGGAGGCAGGAGAAAAACATTTCCCAAGCCCTACTGATAACTACTATTAAGGAAATGTATATCCAGCCTTTTTAAAAAACAACAGCACTTAGAGTGGTTTGCAACTAAGGATGGGCAAATCTGACACTTTCCGTTTCTTATTTTTCCACGCTTAAATTCAGTTCTCCACATTTCTACATCAGCTTGTGATTTTTTTGCCCTAAAGTTCTCATAAAAATTCACCAGCATTTTAGTGTGAATTTCTCCTGACATACTTTTGCAAAGGATAACTCCCTATTATTTATATTTCCCTAACATAGTACATCTTGGAGGTTATTTTCACTAAGACATGCATTTACTGAAAACTTCACCCTAATATATGCATTTTTGTACACATTTCTTGGCTGAAGAGCCACGCTGCAAAATTCAGAGATGTGCAAATTTCGAAGGATGGCTATGTTTTGCTTTGGAAAGTGCAAATTTGGCAAATTCGTCTTTAAATGTGAATGGATTCAAATTCCCCCCTCCCCCGGTCCCTACTTGCAACAGTTCTCAGTTGCGGTGTCAGAAACAAAAAACTCCCTCAACTCATCCAGACCAGCCAAGAAAAGAAGCCTTTGATGTTAGTGGACAGAACCAAGTTCTCATTTACTTAAAAACTTCCTCAACTGCCCTTCATCAGAAGATTCGAGGGTGTTGTAAAAAAGGGAGTGAACAATTCATCCATCACATAAATGCTCTTTCTGCCTCTCCAGGTTTGCAGACAGGGGTCTTTCCCCATTTTTTACCTGGAGATGACAAGTATTGAAAATGGGATCTTTTTCAAGAATTTTTTTTTAAAAGTATTAAACAGTAGTTCCTAGATTTGAACTACATTCACTCTGTTTATTTACATAGGGATGTACGTCTTAACACGTGAGTCTGACCACTGGGACGTGTAGCTCAGTACTGCTGACCCTGACTGGCAGGGGCTCTGCAGGGTTTCCAACAGCCCTACCTGGAGGTGCTGAGGACTGAGTGTCCTCAGAGCCAGTTATGGCATTAGTGTCCGAGGACAAAAAGGCATTTCGCCAGGTGCATGCATATGTGCTCCCATCTCTGAAAGCTGATGCCGCAGTCAATTTGTGTGTCTTTAAAAGTGCCATGAGCCTTTTTAAAAAAAAAATATGAATGGGTATCCCTTGTGGAATTTGTCACAATCAATAGCTTCTTTTTAATTCTTCACCCTCACCTCCTGCATTGCTGCCACAAACATGAATAAGGACACCTTTATACCAGTGGTCACTAGCGGCTCCATGTCAGTGGTGCTTCAGCGAGCCAGGTGAAGATTGTTTTATCCTTTCCTGTTTTTAAGGTTATTCCTGGTCTCCTTCTGCTTTTTTTTGCTGTTACTTCGTCTTCTCTCCCCCCCCAATTGAAAAAAATATTATACTGTTTTGAAAGTTGATTGCTGAATTTTTCAAAAGCACCATGAATGCTTCTGTCGAAAGATGAGAGAGGAATCGCTAGAATAAATCTGGCATCATCACAGTTGTTATTTATTCATAGAATAGTAGAGTTGGAAGGGGCCTATAAGGCCATCAAGTCCAACCCCCTGCTCAATGCAGGAATCCAAATCAAAGCATTCCTGACAGATGGCTGTCCAGCTGCCTCTTGAATGCCTCCAGTGTTGGAGAGCCCACTACCTCTCTAAATAATTGGTTCCATTATCATATGGCTCTAACAGTTAGGAAGTTTTTCCTGATGTTCAGTCAAAATCTGGCTTCCTGCAACTTGAGCCCATTATTCTGTGTCCTGCCCTCTGGGACGATTGAGAAGAGATCCCGGCCCTCCTCTATGTAACAACCTTTCATGTACTTGAAGAGTGCTTCAAGTACATTCAGCACCGCCAGAGCATACGCAGGGCCCTTACATAGGCAAAGACAGATAGCTCCCTGGTCAGAAGGAGCTTACAGTCCACAACAGACAATGAGGGAAAGACAATGGGGAAATGCAGTCACATTTATTTTTATTTAATATATTTATTATTAAATTTATATCCTGCCCCTCCTCCCAGAAGCAGTTCAACAACAAGTGATAAAACACTGAAAACATCTTTTAAAAAATGTACTTGAACTTGGTTGGATTCAGGGCATAAAGGCCATCCACACACAGAGAAGGCAGGCTGCAAGGAGAGGGCTTAAGGAAGGGAGAGGTGTTTCTTTGTGGGCAAAGGGCTGAGACGCTTTCTGGCTGAGGCAAGTGTTCTGAAATGCCCCTCGCAACATCGGTGTGATCGTTTTATTTTAGGCTGCCTTCATCTAGCCAAACTAGACAAAGGATCCCATCCTGTGTAAAATTCTAAGGGCTCTGACAGAGCCCTCATTAAACTGAGGGTCCTTTGTGCTGAGAAACTTCAAAATGTGTATAAAGGAGCAGAAAATGCATGCATGGAGCAAAGGCCTGGTCCAGCAGAACGAAGCGGCAGAATAGATCTCGCAACTTCAGATTGCAGGAGAGAAATGCCATTTTCAAAAAAAGAAAAGCAACTACAAGACCCTCCCCCCTGACCACAAGTAAAAAGCGAGCAGCTACCATGCCAGGTTCCAGCCTCATCTGCTGCTTGCTATGCCAGGTTTATGCTTGCAGATAAGCAGAATGACTGCTGCAAGATGGCAGTTGTGGTAGAGGAAAAGCCAGGTGAGCTTTGCTTCTCTGCAGGGCTGATGAGGCGGCCCTGCTTCATTCTCTTCCTCACGGAAGTATGATGGAACAGTCACTCGAAGTGGCAAAGGAAGGCATGATTTGAAGCACAGAAGCAGCACACCGAGTAGTTAGATTTCACTAAAACCTAACTCGGCACTTGATTTTCAGATAGTTGGCAATCTTTATGCACCTATCCTGAATGCTGCAAACTTCCACAGCTTTTCCTGACACCGGATTTTTGCTAAGGTTCGATGGAATGCAGTTGAACCAGCACAAACAACTGGATCCCATCCTTAACGTGGAGGGGTGCTTAACCCTGTCCACCATCAGCCACTTTCTCCCCTGCAACCTACAGCTGTGCTTTCCCCCCGGCAGCTAAGGTTCTATACACCCCTTTGCCATGCTGTGACAGCTGGTGGGGTAAAGGCCTTGGGGACAATGACAAGTGGGTGGGAAGGTTCAAGCACATCTTTTCTGCTTGCTATTTCTCTGCCTCAAACTGCACCTTTCCCAATTACTTTGCAACTGTTTGGCAGAGCTCTGGGTTCCCAGACAGAGGTCCCCTTAGGAAGTATAGTTTTGGCCTTCGTCTCAAACTTTTCTGGTTACACAGGTTTTATTTAATACACACCTCTTTCTCAATCTCACTTCATACTGTGTATCTTGTGATGACAAACACCGCAACTGTCACGAGCCATCAAGTGGCTTATTTTTAAAAAGAACACACAGAAAAAAAGTGTTACATTCAATCCCCAAACACTCGAAGCTTGAGACGCCTTCTGGCTAACACTTCAGGGCCTCATCCATAGACTGGAACAAGGATGAAACGACTATTTTAAACTTTTCTTGCACGTATTGCCTTCCCGCAAATTCTCTGTCTCTGTGTTTTACAATACCTTAACCTGGGCTCCTAAGGCCCAATTAAAAAATCTAGCTCCTTCAGTTTTACCAGTGATGGGAGCCAAAGCATTTTGCTGATCTCTGTTTTGTAGTCACTTAGAAGCTTCTGCTATCGATTTAAACCTTTAGAGGATTCAAAGCCTCACTGAATGCAAGGAAGTTTATTATCTCTTGCTCATACAAACAGAGTCCTTTTTATTGTGCACTCGTGATGGTTTGTGCTCATGACGGCATTGGGGGGGGGTGTTGTATGTGATCCTGATTTTAATATTGTTTGTACCTAAAAAGGTTTTGGGGCAGTCATACGGCTTCACTTCCAGTCAGTGAACATCCCATGACTTCCTGCTGAAATTTTATAACTTTTATAATATCACAAATGTTTCAGGTTTTTTTTCAAATCCTGCTTTTGTTGTGCTATAGCACAAGCAATTATGCGGTAACACTGGGAAAGCATCACAGAACTAAATAATAATAATTAATAATAATAATAATAATAATAATAATAATAATAATAATATTTATTAGTCACTTACCTAGCAAAGCAACCCAAAGTCACTTACAACTATTGTATGTCGCCTAGAGCAACAGGATTTTACCTGCCAGATAGGCGTCTAATAAATTACAGATAATAATAATAATAATAACAATAAGATTAAAATCAACTACAACAAACCCATTAAAACAACACACACAACACAATCTAAAAACAGATCAGTACAAATAAAGACAGGCAAGGCCTGCCACATTAAAAAAGGCCTAAAGCCCTTGAAATAGAGCCAAAACCCAATAAAAAAGGAATTTCCCAGATTCAGACTAGGGATAGCTTTGCATGTTGTAAAATTACACTGAATCAGACCTATCTGATGGCTTCTTAGACTATATTTGTGAGGCCTAAATTCAATTAGCACAACAAAGTTTTACAAGAACAGCAAATCAGAGCGAGCAAGTGGTTGTGTACACTTCTATTTTTCCAAGTTCACTGGTGTGTAAGAAATAAATGCATTTGTTACTAGACTGTAATTGGGAAAAGGGCAGTATCCAACAGAAATTGCAGAACAGGAGATAGGAAAGTTTTATGAATTGTCAGTTGCATAGAGCAGGCTGTATCCTAAATGAACATATAGCCTGTCAATCAGGTACTTCAAGGAACTTCTTTAGTTCCACTGCTGCTTCTTCTATTGGTTGAGTGTTCCAGTGCCACTGTCTTGTTGGACTAAAATTTGTTCACTTGACAGTGCAAATGTTTTAGCATAGCTGCATATTGTTTATTCTGCACCTCAAATTCTTTTTGAAGCCTAGTATGTGGAATGATGTGTGGACAGCCCAGGATAAAATCACCACTAATGCACTATTGCTGCATTAATGACATCTTGCAGATATATGCTAGGAGACTTGCAGTTGAAGAGAGGGCGGTTAGTTCAGATTCAAACCGTCTCCAAACCCTCCCTCTCAAGCTCCCGGACTACAAATCCATCTCACCTCTTGGCTCCCTTCCTATCAACAGCATGGAGGCCCTCTTGTTCCTTGAACCAGGGTGAGTTCCTATCTAGCTCCCATATGCAGCTGTGTTAAGTTTCCCAACTCAGTTTTAAGAGACGAGGCAGAATCTTGAGGGGTAGGAAAAGGTTCAATCAGCACACTTGGAGGAAACGGATTATTTGGATCCATACCCATCGGGTTTCAGGACTGGACACGGAACTGAAACAGCCTTGGTCGCTCTAGTGGATGATATGAGGAGGGCATTAGATAGGGGAGAATTCACCTTTCTTGTCCTCCTGGATCTCTCAGCGGCTTTTGATACCGTCGACCACGGTATCTTGCTGGACCGTCTGGAGGGATTAGGAATAGGAGGCACAGTATTAAACTGGTTCCGTTCCTTTCTCTCCGATAGACAACAGCAGGTGGCATTGGGAGAGGTGGTTTCAGACCCTTGGCCTCTCAATTGTGGTGTGCCACAGGGCTCTATCCTCTCTCCCATGCTATTTAACATTTATGTAAAGCCGCTGGGAGCCATCATCAGGAGGTTTGGGCTGCAGTGCCACCAATATGCGGATGACACTCAGCTCTACCTCTCATTTAAGTCCTCACTAGAGTTGGCTGTGGAAACCATGTCCAAGTGCCTGGAATCCGTGAGCGGATGGATGGGAAGAAACAGGCTAAAGCTGAATCCTGATAAAACTGAAGTACTGCTCGTGGGAGACAAGGGAAGGTTGGGAAACATCGACCTGATACTTAATGGGGTAAGATTACCCCTGAAAGACCAGGCCCGCAGTCTTGGGGTGATCCTTGACTCCAGGCTGACTATGGAGGCCCAGGTTTCATCGGTGTGCCGAGCAGCTTGGGGTCAATTGCGTCTCATACGAAGGCTGCAACCCTACCTTCCTGTACATCAGCTCCCACTCGTAGTACACGCTCTGGTCACCTCTCGTTTAGATTACTGCAATGCGCTCTACGTGGGGTTACCCTTGAAAACAGTCCGGAAATTACAGCTGGTACAAAATACGGCGGCTCATTTACTTACGAATAGCCGCCGTTATGATCATATTACTCCAGTGCTCTACAATCTACACTGGCTTCCAGTTGCTTTCCGGGCTCAATTCAAGGTGTTGGTATTAACCTTTAAAGCCCTGTACGGTGTCGGCCCAGTATATCTGATGGAGCGCCTCCACCGTCACAAATTGAGCCGCCCTACAAGATCTGCCACGCAGGGCCTTCTCTCAGTCCCACCAACTAAAGTGGCTAGGTTGGTGAGGACTCGAGAGAGAGCTTTTTCTGTGGCGGCCCCCTCGATCTGGAACTCCCTCCCAATAGATCTTCGTCATGCCCCTTCCCTGGATATATTTCGCCGGGGCCTGAAGATTTGGCTTTTTAAGCAGGCCTTCGCAACCTTTGAGACCTCTAAGGTGAATCAGCCTTGAACTAAAATGTTGATAAATCTATCATACTGTAAACTTTGTATTGTACTGCACTGACTATATTATTATTGTATTTTATCGTGTTTTATTGTTCGCCGCCTAGAGTGGCCATCGGCCAGATAGGCGGCTTATAATTTAAAGTTTATTATAAGTTTATCATTATTATTCAATCGGTGGCTTTCTAAAGTCTGCACTTCCCGCCCAGATCAACTGCAAACTCATCCCAGGAGTTCAATCCAAAACAGTTTTTGTATGGCCCACGGAGGTTACCAAGAGCCCTTTTTCCTCCAAACTAAGGCAGAGAAATGGTGGGGAGGGCTTCTGATGGGTGCAGGCTAAAGACTTGGAAGCTCCCACTCAAAATAGGAGCCACAGGCACTATATTTCCTATGGTGCCCAGTGACTGCATACTGTTGCAAACAGCAGCTCCGTTTCCCTTTCCCAAACTGAGGCAAGGAAACAAGAACATCAGAAGAGCCTGGCTGCTGGATCAGGCCAAAGGGGGCCCATCTAGTCCAGCCTCCTGCTCTCACTGTGGCCAACCGGATGCCTCAATGGGAAGAACACAGGCAGGACCTGAGCGCAACAACTCACTCTTCCCACTTGCATGATTCCCAGCGACTGGTATTCAGAGGTACCCTGCCTCTGACAGTGGAGTAGAACATAGGCATTGTGGCTAGTACCACTGATAGCCTTATGCTGCATGATGTCGAAGACTCTGGATGCCCCCAGGGCAATAGGAACTAAATTTCCTATGGCACCCAGTGGCTCTGGATATTGCTCTACATAACAGTCTCCAGGGCCTGAAGTCAACCACTTGGTGGCTTCCCCACTACTGCCCTGCCTCTATGGGACTGGAAAAGAGAGGGGACAGTATTGGTGGTGGTGGGTCGTTGGGGGACGCAGGCTGCTGGGGGGTCTCCAGCACCTGTTGCACTTGGAGCTTCGTATTTTTGCAATGTGCATGAAAGTTAAGACCAACATTTCCTACAGCAACATTATTTATTTATTTATATGTATTTATTTATCACATTTATATATCGCCCCATAGCCGAAGCTCTCTGGGTGGTTTAATTTCTGGCCTTCCTCTCAAGACCATTCTCTGGGATTTAACACCATGCTTATTAAAGTCTTAATTTTTTTAAATTGTGTTTCTAAATTGTTTTTTGTGTTTTAAAATTTGTATATTTGTTTCTATTGTTTTTAATTGCTGTGAACCGCCCAGAGAGCTTTGGCTATGGGGCGGTATATAAATGTAATAAATAAATAAATAAATTTAAGAGAAGCCACTAACTTCAGAGAAGCTCCATCATAACAGTGCGGTGTAATGGTTAGGGTGATGGACTAGGACCTGGGTTTAAATCCCCACTCAGCCATGAAGCTCCTTGGGTGACGCTGGGCCAGTTACTGAATGTTGGGACGATTCAGGACACACAAAAGGAAGTATTTCTTCATCCGGTGCAGAGTTGAACGATGGAATTCGCTCCCACAAGAGGCAGTAATGACCAGTAGCTTGGAGGGCTTTTAAAGTGGATTAGGGAAATTCATGGAGGATGAACCTGCCAATGGCTACTGGCCACGGTGGCTATGTTCTACCTCCACTGTCAGAGGCAGAATGCCTCTGAATATCAGGTGCTGGGAATTGCAAGGGGGGGAGGTGCGGTTTTACTCTGGTTCTGATCCACCAGGCCTCTTCTCATATGGTGATATCATCATATTGTGCCTATGGATGGGATCCACTTGCTGGTGCCTGCTCAACTGCATTCTGTCGAACTGGCAGACAGATAGATCCATGTCGTGTCAATTATTTTCCCACTATCCTTTGTTTTTACCATTCCAATTTTCCTCCTCTGGAAAAATAACAATATGAAAGCAGTTTTCCCTCTACCCTGTGCCCCCTCCCCGAGTCCTCCCTTCTCCTCCTCCCCAAACGTATTGGATCCTCCCCCCCCCCAGCCCTAGAAGAAAGCAAAAACATTGCCTGGTCAGTCACCATCGGAGAAAGCAAAGGCGCAGGTTGGACAGTTTAACGTTAGCAAAGCAGGGGCACAGAATGCAAAGCAAAAGCACAGGCTCGTCAGCTTCAGATTAGCAAAGCAAAGTTTGATGCAGCTTTTTAAAAAAACCAAAATCCCTTGTTGGGAAAAGCCACGGAAACTCATAACATTCAGGATCAGTCGGCAAAGATGGCTAACATGCGGACTATCTTGGAGCCTGCTACCAAGTTCAATTTTAGCAAATTTTTCACCCATCCCTAATTGTGCCACAGAAAGTTGGCTTATCAAATGGATATGTGAAATGGGGGGGGGGAGGCGGGCTGACTGTCCCTCCCCAGCTTTCTTATACCCCCCACCCTGTGATGAGTGTGTTCAGTAGGCTCAAAAGGACATCCAGGTAAGAACAGAGGAAGAGCCATGCTGGATCAGGCCAAGGCTCAAGCACATTGAGCTCGACATGTAAGGGGGGGTCCTGGCCCATACAGGTTCCCTACTTGGGTGGAAAAGTGCTATGCAGGTGCATTGGGATGTGCGGAGAGCTCCTACTGGCACCGGCCAAACACATGGATGGCATGGCTTTCAGGAATGTCAAAATTGGGGGTGGGCTAGCCCACACGGCCCCTGCATATAATATTAATAAATAAATAAAATTTTATTTTTGAGGCGCCTATCTGGCCGAATGAACGGCCACTTTAGGTCACGTACAAAATACAATAATACAATAACATACCATATAGAAGCCAAGAAGGACCATAATCAATAATTAATAAAACACCAGTTAATAACAACAGTTAAAAGACTAACCCACCCCAGAAATCCCATAGGCCTGCCTGAACAACCAGGTCTTTAAGGTCAGGCGGAAACTTGACAGGGAGGGGGCATGGCAAAGATCAAATGGGAGGGAATTCCAGAGGGTGGGTGTTCATTCTTTGAACATGGCGTGGGTCATCTGAACAACCCTATAGAACCAAACCATTGGTCCACCTTGCACAGTATTCTCTTTCCTAGCCAGGCTACCTGAGATACTTTTGAAAGGGGGGTAGCAGCTCTTAAAAGTCTCTCCCCACCCTGGACCACTTGAAAAATCCTGGGGCTCTCAGCCCATCACTTAGCATTTTTCTTCTTCTTTAATGCCAGCATTATTATGAAAACCAGCACTGTCTTGTGAAAATCACAGGCCCTCGGCAAGGCTGCTGAGAAGGGCACCTTGAAGTGACAATGTTTTGAAGAAGAAAAAAACTAGTAGACTGCACCAGTGTCATGTCATGACTTAGTTGACTACAACCTACTGCACACAGCACAATTTAAATGTCATAGTCCAATCAAACGTCAAAGCTTTACTTGAAAACCTTTTTTGAACAGTCGTAAATATTTTAAGACATAGTAACTCAAAACACTTCCCTTACTTTATTTAAAATTTTAAGGGGAAAAAAATGAAGGCACTGGAAACTGTTAGCATACTAATTGTAGCATGCTTGAAGAGTTGTGCGTATTAATATCTGAGGGACAGACATCCTAACAACATTCACCTGAAAAAAAAAAAGAGTTGATTATAGCTTTGGTTTTAGATTTGACTAGTATTGTATCCATTCCAGGTACCTGATTTGACTTATAACGTCCCTATTCATTATGTTACCAATTAATCATATGAAACACTGTATTTCGGAAAGTGAAAAAGATTTCCATGGAATAGTAAGACTAGTAGGACGTTTTTCTCCCCAAAACCCTGGGGTGCTCCACATGTAAGCAGAGAAGTATTATAATAATAGCCTTTGTCAAGCTGGTGCCCTCCAAATGTTTTGGATTACAATTCCCACTAGCCCCAGGAGAGCATGACTGTGGGGTGCAGAGTCAAACAGGAGCATGGCTGCAGTGGCTTGAGCTGATGGAAGGTGCTGTTGGAAACAACTGCAGTCATAAGGGCTAGCAACTTGAATATCTTTTTAAAGTAGCGATTTGCAGGATGCTGGCTTTTATTGCTCAATATCAGATTATGGGCAACTGAGGAACTGCACAAAACAGACACAAGCACTTTCCAAGGTATCTAAGGAGTCTTGATCTCTGGACCCCCTCTCTCCTTCCTTCTTCTTTTACTGTATGTTGTTGAACTGTGTTCTGTTGAAATATGATTTGTATTTTAAGATGTATTTTGCGTTTTCCTTTTACATGTGTTTAATTGTGGTAGCCTATGGCTCTGAGCAATAAAGATTCATTTCATTTCCTTCCTTTTCAGAGAAATGAATTGCTAATCATTCCCATTTGAGGATCGCAATCTGCTTTATTGCATGGGGTCATGGCGAAGGCTTCCTCTCCCTCCCAGTTGCCTTTAAACTTCCCACTGCACCGAGATCCGGATGGGAAACAAGACAGCTGTCCTGAGGTAGACTAAAAAGTGGGAGTGGGGGGGGGATCCCATTTCACCGGCAAAAGAAAGCGACAGCAGCCTCCCCTAGAATGCCAACACAACATGCATCCTGCAGAGGCAGAGCAGGGCTTGATCAATCCCACATGAAGGAAACATCAGCGAAGGTGATTCATCCTTTCATAAGCAGCCCTGAAGGCAAGAGGCATCTTTCAGGCCTGCAATGTGCAGCCGAGCAGCTCAGCAAGTCGGTGTACTTTGTCACATCTGCACAGCATTAACATAGGAACCCTTGGCCTTCTGCATGCAAAGCGCATGCTCTACCACTGAGCTACGGCCCTTACCATGGGTGTGTGTGCCAACTGTCACATATGCCTTTGTGCTATGCTAACACTTGACTGCCTTGAAAGTGTCTCCCCACCCACCCACAACGGGCCACATTCACACCACACGTTCATTCCACGATTATTTAACTTTAAAGTCATGGCTTCCCCCAAAGAATCCTGGGAAGTGTAGTTGGTGAAGGGCGCAGAGAGCTGTTAGGAGGCCCCTGTTCCCCTCGCAGAACTACAATTCCCATACAATATATGGGATATAAATAAAATAATAAACAAACAAACAATTAGGATTGACTGTTAAACCACTTTTTAAAACCATCATGAAAATTCATTAGCATGGGTTCTCCCACATTATTATGCAGTTTTGACTAATCTACACATTTTCCTGACATAATGCAGTTTGGTATGTTATTTTCACCAATATATTCATTCTCATTCACACTTTCCCCTAACACATGCATTTCCGTAAACACTGCATGGTTGGGGAACAGCATCACAAAATTTGGACAACTGCAAATTCCAAAGAAGGGCTGCGTTAAGGTTCTCATATTGTTTCAGAAAGTGCAAATTTGATAGATTCATCTTTAAAATGCCACGTGAATTGCATTTCTCTCTCATCCTGACCCTGGAGAGCCACTCCCAGTCAAGAACAGGCAGCATCGAGCCTGACCTGTGCGAAGGCGGTGGCCTCTGTACCGAAGGGAGCTGAGAAACGCAGCAATGTTCCTTTCACGGTTTGTTCCCACAGGAGGAAGAGGAGAACGGGGGGGGGGGACGAGAAGAGGCCTGCCAAAAAACCTGCAGTTGTAGCACCTCAGGCTGCGTCCCTGTCACGTTGGATCAGGTTAAGCCAGCCTTCAATTCGGGGAAGTTAAAAATAGAGGCAGCCGCACAAAAGGCAGGTGAGAGACGGGAGGCGTCTCAGAGAAGGGAGGAGGCAGCACCTCCGCATTAGGAGCCGGCAGGGGAGAGAGTCCAGAGCTAAATCAAAATCATCCAATGCGTTTGGACATGGTGTGTGCATGAGAGAACCCAGGAGACTGGAATCACAATCAATCTAGGACCATTCCACCTGGTGCAGCTTTGGGGATTGTTAGTGTTGGAGGAGAGCTCTGTGCATATAATGGACTGCGAAAAAGACAAATAACTGGGTGTTAGAACAAATTAAACCAGAACTGTCACTAGAAGCTAAGATGATGAAACTGAGGTTATCCTACTTTGGACGCATCATGAGAAGACATGATTCATTAGAAAAGATAATAATGCTGGAGAAAACAGGAGGGAGTAGAAAAAGAGGAAGGCCAAACAAGAGATGGATTGATTCCATAAAGGAAGTCACAGACCTGAACTTAGAAGATCTAAACAGGGTGGTTCATGACAGATGCTCTTGGAGGTCACTGATTCATAGGGTTGCCATAAGTCAAAATCGACTTGAGGACACATAACAGCAACAACAAATTTATGGTATGCACTTGAGCCCCTCTTGCAAAACAGTAACAGTCTGGAGGTCCCCCCCCCCCAAATAAACACACTGATCATTCATGCAACTCACTGCCTGCCCATTTGCTACCGGGCAAGTTCAAGGTTCTCGTTTTGGTGTACAAAGCCCTGTGCAGCTTGGGACCAGGTTACCTGAAAGACCGTCTTACCCCTTATATGCCCAGCCGATCACTGCGCTCTGCAGGTGAGGGCCTCCTGCAGATACCATCTTATCAGGAGGTTCATTCTGCACAATATAGGACACGGACCTTTAGTGTGGCGGCACCTACCCTGTGGAATTCTCTCCCTTTAAATATTAGACAGGCGCCATCTCTGCTATCTTTCCGGTGCCTTTTGAAGACTTTCCTCTTCCAACAAGCCTTTTTGGGCTGCTTTCACACATGGGGCTAATAGCGCTAGTTTAACGGATTAAAAAGGTAGCACTTCGTTCCAGATTTCAAAAATCCCTTTCACACTGCAGTATCTGTTATACCAGCATTTTGCGCAACAGTCTTTCACACACAGAGCAGAGTTTTTCTCTCCCCCCCCCCCATTCGGCCTCACGCGACACTGGATGAGCACGTCTTCATCTACCTTTGGTTTGAAGCCTGTTCTTTCAGTGCATGGGGGGGCGGGTTTGAAAGAGGTGTGACCGCGATCAGCTGAGAGGCGCGGCAGCGCAGCAGCAGAGGCTCTGGTTGAGCACAAGCAGCAGCTGCACAGGCTGAGCGAAGGTTGCATGCTGGGAGGGCTGTTGGTAAGGGCGGGAATGCACTGCATGCTGGGATGGCTGTCATGTGAGCAGCGGCAGCTAGCGCAAAACTCCCGCAATCTTCCGGGTTCCCAGCCTGCTATCGGAATTTTTCTGGTATCATTTATTGTGGAAATTAGCACTAAACTTCCACTACATTCCACCAGAATTCCGGAGCTACCCGTTATGTCATGTGAAAGCTCAAATTTAATGCACAAATTAACGGGAAATAAATCATCAGAATAACAGAATAAAGTGCAGTGTGAAAGCACCCTAAGTTGAGACCTATCCCAGTCTGCATCTGTGTCAGAATTGTTTAACATGTTTTTAAATAATTTTTAACCCTTTTTAAGGTTGTTTTTTACATGTTTTTAATGCTGTTTTGTTTTAATGTATTTTAAGATCTGTTTTTATGATGTTTTAAAGTGTTTTAGTGCTTTGTCTGCCGCCCTGGGCTCCTGCTGGGAGGAACGGCGGGATACAAATTAATTAATTAATTAAATAAAAAATAAAAAAATAAAAAAGGGCTTTGTGAACTGGGACTGACACAGGCCTCCCTTACTTCCCCAGACCTTGGGGAATCTCTTGCCTTTTTGTGCCCCCAAAGAAACTGCAGCACCAGAGCTGAATACATACATACAAGCTGCCTTTCAGCCTCCGCTGTAAAAAGGCTACACCCCGAGGTGATTCTTTCGCTCAAGCTCATAAGCATGTTTGAATGGCAAAATGCCAGACACACAAATGTATACACGAGATCCGCTAGTTTTAAAATGGCCCCAATAAACGGAGGCGTGTCAGTCTAAGCAACCAGGCAATGCGGGGGGGGGGACACATCATGTCATTTGATGCATTTTTAGCGGTGCATACTGAAGGAGGAGAGAGAACAGAAAAGTGCTGGAGTCAGGGAAAATTCTTTTCAACCATCTGCTTCTCATTTCCACAAAGAAATCTTTGATTCCTTCATACGCAGAACAGCTACTGCGGCCAAGTTCTCCCTCTAAGCACCGTGCTAAATACTCGCAAGCAACTTCGCTGCTAAGAGAGAGAAAAAGGTTCCCATTATCTGGCAATTAAGAAACCTGCTCTTGGGTTCATGTTGGATATTTGTGCTGCGATTGAGAAGGGTGTCCTCTTTTGCAGAGCTGCTCTGAGAGCAACCAGCAATCCGGGGGCTGAGTTTAAAGGCCCCCATGATGGCTTTTACTGCCCTACGCATGTGGGGATGATAGCAGAGGGCTTGCTCTCTTCCTTCCCCCAAACCCCCAAGGCTTTAACAGAGTCCTCTACTTCACGTCTGTGTCCCAGGCTGTGCAGGGACCAAGTGGCTGGCGTGCCTCACCGGTGCCCTGCCCGCAGCTACCTCTGGCAACACCAGAGAGGACGGGGTTAAAGAGCCCTTTGCCCGTCCCTGCTTCAGCCCATCAGAGCCAGCCAGTGGGCGGAGCTTATGCTGCTGCCGCCACCCCCCTTTTACACATTGGCCAATTCAAAACGTGGCACGCCACTTGAAAAACTCATTCCCAACCAAGGTTTTAAACCTGGGCTCTTGATGCCAGGGCAACGAAAGGTGCTCGGGGCCAGCTGCAAACACACAACCCGAAAAGAAGCAGGACTGCAGCAAATATGGTATCTAATAGGGCAGAGAACCTTTGCCATCCCGAGAGCCACATCCCCTGGTGGTGAACCTTCCAGGGGCCACAAGCCAGCAACACTGGGTGGAGCAACAGATGCAATTCTTACCTTTGTACAACAGGCTTGCATTTTTGTTGTTGTTTTGAGCTGAAAAAAGGTGCAGCAAAGGGTGATTGAAATGATTAGGAAGGTTGGCACAGGAGAGAAGAGCGGCAGAGAAAACACCTATTTTGTTTCAAAACTCTCCTGCATGAGGTCAGTACAGAGAGATTAGACCCTGACGAGGGAAGTAACCTGAAACGCTGTGGGCACCAATATTACTTGGCGCTTCTTGAGGAACATGCAGCTGTTTGCTCTCCATTACTGTTTTTGCAGGAACAGCGGTGCACTCTCTCTACATGGAAAAAGCGAAAGGGCTCCAGGCATTCTAGTCAGAGAAGCAGGGCAGAACAGCCTCCTCTGGCCTCCAGTTGTTGAAGGACTGCAACTCCCATCATCCCTGACTGCTGGCCGTGCTGGATGCTGGGAGTGTTGGGTCCAATAACATCTGGAGGGCACCGGGCTGGGGAAGGCTGTGAAAAGAGGTTTACAGACAGGAAGCTGCCTTATACAAAGTCCAACCATTGGTCCATCTACCTCAGTGTTGCCGACACTGACTGGCAGCTGCTATCCAGGGTTTCGGGCAGGTCCCTCTCCCAGCCCTGCCTGGAGATGCCTTTGGGGATTAAACTTTGGACCCTCTGCACGCAAGGCCCTCCTCCATAATTCAAACTGGCAATCTACGTTTGGACAGGTGACTATCCCTAGGAATCATATAGAAACTTAGGAAGTTAGTCCATCAGTATTGACAACACTGGCTAGCAGCGGCTCTCCGAGGGTTTCAGGCAGGGGACATTAACCACTCCTACCAAGAGATGCTGGGTATCGAACCTGGGGCCTTCTGCATGCACAGAAGGTGCTCTACCACTCAACCAAGGTCTGTCCCCAAATGTGGAAGAAAGCAGAAAGAAAACGTTTCCCTCTGTTTCGCTCCCATAATGCACCTGATCATCCAGTTTCTTCACTGGAGCTGGAGCTGGACAGACGCTGACCTGGATGAAGGCCGCTTCCCGGCATCCCAAAAGGGTTACTTTGCCAGCCATGATATGATCTTCCCCTTCAATGTGCAGACACAAAAGACGGTTATGCTTAGGACACAGGAGTAATGCTACCGCCCAGTGTGCCTGGTCATTTGGCTCAGCAGGGTCTGCTAGACCATGCCCCAGAATCCCCTGCAATGCTCAAAGGGTTCTATGAAAGGGAAAAGCATGAAAACCAGAATGTCAGGACCCCTCCAGACTGTTGTTTTTTTTGAGGGGGGGCGCAGGTATATTCCGCAACATGTCATGGGTAATATTGTGATAATAGCACATTGAAAAAAATTGAAATGGACTGCCTTCAAGTCGATCCTGACTTATGGCAACCCTATGAATAGGGATTTCATGGTAAGGGGTATTCAGAGGGGGTTTACCATTGCCTCCCTCTGAGGCTAGTCCTCCCCAGCTGGCGAGGGCCTGCTCAGCTTGCCACAGCTGCACATGCCAGCCCCTTCCTTGTCTGCAACTGCCAGCCGGGGGGCAACTGGGCTCCTTGGGACTCTGCAGTTTGCCCACGGCTGCACAGGTGGCAGGGCACGTAACCCCTGAGCCACTCCCTGTGGGGTGATCTTTAGCTGGCCCTTGACACCCAGGAGACATGAGCAAGGATTTGAACTCAGACTCTGGACTCCCAGCCAGGCTCTCCTCCCCACTGGGCTATACCAGCTGTTATAATTAGTAGTGGATTTATACTGGACCGTCCACACATCATTCTTCTTTCTTAGTTGCTCTGCAAAGCTTCTCTATTATTGCCATCTGGAGGGGCACTCTTGTGCTATGGTTGCAAGAAAAGCAGGATAAAAAAAGAAAACGAAGAACATTTTTGGTAGAAAAAGTTACAGATTTCAGTAGGAAGCGATGGGACATGCACCAACTGGAAATGAAGCAGTATGTCCAGCCGAAAACTTCTGTCGGCTCAGAAAGTGGGATTGCGTTATAACAACCCCCATACCTTCATGGCCACAAATCATAATGAATGCACAAAAAAAGGACATCTTGAGGAGCCCTCAGAGCATCAGTCTACTTAGCCCAGTGCAGTCCACTTGCTTGCTCCTGCACACCAGAAGCCCCCTCATGTAGAAAGCTAGCAGAGGAGGGAGAAGGCCAAGTTAGAATTTTCCTCCCTGATGAGCTAGTTTTTTACACAGAGAAAACAGCTTCAAAGTGAGAAGCTTTCAAACAGGATCCAACACTGGAGGCCTTCAAGAGGCAGCTGGACAGCCACCTGTCGCGTATGCTTTAAGTTGGATTCCTGCATTGAGCAGGGAGTTGGGACTCAATGCCCTTACAAAACCCTTCCAACCCTACTGTTTTAAGATTCTGTGATTCTATGATCCTTTACCTCCATCTGGACTCGCTACAGCCCCAGCAAAGCTGTTCTTTTCTTCCACAACTTTTGACACCTTTTAAAACTGCAGAAGCAGAGATTGGATGATTAGCTGCAGCCTACGAAGTCCTTAAATTACATGTTCCAGGCTTTTCCTTTCAAGATCAATGGATCTGAATGAGATTGAGGAGATCTAGTTAATACCAAAGCGTTGTAATTAGGTAATTAGGAATCAATGAATCAAAAAGGGCTTTACACAACAAAGAGAGACAGATCATGAAAGAGAGGAACTGAAAATACCCTTGTTTGGAAATTCTGAGGCATGCAGAGTTTTGCTATGGCAACTTCAGCAGAGACACTGGGCCAACCCAAGCTTTTCTCCTCATCCTGAAGCAAATTCTCATGCTTAGAAAAATGGGACATTTAAGGCATTTCTTTCTGGCTGTCTGAAGATGACCTTTCAGCGTGAATCTTCTTTCCAGAGATTGCTATGTCTGATCCATAGTGGAACAGAGCGAAATATTTCACCATTCTCTACAGGGGTAGCACCTCCAGATATGGTGGACTCCAGCTCTTCATCAGCTGCAGCCCGCATGGCAATGGCGATTCAGGGATGACAGGCATTTACAGTCCAACAACAAACAACAGGAGGGCCGCAGATTCCACCCCAGCGCCGCTATACAGAGCATTTCCAACCCAATACATTTTGCACAGCCAGACTTTAAACGTACAGCTCCTCTCATGCAAAAGTTGTGGATACACAGAAGGCCCAGATCATTCCCATCGCTAGATGCTTCTTTTATCAAGAAATCGCTCTAGCTTAACATCGAGGAGACAGCACCCCGGAGGCTGAAAGACCAACTACAGAAGTCCAATGATATCATCTCCAAACAAAGAAAAACCAAGCGTGGATGCTGACTCTGGCAGGTAGCAATGTCTATATTTGTAGCTGTGCTAGTTTAGAACACTTTTTTCTCCTGCTTTACCCTTGAACATATGAAACTGGCTTATGCATTCATTATACCATTATTTATTACAGTTATTAGTTGCTTTTTCATGTAAAGTGACCCAAAGTGACTTGCAAAAAGAAACAAACATTAAAAAGCAAACAGGAACATCGACAACAAAATGAAAACCTAGTAGCACATGCCCTCTCTCTCTCTGTACACACACACACAATGAAATTTATCACCTGTCTTTCATCAGTAGGTCCTACGGCAGCTCACAACAATATAAAATACATTATTAAAAACAGTTTAAAACAATAATACACTCACACCAGAGAAGGTCCTAAGCCAGGGTGAAAATGTCTATAGGCAGGTCAAGTTACTTATTTATGTTTATTTATTAAATTTATATCACCGCCCTTCCTCCAAAGGAGCCCAGGGCAGCAACAAAACCCGCCCCACTAAAAGACAGAGAAGGACAGACCACAAAAGAGTCAGAATATCGGCCCATCTACTCCTGTGCTATTGATTCTGCCTGGCAGTTCTGTGGGATCTTGGGAAGGGGTCTCTCTCTCCGCCTCTGGTACCGGAGATCAGTGGGGCAGTGGAATCCACTGCGGGTTTTAGCTTCAGGACCTTGGACAGCTCCTCAAAAGTCTGGACTAAAACCCAAAGCGGATTCCACTGCCCCGCTGACATGGAGCCACTAGCCAACACTGCCAGAGATCCTTCAAGTGGAGAAGCACCCTGGGAGCCTGCACCAGCAAAGCACCTCCTCCCGCTTAGACAGAGCGGAATTCTGAGTGGCTCAGTTGCTTGGCAGAGGTGCACAAGCAAGGTTGGTAGTAGCAAACAGGGAAGGACCACAGCTCAGGGGCAGAGCATCTGCTTTGCATGCAGAAGGGCCCAGGTTCAATCCCTGGGTGGCATCTCCAGGTAGGCCCAGGAGAGACCCCTGCCTAAATCCCTGCGGAGCTGCTGCCAGTCAGTGTAGACTGTACTAAGCAAGGTGGACCAAGAGTCTGACTCAGCGTAAGGCTGTTGTTATGTGCCTCCAAGTCGACTACGACTTATGGTGACCCTATGAATCAGCGACCTCCAAGAGCATCTGTTGTGAACCACCCTGTTCAGACCTTGAAAGTTCAGGTCTGTGGCTTCCTTTATGGAATCAACCCATCTCTTGTTTGGCCTTCCTCTTTTTCTACTCCCTTCTGTTTTTCCCAGCATTATTGTCTTTTCTAGTGAATCATGTCTTCTCATTATGTGTCCAAAGTATAATAACCTCAGTTTCATCATTTTAGCTTCTAGTGACAGTTCTGGTTTAATTTGTTCTAACACCCAATTATTTGTCTTTTTCGCAGTCCATGGTATCCGCAAAGCTCTCCTCCAACACCACATTTCAAAGGAGTTGATTTTTTCTCCTATCTGCTTTTTTCACTGTCCAACCTTCACATCCATAGGTAAAGATGGGGAATACCATGGTTTGAATGATCCTGACTTTGGTGTTCAGTGATACACCTTTGCATTTGAGGACCTTTTCTAGTTCTCTCATAGCAGCCCTCCCCAGTCCTAGCCTTCTTCTGACTTCTTGACTATTGTCTCCATTTTGGTTAATGACTGTGCTGAGGTATTGATAATCCTTGACAAGTTCGATGTCCTCATTTTCAACTTTAAAGTTACATAAATCTTGTGTTGTCATTACTTTAGTCTTTTTGACTATGAACACCGTAAGGTAGCTTCATATTTTTCTAAGCACCAGCCATAAAGTTTAACTGTGGAAACCAGCACAGAAAGCCTCTAGTGTACTCTGCTATATTGTAAACATTAAAAATAAAAAAAAAAGCTGCTGGCAACAGCAGAAGGCAGAAAAGTGTCCCTTTGGATCTGATGCAGCACAATAGCTTGGAGGCGATCGGAGTGGCATAAATGGGTCTGTCACACGATCTCTGCCTTCCCCAACCTGGCAGTCTCCAGATGTTTTGGACTGCTGATGAGTGGGGCTATCCCACAAGAGCTGGAACGTGATTGGGTCATGCTGCACTGATTGCTTGGGACCGCCCCCCCCGACATAAAAACAACAATGCACCTGGCATCTTGCTCCTCTAAGGACCAAGGGTCCAAAACTAGTAAGACAGTGTGGAAGGGACTAAACTGCGACTTATATTTGTCAGGTGGTTTTTATCTTTTCTGAGTATGCCTTCAGCGAAGTGGTTGAAAGACCTACATTTTTGCCATGTGCTGGAAAGCTTTTTTTTATTGGGACTGGACAGCAAGACTAGACTCCTCACTAAGACTGCTCCACGACCTTGTATGCTGAGCTGCCTCTGAACAGGGAAGGCTGTAGCGCAGTGGCAGAGACTCTGCTTTGCGTGCAGAAGGTCCCGGGTTCAATCCCCGGTGCCATCTCCAGGTAGGGCTGGAAGTGTCCCCTGCCTGAAACCCTTGGCAGCCGCTGCCACTCAGTGTGCAGAATACTGAGCTAGATGGATCAGTGGTCTGTCTCAGTCTAACGCAGCTCCCTCTGTTCTAAGACGGTTCAGAAACTGCAGCTAGTACAGAATCCAGTGCCCAGACTGCTGACCAGGACTTGATGGCCTGAACATATAACTCCAGTGTAACTAGCTACCAGTTTGTTTCTGAGCCCATTTCAAAGAGGTTATAAAGCCTCCAATGGCTCAGGGCCCCTCAATACCTTGCACAAAGCCCTTAGCTGCACCCCATCTGAGAGATATTCAGAGGGTGGCAGTGAGAGAACAGGCTTTTATGGGGTATAGAATCATAGGATAGTAGAGTTGGAAGGGGCCTATAAGGCCATCAAGTCCAACCCCCTGCTCAATGCAGGAATCCAAATCAAAGCATTCCCAACAGATGGCTGTCCAGCTGCCTCTTGAAGGCCTCTAGTGTCGGAGAGCCAACTACCTCTTTAGGTAATTGGTTCCATTGTCATAGCAGACTAACAGTTAGGAAGTTTTTCCTGATGTTCAGTTGAAATCTGGCTTCCTGCAACTTGAGCCCATTATTCCGCGTCCTGCACTCCGGGACCATCGAGGTAGCCCCGATTGTGGAATGCTCTCCTCAGAAAAGCTTCCCTGGCATCACCTTTCCCATCTTTTTGCCGGTCATTTGGATGGTGGGTGTTTGGTGATCACTGGTGTTCATCCTGTGTAGAGGGGGTGGTGGATATTTTGTACTGTTTACTTTTTTTTGGATTAACACAATAAAAACTACATTGATTGATTGTTGCGATGGTGGGGGTGTTTCCAAACGAGTTATATATGGAGTAGGCCCATTCATATGAATAAACCTAAGTTGCTCATGTCCATTAATTTCAACAGGTCTACTTTGAAGAGAATGAGGTTCAAAAGTCCCAGGGCAGGTTACAACTATTTTAAAATATGACATTAAAAACAATTGAAAAACAACCTAAAATCTCAAAATAATCCCAAACTAACATTGGAACATTCAGACCATGGTATTCCCGATCTCTATGTATGGATGTGAAAGTTGGACAGTGAAAAAAGCGGATAAGAGAAAAATCAATTCATGTGAAATGTGGTGTTGGAGGAGAGCTTTGCGCATACCATAGACTACGAAAAAGACAAATAATTGGGTGTTAGAACAAATTAAACCAGAACTATCCCTAGAAGCTAAAATGATGAAACTGAGGTTATCATACTTTGGAGACATAATGAGAAGACAGGATTCACTAGAAAAGGCAATAATGCTGGGAAAAACAGCAGGGAGTAGAAAAAGAGGAAGGCCAAACAAGAGATGGATTTTATTCCATAAAGGAAGCCACAGACCTGAATTTACAAGATCTGAACAGGGTGGTTCATGACTGATGCTCTTGGAGGTCACTTTCATAGGGTCGCCATACATCATGATTGACTTGAAGGCACACAACAACAACAAAACATTGGATACAACCTTCCATTCTAAAACCTTTCTATTTAAAAATATTTCTAGGCTGCCTTTCTAAACAAGGCTTCTCTAACCTGTAAGGAAGCCTCCAGCCAGCCACTATTTTGCAGAAGGGATGCAAGTGCATACCAGACATTTAGGCTTGTGCAATCAAAGTGAATCAAAGTGCTCTGACATCCTAGCGTAGGGATAGGGAACCTTTCGCCCTCCAAATGTTGCTGAACTACCACCTCCATCAGCGCGTGGCCAGCGGCCAGGAATGATGGGAGTTGTAGCTCAGCAACACCTAGAGGACCAAAGGTTCCCCACAACTGTGCCTAGAGCAACAAATCCACTTCGAAAACGCATGCCTTTTTTTTTTCCAAATTAGGAAAGTGATGCGGAAACGTTCTGACAAGTGTGGGATGAACGAACGATTAGCAGGGAGATGTATGAACACTGCCTAGGCAAATCAGGATGAGTTGCTCATTGTCACATAACCTCCCTGCAAACAAATCAGAACCAACGCTCAGCACCAGAGCTTGGAAAAGTTACTTTTTTGAACTACAACTCCCATCAACCCCAGCCAGCACATGCTGGCTGGGGCTGATGGGAGTTGTAGTTCAAAAAAGTAACTTTTCCAAGCTCTCTGGACATAGTCTTACCTCCACAAAAGCTTTGTGCAGGTAATTCAGGATGTTGGCTCAAGAAACAGGTCATCTGAAGGAGCCCCACACTTTGGGACTACAGCTGCCATCATCGCTGACCAGAGCTTGGAAAAGTTACTTTTTTGAACTACAACTCCGATCAGCCCAATCCAGTGGCCATGCTGGCTGGGGCTGATGGGAGTTGTAGTTCAAAAAAGTAACTTTTCCAAGCTATGTACCTGACCAGTGGCTGCGCTGGCTGGGGCTGATGTCCCACATCTGGAGGGCACCGGGCTGGGGAAGTTTGTTCTAAACAAGACATTCCAAGGACTGCCCCTTCCTCACCCTGAAAAAAACCTCAAAGAATTCTCGTCGTTCTTTTGCTCTCAACTCCCCCTTCAAGTTTAGGCTCTGCACAACATAAGCCAAGGCAGAAGTCAAATCCGAGGGGAGGGGGAGGAATTGCAGGGGTTTTCCGCTCCACATCAGTTGCAAGCTGCTCGGATTTATTTTGTTAAGGAGAAGCTGAACTCTTCCCTTGCCCCACGCAGCACAAAACGTTTTGCTTCCTCTCTGTGGAAAAATGTTTGCCTGATCCTTAGAGATTAGAGAAGAATCTGGTAAGGGCCCCCGTCGGGGAGGCCACAACTGCTGTCGCAGGCACCCCTGTGCCAAAGCTTGCCTTTTGCTTCCTGTTATAGGCTAAATTTAGGAACCTTGCTTCCTGAGGGTTTAAAATAGGTGTTTTTGTGAGTGCCGGAGCCTGCACTACGCTGGACATGCTCCCAGCTGGCTTCCACTCCGTTCCTTGACAGTCAGTTGACGGACTGCACCAGCGCATTCAGATCTGCTTCCCCTCAGCCCATCGTTATTTGCACATATACTTATTCTATTTGTTGGTCGCTTTTCTCACCAAGGTGACCCAAAGCAGCTTATATTAACAAGTTAAAAACAACAGAGCCCCATTACCCTGTCCACAGGCATGCGGAAGGTCCCACGTTCAGTCCTGGCATAGCTATTTGAAAAAGGATGCAAGTTTGGGAAGTCCTTTGCCTGAGACTCTGGAGAGCTGTCACCAGGCAGGTGCAAATCTTTCTTTTGCTCCTCAACCAGTCAGCCCAAATTTCAAGAAAGGGGGATTCTGACTAAGCATTTGAAAGAACTTATTTGAAAGAACATTGGCAGTGGAACAGACAGCCTCGGAAGGTGATGGACGCTCCTTTGTTAAGAGGCTTTTAAGCAGAGGCTGGAATGCAAACTTTTAGGGATGCCGTTGGAGTGGGTTTCCTATATTGGCAGGGGGTTAGGCTGGATGATCTTTGAGATCCCTTCCTACTGTTACAATTCTAGATGATACTAGGCTAGATTCTAACATTGTAAGGCAGACTCATCTGCCCATCAAACACAGCATCTGGCATCCAACTGTGCCAACCGAATGCTTCTGAGAAGTTCTTCTGGGAAGTTTATTTATGTTTATAAAATGCTTCATGGACGTTTACAAAAAAAAAGCATGTGATGGCAACAGCTAACCCCTTTTTTGCCCCCAGAATCCAGTGTTTAGACTGTATACTACTTAGATGTGACAGCAGCCACCCTGAGCAACCAAGAGTTTATCCATTCATTCGAGGATCTTTAGACCCAGCTTTTTCACCACATTCCAAGGGCAGCCCACAAAATCCCAAAGTGTTTTGAAACCTACCAAAAACAATGTCCCCTAAAAGCAGTAGAATCTGCTATGAGGAGCAGAAACATAAAACCCATCAGACAAGAGAAAATGGATGCAACAATCAATAAAAGGCAATAAAACATTTTGCCTTGGGGAAATGACACCAGCATAGGTGCCAGGCAAGCCACCCACCCACACACAGAGAAGAGAATCCCACAGATGTGGTGGCTCGAAGCCACCACTGAACAGGCCACTTCCCCTGCAGAGCAAGACTCTTCTGATTGTTTGCCTCCAGATGAATTCCTCCCACAAAATAACGTCCAAGTGCACATTGGGAAATTGAGGTCTGAGTACACCATACATTTAAAGCAACCCTCAGGAGGGGAGAGTGTTCTTGCACTCGGGTCCTGCTTGCGGGCTTCCCCCAGGCACCTGGTTGGCCACTGTGAGAACAGGATGCTGGACTAGATGGGCCACTGGCCTGATCCAGCAGGCTCTTCTTATGTTCTTATGTAACCCCCACCCAAAGAATCCTGGTAACTGCAGTTTACCCCTCACAGAACTACTGCTGCCAGCCCCCTTAACAAACTACAGTTCCCAGGATCCTTTGTGGGGGGGATGAGCTTTAAATGTATGGTGTGTACACAGCCAATGTTTGTGTAACTGAAATGGATTAAAGCGTTCTGTCGCCCTAGTGCAGCAAATCCACTATAAAAAAAGAAACAGATTAGGAAAGGGACGAAGCAATGCATTGAAAAGTATGAGGCAAACGAAGGACTAACGGGAAGTCGTACGAACACTCTGCAAGGAAAACAGGATGAATGCAACAAACGTGTAACAAAGACGAAGTCTGTGCGAGCAAATCAGGATGAATGCTCAACAACCACGTCAGCTGGAAGAGTCCTTAGTGTGAGGGCAGGCACATGTAAAGTCAAGACCATTCTGCAGGTTCCCAAATCAGGAAGGGCTTTGAAGGGCAGGACATGCAAAGAACAGACCCCAGAAGAGGTCAGGGATGGAGAGTGGGGTGGAGCAAGTGAGCTTATCATGCAAGACCACTGCACTTGACCACTGTCCTGCAGGCAGAGAACACTGCCTTCAAAAAATAAGAAAAAAAGTTACACATTGTATGTCTGAAGGAGATAGCAAAAGCTGAAGTTCTGAAGCATCCCAACACAGTATTTATTAATGGGAGGTGGGGGGGGGAGAGAGAAAGGAAGACACAAAAAGATTCAACATCAAGAGACATCTGGGTTGTAAATGTCAGCGGAAAAAGCCACGCAGTTATGCTGCAAAGGAATTTGGCTCAGCGTTCCTGGGAATGTTCTTTAGAAGGAATCCATCTGAAGGCGATTGTTTGAAGCAAGGACTCTCTACTGCACTCTCAAGCTCAAAATACCATCAATTTGCTCTTTTTTCTCTTTTTTGGGACAAAAAACCCCCCTCATACCATTGCAAAGCAATACAAGCACTACACAACACTTTACTCATGTGCAAGCTGGCGCCATGCTCTCCCCATCAAGTTAGCCTACGCGTTTCCCCAAAACTCCCAAAGCTAAATTTGAAGGGAGAGGAAGGAAGGAAGGAACGAGTCTGTGGTTGGAGACCCACTTCCTGCCTCTCTCCACCAGCTCCCCACCACAGATGGGAGGATGACTGAACCCTCTCCTGAAGACATGCACAACCACAGTGCTCAATCCTTTTCCATACCCCAAGTTATTCATCTTGGTGCAGCAAGACCTCCTCCTCAAAATACAGAAAACCACCATTTAAATAATCCTAATTGGCTAAGAACCTCCCCCCTCCAGAAAAAGCAGCCTGGATGAGCTGTCAGAAGCTTCTCTCCTTCACTCAGGCCATCTGGAACCATTTGCTGCACAGGTACATTTTACTGGCGCTTCTGCTGTTTGCTCGAGGTATAACGTGTCTGGGATTGCGGCCAACCTGAGACATTGTGGAGCCCGAGAGAGAAAATCTAGATGGCACTCCATCCCCCCCCCCCAATTAATATGGGGCACAATGCACCACGCAGTTCTCCTCTGCCAGCTTCTTTGTGGGTTGAGTAAAGAGTCTTACAGGTTCTGCTGGTGGGCTCCGAGTGGACAGCACCATGCAAGACAGCTCTTGCTGGCCTGTACCACTTCTGACTGCAAGTTGGCTGGTTGAATGCTCACCCACAAATGCCTTCCCCATTGGAACACAGGAAGGGGCCTAATACTGGTCCATCTAGCTCAGTCTCTCCTAGACCTACCTGGAGATGCTGGGGATTGAACCTGGGACCTTCTGCATGCAAAGAAGCTGCTGCACCACTGAGCTACGCCCCTTTCCCCACCACACACATCTCCATCATCAAGAAAACTAGCATGTCAGGGTTTCTAGGCTAGGGTTGTCTCCGACATGCTGGTGTGAGGTGGCAGTGTTGGTGGAACTAAAACCTGCCATTTGCACATCCATTGTTCACAACCGTTGTTCAATGTGGTACATCTTCAGTTACTGTTTGTAGAAACAACATCTAAGACATGTTGTTGTGTAAATTTGTATAGATATTAGCAGAGAACGTCAGCAGTCTGAAATGCGTGTGTGCCAGTGTGTGTGTTCACCTGAGTAGCAGGCTTTTACCCTGCACTGAGATCACCGAGACTTAAGACTTAGTAAAATAAGAAAAGCTACTTTATTTCAGAGCTTGGAAAAGTTACTTTTTTGAACTACAACTCCCATCAGCCCCAGCCAGCATGGCCACTGGATTGAGCTGATGGGAGTTGCAGTTCAAAAAAAGTAACTTTTCTAAGCTCTGCTTTATTTATAGAAATACATAGTAGATAGGAGAGGCATACCTAATTCTAACTAACTAACTAAGCTGGAGGCGCAACACCCAGGTTTGGGAGTTGCCCTCATGGCTCAGGAGGAAGAGAGCAGAGACAAAGGTGCCTCCTCTCTCTCAAACAGTCGAAGAAGAGAAGAGAGGAAAGGGCGGGAGGAGGAGAGGCAGCTAAGCTTTCCTAAGACATATCAGTCTAACGACAGAAGGAAGTCAGTCAGAGCATCACAGGAAAGGTAGTCAAGCCTAGTCATCTGGAGGACCCTCACTCCATCTCCCTTCTGGAACATGAACAAAAGAACAAAACAGGAGTTGCTCTTGCCCCACTTCCAACAAGACATACTTGGCAGGGCCATACATTGTAGAAAGATCCACAGATTCACATTATTATATACAAAATATGTATGTATGCGCTATAAGTAAATATAAAATGAAATTAGACTGGGGAGCAAACACTAACCTGTGTAAACGCTACGCGGTCTTTAAGGGTGCTCTCTAGACTGACTAGTGCTGGCCCGATCAGGAGTTAATCTTCTAGGCTTGTTGCCAGCACCGGGGAAGATGCAACCCCAGAAACAACCCCAGCGAAACGATTCTCCCACACCCAGGGATGCAGAAGTGTGTTGGATGGCAGCGGATGCATCTGTAGCACCGTACAAGAAGGATGGAGGCTGGCAAAAATATGCTTCTAGGGAGGGGAATGGAAGCATTTCCAGAGAGACCCAGAAGGCTATATTTGGCCCCCAGACCTGAGGCTCTGCACCCCTGCTTTATAGAACTGTGGGTTCTTGGAGAGAGGGAATGAATGACTACTCAATCAGGCCATGCCTGTGGTGTAAATAACTGCTGTAAGCTGAAGGATCCATTCCTAATACTCATTTACTCATCCCCCACCAAAAGAGAAAGATGATACAGATTTGCACAACAATTGCAAATGGTAATTTATACGTACAGATACAAATTCAGAAATAATTACTATCGATACATATACTGTAATAACGTAAACATCATGCTGTGCAGTTCACAGCTCCACAGGTAGGTGGTGTGATGCGAACTGCAGCTTGAACACTTATGCTCCCCCCTCGCGTGCATGGCACATGCGCCCCCTGCCACTGCCCACCTTGGCAAGCGAGCAAGGCTGCGGCAGGAACAGCCTCGGAGAACGGGCAGCTTAGGTGGGATGGTGCTGCCGCTGGCAACAGCCTGGGCAGGAGGCCAGTGTGCAGCCTAGGCATACCGCACAATGGCAAAGTTTGTCTGCAGCAGCAGCAGCCCAGGCAGGTAGACAGAAGACTGGTGTGCGGTGCGCTGTCAGAGTTTGTCCGGGGCAGCGGCAGAACAGGCGCAGCAAATAGTTTGTGAAGGGGGTGGGGGTGAGTTGGTGAGGGGAGTGAGCAAGGGGATAAAGACCCCTAGTAGTTTAAATAGGAATGCAATACATCTCACCTTAGCGGGGAAGATTGCGACCAAGTGACCTGTGTGCCTGCCTGCCCACTCTGCTGTCCAGATGCTGCAAACTTCAAGGCCCCTACAGGTCTTCTTTCATAGGATTTAAAAACAAAAAATCTTTAAAAGCCCCTTACATAGGCTGCCCTCTGTAAAGCAGGACACCCCAATTCCTAGATGGCAAGCAAAACTTTGATTTAAATCCCATGGCTGTGGAAGCACACTGCATGCTGGGCTGTTGCACAGCCGTGCTATGAGGTCACTGAACAGTTATGCAGCAAATGCAATTAATTAATTGCCAGTTCCCAAACATGGGTGATCTGGCTTCCCAGAGAAGGGGGAAAAAATTAAATCAGATGACTCAAAGTTCCCTGGAAGGATTTTTCTCCTCTGAAATGTTTCTCTTTGACTCCAGCTTGCCCAAGAGGACAGCATCCTAAATCCAAACTTGTATAGTTGCCCAGACAACTACCTTCACACACTCTATTAGTGGTTTATTAGGATTTTATTTATTTAAAAAGGAAATATGACTTGTAGCAGTGATGATCACTGAGGACTAAGCAGTCTTGGATCCCATTTCCAGCGGACTGTCAATGAAGCAACACATCAGTGTTAGACTAGGACCTGGAAGACGTGGGTTCAAATCCCCAGTTAGCCATGAAGCTGACTGATTGACCTTGGGCCAAGTACTCCTCCTCTCTCTCGCAGCCTAACCTTCCCAACTGATCTTGGGCTTCCAAACAGGGAGAGCATTACGGTTGGAAGCCATTAGCTTTCCCCTCCCACCCTTTATTTTTTAACAATCTTACAGTGCAAGATTTAAAACAGGAAGCAACTTGTATAAAACCCATTCTGTCCTTACTTGTCACCAGTGACTAGACAACTGGCTATTTACAAGCCCAGGGTAAATGAAAAATGAAATGGACTGCCTTCAAGTCGATCCCGACTTATGGCGACCCTATGAGTAGGGTTTTCTAGGTAGGTGGTATTCAGAGGTGGTTTACCATTGCCTCCCTCTGAGGCTGAGAGGCAGTGACTGGCCCAAGGTCACCCAGTGAGCTTCATGGCTGTGTGGGGATTCGAACCCTGGTCTCCCAGGTCGGAGTCCACCACATTAACCACCACACCACATTAAATTCAGCAACCCTAAAACCAGAAATGCTGTTATATGCCTTCAAGTTGATTATGACTTATGGCGACCCTATGAATCTTTTGGATGTATTCATAGGCTTTTCATGGTAAGAGGTATCCAGAGGTGGTTTACCACTGCCTTCCTCTAAGCCTACGGCATCCAGTATTCCCAGGCACTCTCCTATCCGAGTACTAACCAGGCCTGACCCTGCTTAGCTTCCAAGATCAGACTAGAGTGGGTGTGTTCAGGGTAGTATGGCCGCAAGCTAACACCAGAAATAGGCTTCCACTATCTTTTTTAAAAGCCCTGTTAGATTAGATCAAGAATCCATTTAATGCAGTGTAGGGAGTCTAGCGCCCACCAGATGTTCCTGGACCTCCCATCATCCCTGACCATTGGCCATGCTGGCTGCGGCTGGTAGGAGGTGAATAGAGGGCTTTTTCAATAGTGGCCCCCACCCTGTGGAACTCTCTCCCAAATGATCTCCGCCATGCCCCTTCTATGATGAGCTTCCGCCGGGCCTTGAAGACCTGGCTCTTCAGGCAGGCTTTTGGGGTGGGTTAGGTTTTTACGGTTATGGTTTTAAATTTTAACGTTTTAATGTATTGCTTTTTATCTTGTACGTCGCCCAGAGTGGCCGGACAACCAGCCAGATGGGCGACTAATACATTTAATAAATAAATAAATAAAGTCCAAGAACATCTGGTTGGCCACTGTGAGAACAGGATGCTGGACTAGATGGGCCACTGGCCTGATCCAGCAGGCTCTTATGTTCTTATGGAGGGCCACAGGTTCCCCACCTGCTGCCAACAAGGGCCAGCCAGATGCCTCCAGGAAACCCATAAGAAGGGCTCAGTATCTCTTTGACTTTGATCTCCAGCAGCTGGAACCCACAGGGACACAGCCTCCAGCCACAGAAGGTGTATTATGAACAGCCACTGATTAAATTCATCTCCCCCACAAATTTGTCCATTCCCCTTTTAAAGCCATCGACAGAAGTGGCTGCCACATCCCTGATGTTTATTCTGCCTTCTGTGGAAAAAGTAGTTTCTGTCCTCTGCTCTGTAACTACTATCAAATCAGTTCCACTGGACGGAAGGCACCAAGTTATTTATTTATTTATTATTCAATTTGTATCCCGCCCTTCCTCCCAGCAGGAGCCCAGGGTGGCAAACAAAGCGCTAAAAACTCTTTAAAACATCATAAAAACAGATCTTAAAATACATTAAAACAGCATAAAAACATTAAAAAAAAACACTTAAAAAAAGCGTTAAAAACATTATTAAAAAACATATTAAGCAATTCTAACACAGACACAGACTGGGGTGAGGTCTCAACCTAAAAGGCTTGTTGGAGAGGAAGGTCTTCAGTAGGCGCCAAAAAGATAACTGAGATGGTGCCTGTCTAATATTCAAGGGGAGGGAATTCCACAGGGTGGGTGCCAATACACTAAAGGTCCGTTTCCTATGTTGTGCGGAATGAGCCTCCTGATGAGATGGTGTCTGCAGGAGGCCCTCACCTGCAGAGCACAGTGATCGACTGGGTATATAAGGGATAAGACGGTCTTTCAGGTGTCCTGGTCCTGAGCTGTATAGGGCTTTGTACACCAAAACTAGAACCTTGAACTTGGCCCGGTAGTTCTTGGTATAAAAAAGCAAGGCGGAAAAAAACCACCTGCCTGCCCTTTCCACACTACTTTCCACTACTACTTTACAAACCCCTGTCACTAACACCCCCATCACCATTTAACCATCTTCTTTTCTGTAACTTAAAAAAAGTGATTTAACCTCTTTGTGGGGAAAGGACTCTCGACCCAAGATCATTCTGATCTCCCTTTTCTGCAAAGATTTTCCCCCCAACTCTATTTTATCTTTTTACCCAAGTCCAAACCGCCTTGCCCTCTGTTCAGGTTGCAATTCATAAACACCATCCCGTCAACAGAAGCGATGCACTCGGCACGTGCGGTGGTCCCTGAATATTTGTCTGTAAAATGTGCTTTTTCCCCTTCAAGGGCTGGACTGTTTATTCATTTAAAGGCCTCCTGAACATCTGAGTTCCGGCTCCCCTGACGGCATCAACCTCTGCTGCCTCTCCTTTTGTTTAGATTCCACTGCCATGAGAGCTGGATACTGTGGGGAGGGGGGAGGTACGTGTTCTTTAACTGTTCGTTCTCCTGATCTTGTTGCTCCCTGGCAGACTTTACCCAACTGAAGCAGAACATGCCAGCAGATTTGCAGCGCGCAAGCAGCGCCGTCAACTTCAATGGGATTTAACGTACTCCGAGTTCCAGCCAGAGAGATTTGAGCCGAACAATGAAAAAGATTAAAAGACGTCCGGTCTCAAGGCCACAGCACAGATGACCCACCCTCCCCCCAAAAAAACAAGGAAAAAAAGAGAGGCATGCTGGTGAACATCTTTGCTGTGTGACTCGCAGCCGTTGGGTTTACCCTAAACGGACCAAGTTCATTCAGGTTTCCTTTCACCGTCCTCCTGATCAGAACTGAGACTGCACACTCCTTGAAGCAGAGACTTGCCTTTTTCAGACTGTGAAGTTTTAAGAGCCCCATATACAATGACAATTCTATCTACTTTCCAAATATCTTCCACCTAAAGGCCATCATCCACAGATGGTGGAGGGGGTGTGAGGTAAGGATGGGAGAGCCTGTCAACGTTGGATTCTCTAGTTTTCTCATTTTTCCAGTCTTAAGTCCAGTTCTTCACATTAGCGTGCGGTTTTTTAAATTTTTTAAATTTAATTTAAAAAAAATTCCTCGTGAAAATTCATTAGCACTTCAGTCCAAACTTTTCCTAATATACACGTTTGTATGCATGTCTGCCTAATACATGCATTTTTGGAAAGCAATTTCCCCAAATACAAAGCATTTTGCATGTTATTTTCACCAATATATGCATTTATATGCACACTTTGCCTTAGTATATGGCTTTCTGTACACGCTACTTGGCTGAAGAACGGCATCGCAAAATTCAGAGAAGTGTGAATTTAGCAGGATGGTTGTGCCCTGGTTTGCCTGTTGTTTTGAAAAGTGAAAATTAGGCCAGTTCACCTTTAAATGCAAACTGAATCAACTTTCTCCCCTCCGCCCCCTCCCTGAAGGAGGAGAGGAACCCTCATTCCAATTAATGATAGTCCTCACAGACAAGCAGTGACTTGTCCCAGGAAAAGGAGTCACCCATTGCACCAAAACAAAGACAAATGAGCTCTCAAAGCCCCAGAAGAGGAAGTGCCTTTTTGATGGGGCATTTCCTGTTTCCTGTGCCAATCAGGGCACAGCATGGAAAATGCTTCAAGTAGCAGCCCTCTCTGACGTAGTTATGTTGCATGAATGAGGCCTTTGGGAGGGAGAATGCGAGAGGCAGAAGCAATTCATTTACACCGACTGAAAAAATAAATAATCGAAATACTGATAGTTTTCCTCTACATTTGCATATTCAAAGCACGTACAATTAGTTCTGCCTTATATGCACATTTTGTTTTTTTTAAAAAATAATGATTTATTCAGGAGATGCCACTGGTTTCCCAACAGTTTCTCTTTCTGCGCAACTGCCAGTCCTTGGTAGACAGCAAATGTGGGGAACCTTTAGCCCTCCCGATGCTGCTGAACTACAACTCCCATCAGCCCCAGCAAGCACGGCCAATGGGCAGGGATGTTGGAAATTGTAGTTGAACATCTGGAGGGCCAAAGGTTCCCCTTGCCTAGTATAGGGCAGGGCTGGGGGATGTCAAGTGTAGGGGCTGAGTGGGGGACATCAGGCCTCTCTCTGGGCCACACCCCCAAACCAGGCCTCACCCCACACCAGCCCCACTTCACGCTCCCTCAAGAGGCAGGTACCACACCCGTTGCTCTGCCGACTTTTGCCCCTGGTCCTGCCCACCCCAGGAACACAGGACGCTGCCCGATACTGGATCAGACCACTTGCCCATCCAGCACAGTACTGTCCACACTGACTGGCAGCAGGTCTCCAGGGCTTCAGACAGGAAAACTCTCCAACACTACCTGGAGATGCCATTGGGGATTGAACTTCTGCATGCAAAGCAGATGTACTACCAATGGAGGCATGGCCCACCAGTGCAGTGCGACTCCCAGAAGTTTCTCCAGTCGGAAGAGAAGGCAAGGTCGCAGGCAGCAGGGCTGCTTGTGGAGTGAGTCTACATGAGCAGACAACGGTGGGGTTCGAGATCCTGAAGGGAGGGGTGGAGAGCTTCAAGAATAAGAGCGAGACGTTGGAAGGAGGTGTGGAAGCAAGACTCACCAGGAGTCGGCATGGATGTCCCGTGGAGAGGAAAGGGGGGGGCTTTATATGGGAAGGAGAGAAAGGTTTAGATGAGCAAAGGGGGTTCGGCCTCTATTGGATGGCTGAAGTACATCGCAGGAGGAACGACCAGCAGGCAGGCGGCTGGCTGCACAAGACAGAGTGGAACACAGGAAGTTGCTCTATACCAAGCCAAACCTTTGGTCCATCTAGCTCAGCACTGTTGACACCGACTGACAGCAGCCAGTGGAGGTTGGTGGCTCCAATTTCAGCAGGACAATGAATCCACTCCGGGTTTTAGTCTGAAATTTCAAGGATTGTCCAAGGTGCTGAACAGCTCCTTGAAATTGTGGACTAAAACTCAGAGCGGATTCATTGCCCCACTGACTTCAGAGCCACCAGCCTCCAGTGCAGAGCTTGGAAAAGTTACTTTTTTTGAACTACAACTCCCATCAGCCCCAGTCAGCATGGCCACTGGATTGGGCTGATGGGAGTCGTAGTTCAAAAAAGTAACTTTCCCAAGCTCTGCTCTAGTGGCAGTGGCTCTCCAGAGTTTCAGACAGGGGACATTCCCAGCTCTATGTGGCGATGGCAGGGATCGAACCTGGGCTGTTTCTGCATGGAAAGCAGAGGCTGTACCACTGAGCTACAGTCTCACCCCAAGAGAGTGTGTATGAAGGCCACATTATTAGCTGATGAGATATTCTTACAGTATTTTTTCACTTGAAGTCTTCTACCTCAATTTAAGAATGGCCTATGACAATGAAGAGCATGTCAAAATATTTTAAATAAAATATAATAGGCGCCTGGATTATAAACCTGATTTCACACACACAAATGTAAGGAATCCTCAGGTTTCTTGCACAAGCACCCATTTGCCACGACTCCTCAGGAAACACAGCACTATCCTAGAACTCAAGTCAGATAGTCAGTCCCAACAGAAATACTACCTAGTGCTGGCATACCACTGAATTTTCTCCTGCTGAATCCTTGCCTCTTCCACCTTCACATTGTCTGGGCTGCAAGCACATCTTCAGGTTAGGATCCGTCTCTTTTTGATAACATTACGCTGAGTGTTGATGGGAATCAGTTGGGAACAGAAAAGAGACAGACCAAAGTTTCGGCTCACGATGCAAGGTAGACATCCTCAACATGCTTACTTGAACGGAGATTTTGGTGGAGACTTTTGGATTGCGGTTAAGGGCAAACTGAGCACTATGAACAGTGCGCTTATCGTTGCTCTTGCACAAGGGACTCAAAGCGGTGGTTCCTAAATAACCCTTAATTAATGAAGTACGTCCCATTTTAATGTCCGCATGCTACTAGATTTGCAATGGAAAAACATAAGACTTTACACAACAGCATGAAACCAAAATGGTGCTTCAGACCTAGGGATGGGGGCCGGGGGGGGGGAGATACTGAAGCAATACCTGAATAGAAACACAGCTTTCCTTTGAAACTGACACTTCTTCAAATCATAGAATAGTAGAGTTAGAAGGGGGCCTATAAGGCCATCAAGTCCAACCCCCTGCTCAATGCAGGAATCCAAATATTGTGATGCAGTTCTCCAAACAAAAAGAGCATATATTTGGGGGTGGTGAGGAAGGGTGTTCAAAAAAGCATGTGACAGCAAGGAAAGACATGCATTACGTCAGAGGAAACTGTTCGCAGGAGTATGTAAATTAGGAAAAATTGAGTGGAAAAACGCAGACATAAGGATTCATGGGCATGAAAATGCATATGAATCTTTGATGCAGAAGGGGGATGGACTTAACTTGAGATTGGAAAAATGAGAAACCAAAATGCATGTCGGGCCAAGAAAATCTAGATTTCACATATGCGCTCATTGGGTCTGAACTAGCCGTGACTGACCAGGAACAAGACCTTGGGGTCGTAGTGGATAGCTTGATGAAGATGTCGACCCAGCATGCAGCTGTGAAAAAGGCAAACTCTATGCCAGGGATCATTAGGAAAGGTATTGAAAATAAAACTGCCGATATCATAATGCCATTGCATAAATCTATGGTGTGGCTGCATTTGGAATACTGTGTACAGTTCTGGTCGCCTCACCTCAAAAAGAATATTGTAGAGTTGGAAAAGGTTAGAAAAGGGCAACCAAAATGATCAAGGGGATGGAGCGACTCCCGTAGGAGGAAAGGTTGCAGCATTTGGGACTTTTCAGTTTCAAGAAAAGGCGAGCAGAATCATAGAATAGTAGAGTTGGAAGGGCCCTATAAAGCCATCAAGTCCAACCCCTGCTCAATGCAGGAATCCAAATCAAAGCATTCCTGACAGGTGGCTGTCCAGCTGCTTCTTGAAGGCCTCCAATAAGGAGAGGACATGATAGAGGCATATAAAATTATGCACAGCATGGAGAAAGTGGGTAGAGAAAATCTTTTCTCCCTCTCTCATAACACTAGAACGTGTGGACATCCAATGAAGACGAATGTTGGAAGATTAAGGACAGACAAAACAAAGGACTTCTTCATACAGGGCATAGTTAAACTATGGAATTCGCTCCCACAAGAGGCAGTGGTGGCCACCAACTTGGATTCCTCTAAAAGAGGATTAGATAAATTCATGGAGGATAAGGCTATCACTGGCTACTAGCCATGATGGCTATTCTCTGCCTCCAAAGGCAGAGGCAGTATGCTTCCAAATACCAGTCGCTGGAAACCGCTGGACGGAAGAGTGCTCTTGCACTCAGGCCCTCCTTGTAGGTTTCCCACAAGCATCTAGTTGACCACTGTGAGAACAGGATGCTGGATCAGATGGGCCACTGGCCTGATCCAGCAGGCTCTTCTTATGAAAACGGAACGATGAGAAACCACAATTGACAGATTTGCCCACCCCTATTCAGACCACATATATATGTGGAACTTTCTCAGGAGAATGTACGTGTGTGTGGCTGTGTGAGGTGGAGATAGAAGGGAAGAGGACAAGGCTCACTATTTTAAATATTCTGCAAGATTCCTCTTTCCAGGAAATACACAGAACCCGTCTGGCATGCAAAAGAAGGATTTTTATTTTTTTTAAAAGACGTCTTCATAATTTGTGTATCCCCATCCAGTTTCCAGCACATTTGGAAAATAAAAAAGGGAAGGGGTTGAGATCATCTGAAATTTGGAATTCACATGCATTTTACTACATCTGCTCTGAATTAAGCTTTTCATAGGACTGCCTCGCATGTAATAGGATAATTGCTTACAGATTTCAGTTCCCCCCCCTCCTTCAGTGCTTTCTCTTTCAAAAACATGAATTTTACAGGAAGGCAGGGGAGGGGAAGCCATACAACCCAGAATTCTCTTGCAGAAGAATACCAGAGAAAGAGGGAAGAAAAGAGGGTGAATCACTCGCAATACCATAAAATGAAGTCAAACTGAACAAAAAGCTCAGTTTTAAAGATATTCTCCTGAAGGCCAAAGAGGGGAAAGAAATAAACATACATGAACCTGCCAATCTCTCCATTTAGTAGTCAGCTTTATAAATATATGGTACAGTGATCAAAACAAGTGACTAGAAAAACAGGGTTCTGCATCTTCCGTCAGCACAGTCACCTCACCAAGGTAGGAGGCCGGTCTTGCAGGGGGAGCCTTTTTGTACCCAAATCCATACCTGGGGAATCCCATGTGATACACATGATACACAGCATGATACACATTTGTGGTTTTTTGGCGCTGCAAGACTTTCCTCTCCCTGCACAAACCACAACACTGCTGCAGTTGCAGTGGGAAAAGTATGCTACTCGCCGGCTACATCAATGCTAGGTGTGCAATTGCCCAAGCTTTTGGAGGTCAGAAGTTAAAGATGCTCATCAGCTAGTTGCCATCACACAGAAATACACCTGCCAGCCAATTAACACAGATGCTTTTCCAGCTCCTGAGCATTTGGCTGGCAGGCTCTGGATGAAGTTCCCTGCTGGTAAAATAACTAGATATTAACTCTTCTCAGCGGAAATGCATTTCTTTCTATTAATCTTCATCAGGGGCTCTTTTTACCATGATCTATTAATCCAATTAAAAAGACCTGCCATCCTCAAGCTGCTGGCTCTGAAACAGTCCCATGGATATCTGCTTTGGGAAGAAAAGCCATTTCAAGCCTGCTGTCTTTCAAACTCAATCTAAAACTTAGTTACTCTTTAGTTTAGATCAGATACCAGTTAGAATATCCTGGCACGAAGTCTACAACTGCAGCACATTCATCCCGGGTTGGGAAGCTGTTGATGCGTTTGTAACATCAGCAGCCACAACAGCAAATCCTACCAATCTTTGCAGAATAGTAAGTGGAATGATGTCTGGATGGTTCTATGGAATATTTCTACGGAATAATGGGCTCAAGTTGCAGGAAGCCAGATTTCGACTGAACATCAGGAAAAACTTCCTAACTGTTAGAGCCATATGACAATGGAACCAATTACCTAGAGAAGTAGTGGTCTCTCTGACACTGGAGGCCTTCAAGAGGCAGCTGGACAGTCAGGAATGCTTCAATTTGGATTCCTGTACTGAGCAGGGGGTTGGACTGGATGGCCTTATAGGCCCCTTCCAACTCTACTGTTCTATGATTCTAGCGTAAATCCGCTACTAATGAGCTATTGGAGAGCCAGTGTGGCATAGTGGTTAGAGTGTTGGACTACGACCTGGGAGACCAGGGTTCGAATGACTGGGTCACCTTGGGCCAGTCACTGCCTCTCAGCCTCAGAGGAAGGCAATGGTAAACCCCCTCTGAATACTGCTTACCATGAAAACCCTCTTCATAGGGTCGCCATAAGTCGGAAATGACTTGAAGGCAGTCCATTTCCATTTCAACGCACTATTATTGCGTTAATAACAAGTTGCACAATATACCTGCAAAAAAACCCACAACAGACTGGAGGGGCTCTCAGCCTTGACACAGCTGTCCTGAGAACCCTAAAAAATTAGTCAGCATCTACGTGTTCTGCTGATCACCTCTGGGGAAGATTCAAATGGGCTGGACTGGATGGCTTCCTGACAGTTATGAGCCAGTTTTTATTAAGATCAGTATTTACCATGTGTCAATAATTTGGAAGGATTATTGGAAAGGGTGACCTCAAAGGGCTGAGGGGAAGATGTACAGACAGCAGTGAGTCCTCTGTCCCAATTTTGGGCTTGTCTGGCACCAGATGTGACTCACCCTTGTTCAGTATTCACACTGACTCTGCAACCAGAATGATCAAGGGGATGGAGCGACTCCCTTACGAGGAAAGGTTGCAGCATTTGGGGCTTTTTAGTTTAGAGAAAAGGCGGGTCAGAGGAGACATGATAGAAGTGTATAAAATTATGCATGGCGTTGAGAAAGTGGATAGAGAAAAGTTCTTCTCCCTCTCTCATAATACTAGAACTCGTGGACATTCAAAGAAGCTGAATGTTGGAAGATTCAGGACAGACAAAAGGAAGTACTTCTTTACTCAGCGCATAGTTAAACTATGGAATTTGCTCCCACAAGATGCAGTGATGGCCACCAGCTTGGATGGCTTTAAAAGAAGATTAGACAAATTCATGGAGGACAGGGCTATCAATGGCTACTAGCCATGATGGCTGTGCTCTGCCACCCTAGTCAGAGGCAGCATGCTTCTGAAAACCAGTTGCCGGAAGCCTCAGGAGGGGAGAGTGTTCTTGCACTCGGGTCCTGCTTGCGGGCTTCCCCCAGGCACCTGGTTGGCCACTGTGAGAACAGGATGCTGGACTAGATGGGCCACTGGCCTGATCCAGCAGGCTCTTCTTATGTTCTTATGGACATGCACAGGCCAGAAGTGCTGAATCTTGTGTCTTTCTTTCTAGGATGGGACATCGTTGTTATGAGAGTCACGTAGGACCAGCTCTATACAGAGAGTAAAAGGAGGTCCCTGGCCCAAAGAGCATGCAATCTAAACTGAGAGAGGGGGCAGGGGCAAAAATGACAAGGGACAAATAAGAGAAAATTCCGTCTGGGGTGAAGGTTAAGTACTTATAATGAAGTCTAGTCAAAAATGTAAATGTACTGCCTTCAAGTCAATTCCGACTTATGGCAAACCTATGAATAGGGTTTTCATGAGGCTGAGAGGCAGTGACTGGCCCAAGGTCACCCAGTGAGCTTTATGGCTATGTGGGGATTCAAACCCTGGTCTCTCAGGTCGTAGTGCAATTGGGGAAGCTACAGCCCTCCAGGTGTTATTGAACTGCAACACCCGTCATCAGCAGCCACTGGTGGATGAGCAGCTAACCAGAAGAAAAACAGTTGCTTGAAATGGCCCCAAAGGGCTTTAGGAACACAGGAACCTGCCCTATACCAAGCAAGACTGTTGGTCCATCTAGTTCAGTACTGCCTACACTGGCTGGCAGCAGGCTCCCCAGGATTTCAGACAGAGATTTCTAACCTTTCCCAACCCTACCTGGAGATGCCAGGGATTGAACCTGAGGCCTTCTACGTGCAAGGCAGATGCTCTGCTAGCAGGACTGTAGCCGTGCAGGATCTTGGGGGAGTCTTAGACCCTTTATTTTTGTGGGAGCAGGGTCCCAATGTCTCCAGCATCCCGAGAGCCAATCAGTATGAAAGGAAGAGTCTTCTAACATACTTCCTTGTCCCTTCCAGCTAAATGAAGCCAATCAGAATGAAAGGAGGTATGTCAGCCACTGAGAGGACTCTTCTTAGTAGCTAACATTCTTCCCCTGCATGCTTATTGGCTCCCAGGGATGCCTGTTGTTATGTGAGAAGGCATTAACAAGGATCTCATTCTGAACCCCACATTTAAAAAGCAGGGAGGGGGCATGGCTGTGACAAACATGAAGGGACCCTGCACTTCTGAATTTACCACTACACTGCTGTCCACTAGTGCTAAGGCCCTTCCTCCAAAAAGTGTGGCACTAATCCCAATAAAAGCTTTCTCCAACCTGGTGCCCTCCAGATCTTGTTGGACTACAACTTCCATCAGCTCCAGCCAGCGCACTGCCTTGGAGCAAGCCACGCCTGCGAAGGCAGATCTCGCAACACGCTGGTTGGCCTCTCAAGTGCCACTGGGCCCTTTGCCTAGATGGAAATGCACAAAATTGGGCTCTTCTCCAAATGGGAAGCAGAGATTGCCCTTTCCCCTCTTCATGTCGAGCGTGGCTTTGTTTCGTTTCGTTTCTTTCCTATCCGCAGGTTAATTGTTATATTCTTTTAAGTCACGCTCTCCACCTGTGCAAAGCCCCCACATTCCCTCTAATTCCCCCCTCTTTTTGTCTAAAAAAAAAAAGATTTGGAAGCCTGATGGTAGAATAAGGGTGGGGGAGAAATTTGATTCAGTTTGCATTTAAAGCCAAACTATTTAATTTGCACTTCTATAAACTATACAAGAACCAAAACAGAAAATTCTCCAAATTGTGCAATGCAATCCCTCCAGCCAAGTCATGCATACAAAAATTCATATACTAGGGTAACATGTATATAAAAAAAGCACGTATTAGTGAAAACAACATACAAAATGTATTATTTTAGGGGGAATTGTTCTGCAAAAATCTGTACCACAGGCAACATTGCACACAAATGTGTGTATGTATTGGGAGAAATCTGCACCAGAAAAAAAAGAAATCTCACATGGAAATGTGGAGAATTGAATTTAGGGTTTGAAAAATAGCAAACTGAGAGAAACCCACCTGCAAGGAGGGACTTGTGTTTTTGTTTGTATACAGCACCCAGCACAACTTTAGCTGGTTTCTAACTAATCGGTGGAGAGCCAGTGTGGTGTAGTGGTTAAGGTGTTGGACTACGACCTGGGAGACCAGGGTTCGAATCCTCACACAGCCATGAAGCTCACTGGGTGACCTTGGGCCAGTCACTGCCTCTCAGCCTCAGAAGGAGGCAATGGTAAACCCCCTCTGAATACTGCTTACCTTGAAAACCCTATTTATAGGGTTGCCATAAGTCGGAGTCGACTTGAAGGCAGTATATTTACATTTTAACTAATCGATGACAATACAAATCTCCCCCCCCCAATCTACCAGCTCACATAAGAAGTCTACAGTAGGGCCCCACATACGGCGGGTTACGTTCTGGACCCCCGCTGAAAAGCAAAAACCGCTGAAAAGCGGAACTCATTGAATAGAATGGCACGCGATGCCCGAAAATGGCCGTAAAAGCTGAACAAGTGCCGTATGAGAGGGGCTTTAGTCTAAGTGTGTCTAATTGAGACCGCTGTATTAGCGAATCGCAGCAAAGCGGGGCCCTACTGTACCAGGACGCAAGTCGCCATGCATCAGAGGTGGGACCACAAAGCTCTGGACAAGAAGTGGCCCTTGGCTTTCTTCCCCAGCTAGAGCCAGCTAAGTATTTTATTTGTTACATTTATGTCCCACCTGTTTTCTAAGAAGCTCAAGGTGGTTTTTATGGTTCCTCCCCCTCCCCGTTTTATCCTCACAACCACCCTGCGAGGTAGATTAGGCAAAGCCACTGGCCCAAGATCACCCAGTAAGCTTCAGGGCCAAGTGAGGATTTGAACCCTGGTCTGCCAGGCTATAGTCCAACACTCTAACCACTACACCACACCGGTTCAAAGATTTAAGAGGAACATAGGAAGCTGCTTTCTATCAAGTCAGACCCTTGGTCCATCTAGCTCAGGACTGTCTACACTGACTGGCAGCAGCTCTCCAGGATTTCAGACAGAGCCTCTCCCAGCCCTACCTGGAAATAACAGTAATTGGCATGGAACCTTTGGTGGCAAGCATAGCAGGTGCTGTACCCACTGAGCTACAACATGTTTCCTTCACCCACTGACTTTCCAAATACAAGGAGGCAGAATGGTGAGTGGTTGAGGGATCACACCAAAACTGGGAAGACGGCTCAGGGGGCCTCCAAACATCAGGAGAGAGGGCCAGAGCTCACCAGCAGCAGGGTAGCCAAAGGCGGTGCCTTCAGAGCTTGGAAAAGTTACTTTTTTGAACTACAACTCCCATCAGCCCCAGACAGCATGGCCACTGGATTGGGCTGATGGGAGTTGTAGTTCAAAAAAGTAACTTTTCCAAGCTCTGCCTTTGTTTTTAACTGTCAGCTCTGTGCATTCCACAGATCTGCAAGACATTTTTGGTAAAAAGCGACAAACAATAACAATAAGCAGTGGAAGGTTACACATTATTATCATGATCATTTGTAAAAAAGCATTTATTAATTGTGCCTTTCTGGCCCCAAGGGATTATTCAATACAAAAATATAACATCTGGATTGTATTTCCGCCTATGTTCTCATAGCCGAGAGTCCACTTCATCAGCTCTGTGAAGTTTTATCCTCAGTTGACTGGATTGTGGGCATGTAACACTCTCTCTCACACACAAAGAGGTGGGGCGGAAACGTACACAGTAGGTTCAAGTGGTAATGAAATGCAAAAAGAACAAACTGTGAAAACTCAGTTTACCCTTAAATGTATGCAGAACAAGCACAGCGACTGTTCACAACAGCAGTAGCTAGCATTGCTAATTAACACTTCTAGCAGAATAGGAAGCCACTGTCTCTATTCATGCCCAAATGGACAGAATCAAACTTTCAAAGACTTTCCAATTTAGCAGTTGCACACTGAGGACCCCTCTCTGAAGTTCCTTTGCTGGAGAATAGTAATGTTTAAATTGTATTTTAAATTGTTTTTAAAAGATGTGTTTTAAATTTGCATATGTGTTTTTAGTGTTTTTAGGTAGTGCAAACCGCCCAGAGAGCTACGGCTATGGGGCGGTATATAAATACAATAAATAAATAAATAAATAAACATGCCACAAGATGATTGTTTCTGCTGCAACACCCTAACACAATTACCCCTCTCTAACAAGCGAGACGCAAAAGCCACGTGGAACTCACCCACACTTTCCCCACAGCTATTATTCCACTGACAAGTAATGCTACATCGGTGCTGGCCTCCTGAAGACGCCCAACCACTGCTTCCAAAGACCACAATGTCTACAATTACTACTAATACACTTCAAGCACTTCACACGTTAGCTCATCAACCTGTACAACGAGCCTGCGAGGTAGGGGTTAGATGAAAGACTGAAGCTGATAGTGTCTTGTCTAAGACTATTTAGGGAATTCATGACAGAGGCACGGTTATAGTAACTTTCGTGATCCAAGCCCCCAGACCTGAATACCGCATCTTGATACCCCACTGGCATTGACTTCTGCAAGTAGCAATACCATAAACCTTCACATCTGGTCTAGGGGGCAACCAAAGGTAATCTGTGTCAAGAAGCAAGGCTGCACCATTATCTCAAATACTTCAGCATTAAGTAGAGCCCCACTCATACGGAAGGTTAGGTTCCAGACCCCCGCTGAAAAGCGGATCAGCTGTAGTGCGGGGGTCTGGAACCTAACCTGCTGATCGTGCCAGAGGAGGAGAAGATCTGCTGGAGCGCAGGGGTCTGATCACACCGGAAGAGGAGAATATCAGCTGTAGATCTTCCCCTCCTCCAGCAAGATCAGCTGAAGTGCGGGGAGCTCCAGCCCCCGCTCCAGCTGATCGCCCCGCTGGCACCATATTAACAGAACGCCAAGAAGTGGGGCGCCGAGAAGAGGGGCCCTGCTGTATTGTACAGTGCCTAAAATTGGGAAGTCAGATTCCGTAATCTACATGCAGAGCAAAGCTGGGGAATGTGTGGCTCTCCAGAAGTTGCTGGACTACAGCTACAATCCTTCTGGGCCTATGGCCGTATTGGGTTCTGGGGCTGATGATGTTGGACTCAGGCTCCTATCTGGAGGGCCAAGGTTCCTTCATCCCTGATGCAGAGGACTGTTTTCAAAAGGGTCATTTGCAGGAGAAATATTTGGCCCGGCAGAACAGAGCATATAGCGGCCTAAGAGCATTGCCCAGACGCAGCCCTGAAACAAACTTTCCTTTTAAACTCTTACAGATCGTAAGTGGAAATAACCCCCCTTATCTCCCTATCAGAGGGCCAGTCCTGGAGTCTCCACCAATCCCTCCGGGTCCAAGCATGGAGCATTATCATCCATCTCCTTTATCGTGTGGATCACAAAGTCCCCAAAACAACACAGGGAGGAAAGGGTTGGTGACGTAACTCTACCAGGCTGTTGAGACTCGCACTGGTGGGCCCCAGGGGTTTGGGGAAAAGAACTGTGGGACTTACAGGAATGTAAGAAGCTGCCTTTGTTTTTGGAATTTTTTTTTCTGCTTCTGGAAAATTCTGCAAATTACTCAGGAAGACAGACGGACTAATGTTAGCATCTTGGAAGAAGCAAAGATCACCAGTGTTGAAACAATGATTCTTCAACATCAACTTCGCTGGACCGGCCATGTTGTCTGAATGCCTGATCACCGTCTTCCAAAACAGCTACTTTACTCCCAACTTAAAGATGGAAAACAGAATATCGGTGGACAGCAAAAGAGGTTGAAAGATGTTCTTAAAGAGAATCTAAAAAAATGTAATATGAGCATTGAGAACTGGGAAGTCTTTGCCCATGAAAGTCCCAAATGGAGGTCGGCTATTATCAAAGGTGCTGTGGGCTTCGAAGAAGCATGAACACAGGGTGAACGGGACAAACGAGCTAAGCGGAAGGTACGTCAAGCAAATCCTCATCGCAACCATCTTCCATCTGGAAACCTATGTCCTCACTGTGGGAGGCTGTGTGGACCTAGGATTGGCCTCCACCGTCACTTATGGACCCACCATTAAAGACCTTATCTTGGAAGACAACCTTACTCGGTTACGAGTGATCACCAGCAGTAGTAGCGAGTTAACCATTAGTCCACTTAGCTCAGTCTACACTGACTGGCAGAAGCTCTCCAGGATTTCAGGCAGGAAATCTTTCCCTGGAGATGCTGGGGGTTGAACCCGGGACCTTCTCCATGCAAGGCGGATGCTCTGCCACTGAGCTACAGCCCTTTCCCTGTTAAATGCCTTGATGTAGTTTGAGCACATCCACACACTCAGGGCGGTTTCATTTGCCTCTGGTCTTGCAAACTGTCAGCCAACATGTTTCCCATGCCAGGACTAAGTCTCAGAACACCTTAAGTGTTAAACCAAGGATAGGGGACCCTGTGGTCCTCCGGATGTCATTGGGACTCCCATCCGTTCCAAGCAGCCAGCATGGCCAATGGTTGGGGACAATTATTATTATTATTATTAATTATAATTTATTTCTATCCCGCCTTTTGGCCAAAAGGCCCTCAAGGCGGCGTACAAAAACACAAATATAGAAGTATATCAATAAAAACAATACAATTTACAAAAATGAAATAACAAATAACATTAATAAAAAAGCAGCAATTCAACTTCCAGTGAAAATACAATATACTGAATAAATATAAATAGAGTCCACTGCAACATCCGGAAGGGGCCACAGGTCTGCCATCCTCACATTAAGTGGGACATTTCTGGGCATCCAGAGCCCATGTCCAAACCACAAGTAAGCACAGCCTTTGGGTGAAAAGCTTGCAAGCCAGAAGCATGCAGGCAAGATATGTTTAGTGCTGAACCTGTTATTTCCAAAAGAACTCGATGCAGCTGAAAAACGTCTCCCAAGTACGCCCCATCCCAGCTGATCCAGCCAAGAGAGAGAGAGATCCCACTTATCCTTCTGGCTGCTTGCAGGGTTTAGAAGAAAGTCCAGCCAAGCAGCAAGCTCAGCCCTCAGAGGCACCCCACACCGCAGCACCCCACATGTTGCAACTTTTTCTGGAGACCCCTTCCAGGCACACACATTGGGGAAGGAGGTCCTTGCTGGGCGAGCTGCCAGCCACCAGCTCTGTCCCACAACCCTCCCAGTGAGATGGATATAAAACTTTGGGCTCCCAAACTCTAACCCGAAGTGAACACACTGCCCCAGAAAATAACCCTCCCCACTTTGCAGGGGGAACAAAGCTTCACCCGCCCCCCCAAAACCGGTAAAGCTCCTGCCCCAAAGAAAGGCCACCCCGTCCCCAACCGGATTCAAAACAATCCAGAATCCCAAGACGGAGAGGCTCGACTTCATACGCTTGTCCCTTCGGAAATCTTAGCACTACCCCGTGTCCCCCAAAAGAAGACTCTCGCCAGCCTCCCAGGCGCGCTTGTGCACCTTGCCTCGAAGGACCCCCCCCCAAATCCCAACCCCGTGAACCGTCCCAACTTCGCCCCGAGAGCCAGTCCCCGAGGGACGCCCCACGAGAGCCCCTTCCTCCCTCCCCCCCGCCCCCCACAGGCGAGCTCCGGACCCCGCAGCCCCCACCCAACCCAACCCAACCCAACCCAACCCAACCGGCGGCTCTGGGGCAGGAAAGCCGGGACGAGGGGCTGCCTCCTTCTCAAGGCACCGGCCGGGGCGCGGGACGGCGCTTGCCGCGCTGGGCTCTCACCTCGGCCAGGCAGACGGGCTGGCTCCCGGCGGCGCGCTCCCTCGACAGACACCCCTTCTGCCCTCGCCGCGTCGCTCCGGCTCCTGCTGCAGCCGCCGCCGCCCGCGCCTCCCCACACTGAGCCCAGGAGCCGACTGCAGCCGGGCTCGCTACACAGGGAGGGAGCCAAGCCGGAGACCGTACCAAGCGCCGCGGCGGGGGTGGCCGGCGCCCCCACTCGAGGGCGCTCCCGCAGCGCCACAGCCCAGCGCTCGGCGGGATGAGGGAGAGGACGAGAGGGGGAATCCTTCGGCCGCGCTTTTCCTCTCGCCCCCCTCTTCCTTCCTTCCTTGGTACGGCCCCTTCCCAGTGCACAACATGCCCCCAGCTGGACGCGGCCGGGGAGGGCTTGGCGGAGAAGCCAAGGCAGGAGAGGTGCGGAGGCGCAAGACTTGTCGCCCTTCGCTCTCAAAGCGCTCGCGGCCCCCAAGATGTGTAGAAGTTGGTTGGGCTCCCCAAGAGGGAAAGAAAGGCACTCTGCACGTGTTGAGAGACACCCTTTTTATCATTCTGGCCTGACTACCCTGTTGAGTTAAGAAAGTAGCTGAGCTGTCCGTCGATCAAAGAAGCTGTTGTCAATTAATTATTTGAGCAGAAATCGGGGTGTTTTTTTTAAAAAAGTTCAGGTATTCAAATAATTAACTTTTTAAAAAAACCACTGCCAATTTAATCGGGGGGGGGGGCACCTTTGAAATAACCAGATGTGATTAATTAATCCAACAGTCTGCATCTGTCCTGGAATTGCTTTTTAAGATGTTTTTAAAGTTTTTTCAGAAAGATGTTTTTAAAGATGTTTTCTTTTAACATGTTTTAAAGTCTGTTTTTAAGATGTTTTAGAGTGTTTTTAATGTTTTTGTTTGCCGCCCTGGACTCCTACTAGGAGGAAAGGCGTGATATAAATCAAATAATAAAGATGCTTTTGTTTTAATATATTTTAAAGTCTGTTTTTATGATGTTTTCAAGTGTTTTTAGTACTTTTGTTTGCCGTCCTGGGCTCCTGCTGGGAGGAAGGGCAGGATATAAATTTAATAATTAACTGGCCATAATAATAATTATTATTTAACTGAAATGTTGCAGCCATAGCCAAAGTGTATCTGGGGAGGCAAGATCATGTAATAATACAGATTATGGGCCAGCGTCGGCGGTTGGCATTGTCAGGCACCCGACGACGTCTATGCCCTAGTAGGGCCCCGACTGCTGATTTCTAGAGCAGCCTTCCCTGGAGCCTTCCATAAGTTGTTCGGCTATTTTTGTTTATTTTTTAAAAAAGGACATACCGCCTTTCATTGATAACCTTTGGAGCCGTTCACAATATGCATAAAAATATAAATCAAGTAAATCACAACAGTAAAACATCTGGCTAAAACTTAATTTCAGCAACGACAGCAACCGGATCCAGCAAAGCAAAATTCAGTGTCGGCAAGCCAGAAATTCCCTGGGTAAACAGAAAGGTGTTTAATGTTCTGTGAAAGTGCTCCATCATTGATGCCGTCCTGACTTCCATTGGGAGCTCGCCCTACAAGCAGATGCCACAGTGAGAAAGGGCCCCCTCCAAACTTCAGTAAGCCGTGGTGACAGAGGTGAAGCCCGCCTAAAACCAAGTTCCCTCCCCTTTCCCAAACTTTTCCAGTTTTTCTTCACAAAAAAATGCCCCCCCCAATGATTTCCCCCACAATTTTTCCAGTTTTTTTCCTGGGCCTTCACATCTCTAGCCATGGTACAGTCAGAAGGGCCTCATCCGAAGAATGTAGCAATCTTGGCTGTAATTCCCATCATTCCTGCCCGTTCGCCATGCTGGTTTGGGCTGATGGGAGTTGTAATTCGAAACATCTGGAGGGGACCAGGTTGGGGAAGGCTGCCCTAGGCAGGGGTAGCCAACCTGATGCCCTCCAGAGGCACAACTCCCATCAGCCTTAGTCAGCACAGCCTGTAGGCGGGGCTGATGGGAGTTGTAGTCCAAAAACATCTGGAAGGCTTCCTGTTGGTGAAGGATGGAATATACCAACAGTTCTCAAACACAGGAGGGGGAGAGGGAGAGCAAGAGAAGAAGTGGTGCGTTTGCAGGAAGGAAGGTTGAGTTTAAAATTAGAAAGAAAGCAGGGAGAAAAAAGGGAGAAAAGAATCCTGGGCTGAAATCCAGCGAGCTCTGTTATGTATATGGAAGTTTTAGATACGCACTGCAGGGACCCAGTTTTTCCTTTCCTGAAGCAGCAGTGACTAACGTGCCACATTGCAACCAGCTTGCAGCACATCAGGAGAATTGTTCTTTTTTGGGTGGGGGGGAGAAGGAAGGACGGACAAAAGCCAAGCCACATGCAGGGGTCTCCCCACATGACCCCATAGGCAGCAGGTTTGAGCTTTTTTATATTATTGTTTTTAAAGCAACATACAAAAGTATATGAAAGTACCAAAAGCAACAAAATTGTTCTCACTGTGATTTGCAAAGCACAATAAGAAAGCCCAAACAGGCCGGCATGATATCCATGGATTACAACTCCTCAGGGAAATCATTTGAGCATTTTTGAACAGTACACCTAGCAATGCTATGTCTGGAGTGACAGGAAGAAGAGACATACAGAAGCCTGGAAATCGTTTACTTTTGGCTAATAGCTTCTTTAACAGCTATTAAAAAGACAACATCAGGGTGTGCTCCAGTTGGACTGCACCCTCCCTGCCCCCCTTCTCACAGGGCTAGCTTTACATTCAGGTGTGGGGAACCCTTGGACCTCTCTGGACATTGCTGGACTACCAACTCCCAGCAGCCCCAGCAAGTATGGTCAATGGCCAGGAATAATGGGAGTTGTAGTTCAGCAACATCTGGAGGGTCAAAGGTTCCCCACCCCTGTTTTATATCATTTATATGTTTTCGTATTTTAAAATTGTTAACTTCCATGAATGCCTTGGCAGCAAGGTAGTATATAAATGCAAAAATAATAATGATGATGGCTGATGGCTACTAGCTATTACTTAGACTTACTGGTAAAGTGGGCTGAAATTGGTATTTTCAGTGTGTGTATATACAGCATGTGTGTAATCTGGCTGGGTGGGTGCATGGGGAGGGTCTGGGGGAAGAACATTTTGGCACTTTAATAACCTGATTCTGGGCATGTTTTCTTAGAAGTTAAGTTCTAGGGTGGCCACAGTGTCCTACTTTATTATGGAGGACTGATCTCTGTGAAGGGCAGTCTAGTCTAAGTCACATTTAACGATAATGAATTCTAAGAAGGGAGACCTGCAGGGTGTTTGAAATAGCTCATCAACAGGGAGCACCTGAGCTGCAGACTGAGCATGCACAGAGGTCACCTCGTTCCCCACTATGGGGAGACCTATTGCATTTCTATTTAAATTATAGTAATTGTTTTTATATTTGCATCTATAAATATATAAATTAGCACAGGCTAACTTTATGTGTTCTCTCTCTCGGCAATTCAAACGTGGCCACCCCAGGACGCCCCACTGAGTTCAGTGGCACTTGCTCCCAAATAAGTGTGTGCAGAATTGCAACCTGAGTAAGAGATATTGCAGGTGCACTGGAGTATAGAATGCTCAGTGTGCAGCTGAGAGCCTTGGGGATGTCTCAGCCATTGTCTGGATTAAAAAGAAACACCCTCCCACATGTCCATTTATGAGATATTGGATGAAATGTGTTAGTTAGTTAGTTATTCTTTATTTATATCCCGCCATCCTTCCAATACTGGAACTCGCAGCGGCTTCCAGATAAAAGCACATATAATTAAAACATACAGAATCTACATTAAAATGAAATTAAACTACATCCAATATTAAAACCAATCATACTGTGTGTGTTTTTAAAAAATGCTGTGGGAGTCCCTGAGGGAAAATACAGACTGCAGTACAGAGAGCTGGTGTGCCTCAAAACTCAGAGCTAAATCTGTCATTCACCTGAAATACAGTCTCTCTCTCTCTCTCTCCCGCTCACCATCCCTCTCTTTGGGGTTTGCGCTATGCTAAATCTGCAAATGCAGAATGAAAGTTCTTCTGCAGGAACAAACAGCTGCTGGCTATAATTCTAAGCTAGGGATGGCTGGAGAAATTTGATTCAGTTCGCATTGAAAGGCGAACCTCCCTAACAGGCACTTTCCAAAACAGTATGCGAACCCAAAAGGCAGATCGCCTTCGAAACTGGCGCTTCTCCAAATTTTGCAGTGCAGTTCTCTAGCCATGTAATGTGTACAAAATGCACGTGCTAGAGTAACGTGGGCATAAACCGCATGTGTCAGTGAAAATAAAGTACAGAAAGCCTTCACCTTAGGGAATGTCGTTCTGCACAAATGTGTATATTAGGCAAAATTGCATACGAATATGCGTAAATGAGGAGAAATCACAGTGACTTTTTGCAAGGACTCTTTTCTGTTTGCAAACTGTTACAGTCATGTGGAGAAACGAAGAAACGAAAAATGAGACACAGAGTGGACAGATCTGCTCATCCCTCTCTGAGCTCATGTCGTTCAGATTCCTTCTACAATTGCATTTCATAGATACTCAAAAACAAACATAGGTGGGCCTTTGGTCTGATCGGGCTGTGGTCTTCTTATGCTCTTACCACGGCTTTCAGTTTTGTCCTCCTAAGGGAGTTCCCAGACTCTTGCCGTTTTCAGGTGGAATTCAACTCCTACTGGCCAATTCAGGTTGTGCAATTAAAAGTTTTAGTCGGCGCTCTTGGGCAGCAAGATTGCTTTCTCCCAAAATCAAATAAGGAAAGTGACAGGATAATGCCTTGGAAAGTGTGGAATAATAACAGCTTGGCGCAATGTCGCCTAACCTCCCCACAAAGAGATCTCCCCCCCCCATGCCCCGGCCACCAATCTACTACTGTGATAATAATAAATGTAACAGGAAAACCAGTAATGCATTGTCACAAATGTAAACTAGAGAAGCAAACTACAATGTTATACCATAAATGTGTACATGTGCAGTAAGCCTGGGCAGTGCCATTTTTACTACAATAGTTAAGAACATAAGAGCCTGGCTGCTGGATCCGGCCAAAAGGGGCGCATTTGGTCCAGCATCCTGTTCTCACAGTGGCCAGTCAGATGCTCCAGTTGGAAGCCTGAAAGCAGGACCTGAGTACAAGGGCAACTCTCTCCTCCTGCAGTTTCCAGCAACTAGTGTTCAGAAGCATGCTACCTGCAACACCAGAGGTAGTACATCATGGCTAGTAGCCTTATAGTAGTCACTGAGAGCCTTATTAGCTTCCTAGTACCTCACAGGTTTCTTGTTCAGATTTCCACCATTTGGCCAGAGTGAGAGGGAAAGGAAAGGTCTTGCATTGTGGTCTGCACCAGCCAACAGTTAAAAAGGCCACATTGACCAGCACAATTGGAGCAAACTGCTACAGTTTACACAGACACCACTCACTAGCGCTGGTCCAGATGGATGGGAGGCAAGAAACGTTGAAGAGAAGGTTGGGCCAGAGTGCCAACGCCAATGGCAGCAGGAGTGGGTTGTTTTTGATGGATGAGCCCCTTAAAAAGTTGTAAAAGTTGCCCTTTGTACTGCCCATCTGCCTCCCAGCAAAGTGGAATCCAAACGACAGCCAAGGGGACAATTGCCGACAGCGCCATGCTGATGGGGACACGGAATTCACTCACTGAAATTTAGGGGAGCTCTTAGCTCACTCCCTTTCTGCCATTAGCTAAACCCCTGAGGGTGTTTTAACACAGTGCGATGGGGTGTAGAGTTACATCGCTCCTACTGCACACTGTAAAAATACATTCCTTTCAGAAGACGCAAGATTTCTGTACAATCTTCTCAGGGGAAGCCAGGGCCAGATCTATGTTCTTCTGTCCTTCGTGACCAGCCTTGGGTGGCCCTGTGCCCTATTTTACAGAGGACAGTCCTCAATTTGAAGGAGTCCATTGTATGAAGGGCTGCCTGGTGTAAAGATTACGAAACGTAAGAAGGGAGACCTCCGGGGCGCCTGTCAGCAGTAAGCAAAAAGCTCTGGGTGAACCAGTGGTGCATTGCACCTCAGACCACCTTTTCTCTCTGCCTTCTCTTGCAGCCCTCAGACAGACACTCTTCAGCAGCTGTTTAGACCAGGAAAGGCCGACCTCTGTATTCTGAATACACAACAGAGGTCAGCTTTAACAGAGAATCCCCCTGTAATATTTATTTATTGCATTTCCGCCAAAGCCCTCAAGGTGGTTAACAATTTTAAAATATTAAACAACTAAATGGTGTAAAATGTAACACATGTAACAGAGAAGAGGGCCATGTTCACACCATACATTTATTCCACTATTATTCCACTTCCCCCAAAGAATCCTGGGAAGTGTAGTTTCCGAAGGGGGCTGAGAGTTGCTAGGAGACACCCTATTCCCCTCACATAGCTACAATTCTCAGAGTGGTTTAGCGGCCAATCCCTCTTCCCAGGCAACTCTGGAAACTGTAGGTCTGTGAGGGGGAAAGGAACTCTCAGCACCCTTCACAAACTACATTTCCCAGAATTCTTTAGGGGAAGCCATGACTGCTGAACATGGAATCATAGTGGAATAAATGTGTGGTGTGAATATGGTCCAAAACTTTGCAATTCAGCAACCTGATATGACCCACAGTATGGAGTTGCAGTGGATGACATTTGCTGATAAAGAAAAATGGGTCATTACACAATGCTCTATGGAATGACTTATATGTACCAGAGCCTGGAAAAGTTACTTTTTTGAACTACAACTCCCATCAGCCCCAGCCAGCACGGCCACTGGATTGGGCTGATGGGAGTTGTAGTTCAGAAAAGTAACTTTTCCAAGCTCTGAATACTGGATATTTATGAGAATTTTTGGCCAACAATAGCAACAATATACTTGAGACAGAAAAGACCAATATGATCCCGATGTGCGTTTGTGGGGGAACGGATGAAGACAGGCTGGATCTGGGTGATTCTATTTGTCAAAGAGCGTGCTGTGACTGAGTACAGATCTATCAATTTTGGTTTCAGTTTCTCATTTTTTAAATCTTAGGTTCAGTTCTCCACTTCTCTGCATCGGTCTGTTATTTTTAAAAACACAGTCCTCAGGAAAACTCATCAGCATTTTAGGGTCAAGTTCACCTAATATACACATTTTTGGAAGCTTTCCCCTAATAAAATGCATTTTCACCAATATATGCATTTTTATGCACACTTTCCCCTAACATACATATATTTGTACATATTATTTTGTAAGAGAACTGCGCCACCAAATTCAGAGAAGCACAGTTTTCAAAGGATAGCGGTGTTTCTGTTCCATTATTGTTTCAGAAAGTGAAAATTAGGTAGGTTTTTGCATTAAAATCTGAACCAAACCGAATTTTGCCATGTCCCTAGTTGTGGGCTAGTTTTATGTTTTGCTAACCCTAGGGTCTGGCTCAGTAAAAGATATGCTAGGTGGGCCTTATGGGAGCTGTAGTCCAAAATATCTTGAGGACACCAGGCTAGGGTAGGGTGCCTTATAGCCTACATTGGTGAGATGATGTAATTATGACCTGCCCAGCTCTGCAACCAGAAGCAATGCATTTCATCTGAAGGCCAATCTTGGCTTGAAGGTTTTTGTTAGGGAATGTTGGTGTTGATGGTCATGGTGGAAATACTCATTTAAAAAACGCTTTACCTGTATATGTAGAAATCTAATGAAGTCCATGCAAAGTCTCCTCCACAGTCTGGTTCTTCTGTGTTGTCATAGACTAGCCATGAGCTACCGACAGCCGTTCTCTGTTGATCAGCTTTACAAGGGTCCCCTTTGCTGATGTTTTTATATAGTGGAAGAGTGATGAACCGGAAGGCCAAGGTGGGCAAAAAGCGCCTGTCACGTCTGAACACCCAATGAGAACTTCTACGTTTGTCTTTGTTATTTTCTCTCACTCCTGAGGTCACCAAGGAGCTGTTTGGAAAGAACATAAAGGTGGTTACTGTGAACAGAAATGGGGTTATTGATGACAAGTGTTGTAAAAACCATATTGCTTTAGCAAGATAATCCCATGCTAGTTCTACAAAAGCAAGTCTACTCAGAATAATTCCTACCACATTGTGGGGATTCCTCTCAAGTAAGCATGCACAGGACTACAGCTATGCAGTCTATTCTTGTGCATGTTTACTTGGAAGTAAGCCACATTGTAAGTGGGTCTTACTTTCCCCTAAGACAGCAAGGAACTACAGCTTTCAGTCTCCATCTTCAATGACAGCACTTTTTCACAGGATTTTTTTTTTAAAAATGATTTTAATAGATAAGCAGCAACTAACAGAACAAGTGTCCTTAGATGGAAAGATCTGTCAGTTTTGATTGTCTCATTTTTTCCCTAATTTTAAATTCAGATCTCTACATTTCTACAGCAATTTGTGAATTATTATTTTTTAAATCCTCATGAATTTTTAAATCCTCATGGTCCCAGGCTATGGTCTGAAGGCACATGAGCCAGCACAGGTCTGGTCAGTGCCTGGATGGGAGACTGCCTGGGAACCATATGTATGCTGCCTTGGGTTTCTATCATGAAAAGAAAGGTGGGGTATAAATGTAATTATTAATAATAATAGTAATAATAAAATTAATTGGCATTTTGGCACTGATTTCTCCATTGTTGCAAGCCATTTCTTGTCATATTTTTTCTATGTTATTTTCACTCATATGTTCATTTTTATGTACACTTTCCCCTAACATACGCATTTTTGTAGATTTTGCTTGGAGAACTGCATCACAAAATTTGGATAAGTGTGAAATTCGAAGGATGGCTGTGTTTCAGTTCTCAAATCGTTTAGGAAAGTGCGGATTTGATAGATTTGGCTTTAAATGCGAACCTTCTCCCCCATCCCTATTTAAAATATTTTTTCAATATTTTTTTGTTCTTAAATGAACACGGAGCAGCAGGCAAGTACCCAGATAGGCAATCCTTAGCTTGTAAAGGATCGTCAGTTCCCTCCTCTCAAATAGCATGTTCTTAGAGTCTTCTCCCTTCCTTTATTCCACTGTCTTATCCACTGGTTACATTCAGTTTGATATACAGTTTCTCTTCAAGGAGTGTAGTTGTCCAGGGTCTTGGGGGGGACTTAGACCCCCTACCTTTTGGGGAGCAGGGTCCCAGCAGGATCCCTATTTGTCCAGTATCCTACAAGCCACTGCATGAAAAGGGAGCGTGTTATCTATTGGGAAGAGCCTTCTAACATGCTTCCTTGTCCTTTCCTGCTGATTGGAGCCAATCAGAGTGAAAGCAGTCAGACACTGAGAAGACTCTTCTCAGTAGCTAACTCCTCTTTCATGCTTATTGGCTCCTAAGGATGTCTGTTGCTGTGGGAGAAGGCATTAACAAGGACCTCGTTCTTAACCCTGCAGCAAAAAAAGGGAGAAGGGGAATGGCTGCAACTAGCATGAAGGCACCCTGCACTTCTGAATTTGCCACTACGCTGTTGCTGTCCAGCTGCCACCCAAACCAGTCCAGATGTGTTCAGCAGTTAGTGGTCACCAGCCATCAGAAGCCATTACTGTTCATTGCAGCAAGCAAATTCAACAATTCCCATTCGAGGAGGCTCTTTAGGTTGCCATCCAAAATCTTGGCTGGCAGCAGCAAGGGTTGATGGGAGTGTTGTAGCCACGGCTGCATCCACATCCCCACAGCCAGGATGGAAGGGGTGACCTGGGGAGGAGATATGCCCCATTGCTGCACCAGCTCTTCAGCTAGCCCAGCAGAGAGGCCTGGATCAGGCCCGTTGTTGCCATGCGACGGCAACAGGGCCAGCTCACGATCAGTGAATCCTGTGCCAGTCCAGCCCTGCCTCCTGTCTATCCCCAAAATGCCCCATCTCAGGGGTTTCCACTGGCTACTGCCAGCAGTGCCATTTGGGCACCCACATTGGGGCGCTCCTCGTCAGTGGGACTCCCTCATGGGCAGTTCAGCTCTCCCGCCAGCAGAGGCCAGTAGAGCCAGGCAGGGCTAGGCAGAGAGGCAGCCCAGAGAGGCGCCATCAGCACAGTGGATCGGGAGTTTGGATTGCTCTGTTTGCTGCTAACTATACAAAGCTTAGAGAACAGAGATCACTTGATAGCTCTAACAACATTTTCTTTTTCATTGCATTTGAGAATATTCTGCAAGCAATAATCAAGTTGAACGACCCTTCAGCACTGTGGAAGACGATTGTTTCCAGTATGAATGTTCACACTGATTCCAACTAGGGATGGGTGAATCTGTCCATTTCAATTTGTTTCCTATTTTCCCAGTCCTAAGTTCAAATCTCTACATTTCCACATGTTTGCCTTTTCTTTTTTTGAAAAAGTCCTGATAAAAATTAATTAGCACATTAGTGTCAATTTATCCGAATACATGTTTCTATGCATTCTTTTGCCAAATATACACATTTTTCCAAAGCAGTTGCCTTTAATATACATTTTGTATGCTATTTTTGCAAATATATGCATATCTTCATGCACGCTTGATCCTAGTACATGCATTTTGTACACATTACTTGGATGGAGAACTGCATTGCAAAATGTGGAAATTTCAGAGGACGCCAGTGTTTCAGTTTGCATTTTATTTTGGAAAGTGCAAATTGGACAGATTTCATCTTTAAGTACGAACTGAATTGAATTTCCCACCCATCCCTAATTCCAAATGAGTGCTTGTTGCCTCTGGTTCCTGTCTGCTGCCTTGGCATACAAGGTGAAAGGAACAGCCACTTTTAAGGCTATAGTCCCCATCATCTGAAATCAACGGATGCATACACCCCTGCAAATAGCCAGCTCTTTCAGGTGTCATCAGGATCACTGCACCAATGCTTTTCCACATCTCGCACAATGGCAGGACTCCTGCAGAAGATGTTTAGGAATGCTCCAGCATATTTTAAAACTTTACTCTCTGCCACCCACTGCCAGCTTCTCATTTGATCTCTGGGCTCAGACCGCAAAAAGCATGACTAATGCACAGATGCTGAAAACATTTACTGCATGGAAACGCTGACCGGGCATGTGGGCATCCACGACAGATCCTTACCACAGTGTTTTCACAGCCCGTGGAGGTTTATGCAGTAGTGCTTACTTTGTGCATGATGGTGTCTCTTGGAAGGTGCTATGGCTGCAAACTCTTCCGAGGAAAGAGTTTGAAAACAAAACCGGCAAGGATCGCTGTGCTACAATATAAATTGGGTGGGTTTGATGGGAAGTGGAGCTCAAAAACAGCTGGGGGCAAAGGTTGAAAAACACTGGCCTATATTGATCGGCAGCAGTTCTCCAAGGCTTCAGATATGGAATGCTGGCAGCCCTAACCGGAGATGTGGGGGATTGTTTTTGAAAGGCGTTGTAAACATGTTTTGTTTTAATATATTTGAAAGTCTTTTGTTTTTAAGATGTTTTAAAGTGCTTTTGTGTTATTGTTTGCTGCCCTGTGCTCCTTCTGGGAGGAATGGAGGGATACAACAACAAGACCCTCTAAGATTGTGAATTGCAATTAATTTTATCGTATTGTTTTGATGTCTGCCATAGCTCTGTCACCAAGCAGTCTCATGTTAACATTTATATTTTTATATTGTATTGTGGTCGGTTGACTGAAATAAAATTATTCATTCAACAACAATAATAATAACGATGACGATGATTGAACCAGGGACTTTCTGCGTGCCAAGTCGATGCTCTGTCTCTGAGCTACAGCCTGTTCATACTATGAACCAGAACCCCCAAACAACTGGCCTTGCATTTAGCACAGCTGCTTCTGTATATCTCCCTAATCACCCATTAATATATAATGCCCATTACAAGAAGGAGAACGCTATTATGTTCAGAGCAGCAGTCTGTGAATAAGCGACGCAGGAGCATCATATCGGTCCAGCACTGCAAGGAATTGCCTAATTGGAAAGGGAATCTGTTTTCCCTGTGGCTGCTTGGGGAGGGTTGCTCTGGGTGTTATTGCTGCACCATGACATAATTATTATTAGTGTGTATTTACAAAGTGTTTTTCAATAAAAAAATGTAAAGTACTGTACAACTGTAAAATAAAGCCATAATTCAGCAGCAACAATTATTCAGAAAAAACATACCAGGTCCCCATCCCAGGAAAAGAGCTATCAAACATGATGATGATGATGATGCCAAAATGGCTTTTCATAATTAAATTCCCAATTACAACTCGATCAGAACATCAACACATTCTGTATTAAAGTATACAGTAAAAGAAGCCCATTAAAAACAAGATAATTAAAATAGTAAAAGCAATCAAATCAGTTGATAAAATCAGAGGCTCAAGCGCAGGGGAATGCTCGCTTAAACAAGCGTGTCTTCAGGAGCCCGCAGAATGCCAGTACTGATGGAATCTCTTATATTTCAGCTAAATGACAAAAATTTAATGTAATGACAAAGAGATTCCAACAGTGCTGTCCTATGAAGTCTACTCATTGATACCAATGGTAGTTGCCCCCATGCCAACCCTAAGGCTGCAATCCTGTACAGTACTTGGGCACCTTGGAGTGACCGTGATTAAACTCATTGAGACTTGCTTCTAAATAGACAGGTATAACAGAGATGGACAGACGGCGGACTTGTCAAATCTACATTACTTTGCACTAGGACCTCTAGATCTACCAACCAAAGCCAGGGGGAAAAAGGCAGACACAATTAAAGAACAAGGTGCCCCTGAGCACCTGCTGAACCTAGGAATTTGTTTTCAGTACCAGAACTGAGCTAAGCTCACGGTCCTTTCACACAAAAGCCCACTCCTTGATCACTTTCTTCATTTCAGCAGCTTAAATTAGGTGGGAACACTAGTTCTGTTGTGTTGCTATTAGTAAACAACAGGAAGTCAGATGCCCATGGCAATCCATTGCAAATCACCCAGAGATCAGCCAGTACATCCCAATCCACCTTAATAATAATAATAATAAATAAAATTTTATTTGTTAGTCGCCCATCTGTCCGAGTCAACGGACACTCTGGGCGACGTACAGCAGTTCAAATACAATAAAACAATATACAATCAACAAATCACATCAGCAACATCAATGTATCTAAAACCATCTTTCAATTAATACACCATAAAACTAATCCACCCCAGAAATCCCATAGGCCTGCCTGAATAGCCAGGTCTTTAAGGCTCGGCGAAAACCCATCAGGGAGGAGGCATGTCGAAGGTCAAAAGGAAGCGAGTTCCAGAGGGTGGGGGCCACAATCAAAAATGCCCTCTCTCTGGTCCGCACCAGCCTAGCTGTTTTTACCGGTGGGACCGAGAGAAGGTCTTGTGAGGCTGATCTTGTTTGGCAGCATAATTGGTGATACTGGAGGCGTTCCTTCAGATAAACTGTCCATTCCCATTGTATAGGATGCAAGGATGTTGGAAGGTGAGGTCTAAAGAGTGAGTGCAACCACCAAGAAGGCCCTGATCCAAGATTCCCCCCCCCAATTTCGCCTCTGAAAACGAAGGATCCCAAAGAGCATTTTAGCCGGAGAGTCCAAAACTGCAGGCAGCTACGTTGATCCATATATCAAGGGTGGAGAACCTCAGGCCTGGGGGCCAAACGTGGCCCTCCAGGCCTCTCTATTTGGCCCTCAGCAGGACTCTCCCCAGGCTATACCTCTCACTGACCCAGCTCCACACTCTGGCATGGCTAGCATGTGTCCGTGAACTGCGGTAATCACTCTTGCTTGCTGGATGGAGAGAGGTGTGTGCGTATAGGAACCTCTGACTTTTTATGCAGTTGAAATGCAGCCAACAAAGGTAAGTCATATCCATTGCTCACCCACTTTTCCCTTTGTGCCTGTTCACCACTGGAATGCGGCCCCCCAAAATATTGTCCACAAGGGAATGTGGCCCCTGAAAAAGGTTATCCACTGCTGCGTTATATAGATATAGAGAGAGAAGGAAAGAAAAAGAGATACAAGAGGAGCAGCACACAGTATAACCCAGTTTATTAGGACCAGCATGACTGCAATCCTGTGTATAGCTCCACTGAACTCAGCGGTGTTTATTTCTGATTGCAAAGGTTCAAGTTTGTAAAATACACTGAGCTTTCATGAACGCTCTCTAGTCCGCTGAAATGCAACCGTTAGCTCGTAATTAGAAATTCAAAGAATCTTGTAAAGACATCTTGCCAATTAAATTGCTAGCATGAAGCAGAAACCCCATTAAAGGAAAGAAGTAGCCAGCCTCTGCTCGGTTATTTTCCTCATTCTCTGACTTCCTGTCTGCCAGGATATAGGAACACACTGCCCAGTGGCGGCTCGTGGCTCCATGTCAGTGGGGCAGTGGAATCCGGTCTGAGATTTAGTCCAAACATTCAGGGAGCTGTCCCACAATCCCAACAATTAGCCATACTACACGAGATGGGAATCGGAGCCCTACAACTTTGGAGGGCCACAGATCCCACACCCCTAGCACAAAGGAACACAGAGAATGCGGAAGTTTACTGCTTTGCAGGAATTCATGTACAAATGAGGAAAATCTTGGGGTGTGTGTGTAATACCTGCTTGCATTCCACTATTCCAAATTTGCTTGTTTAAAAAAGTTTCAGTTCTGACACATTTTTTTCTCCCTGCCTTCCTTCTCCCCCCTCCCATTAGTTCTGGTAATGTAAAATGCACCTCCCACCCCCCACTTGGTTCTATCCATGACTCTTGCCCTGCCAGAGTTCTTTAACCACAAGGTCAATAGCTGTACCACATTCCAAAGGCAGGTAAAAATAAGTGTTTGGTGAACAATGATTCACTGTTATACATACGAGCCAGTTTGCAAGCAGGTCACTAACACAGCAGTCAGGAAATGTGTATGTTGTGTGTGTGTGTGTGTGTGTGTGTGTGTGTGTGTGTGTAGCCTCAAAGGGAACAGCTCTGCTTAACTTGCTGTGCAACTAGAGATAGAAAGATCTACCAGTTTCAGTTATCTCTTTCTAAATTTTTCAGTCTTACATTCAGTTCTCCACATTTATGCAACAATTTGCATTTTTTAAAAAATAAAAAAGCTCATGAAAATTCTCCAGCATTTTAGTGCAAATTTCTACTAATAATCACATTTTTGTAGGCAAATGTAAACATTTTGCAAGCAATTTCTCCTAATGCATTTCTGTATGTTACTATCGTTAATGTATTCATGGTTATGTCTGCTTTCCCCTAACATATCCATTTTGTAGACAGTCTTTCATTGGAGAACTGGATTGCCAACGTCGAATAAGTGTGAATTTTGAAGGGTGGCTATGTTTCAGTTCTCATGTTGATTCAGAAAGTGTGGATTTGATCGATTTGGCTTTAAATGTGAACTGAATCGAATTTCTCACCCATCCCTGGACTGCCTTCAAGTCAATTCTGAGTTATGGCGACCCTCTGAATAGGGTTTTCATGGTAAGCGGTATTCAGAGGGGGGTTACCATTGCCTCCCTCTGAGGCTGAGAGGCAGTGACTGGCCCAAGGTCACCCAGTGAGCTTCATGGCTGTGTGGGGATTTAAACCCTGGTCTCCCAGGTCATAGTCCAGCACCTTAACCACTACACCTAGTCATAAGTATATTCAGTAATAATTCTATAACAATTTTACTGCAGCCTTTAATTCAGACACATTTTAGTGATTCAGACACATTTTAGTGATTCTGCAGGACAAGCTACACTTGTTACAATCCCTTCTTCTACACAACTATTAAAGATGCAAGTTCCCATGTACAGGTTCAGAAGAGGGCAACCAGAATGATCAAGGGGATGGAGCGACTCCCTTACGAGGAAAGGTTGCAGCATTTGGGGCTTTTTAGTTTAGAGAAAAGGCGGGTCAGAGGAGACATGATAGAAGTGTATAAAATTATGCATGGCATTGAGAAAGTGGATAGAGAAAAGTTCTTCTCCCTCTCTCATAATACTAGAACTTGTGGACATTCAAAGAAGCTGAATGTTGGAAGATTCAGGACAGACAAAAGGAAGTACTTCTTTACTCAGCGCATAGTTAAACTATGGAATTTGCTCCCACAAGATGCAGTAATGGCCACCAGCTTGGATGGCTTTAAAAGAAGATTAGACAAATTCATGGAGGACAGGGCTATCCATGGCTACTAGCCGTGATGGCTGTGCTGTGCCACCCTAGTCAGAGGCAGCATGCTTCTGAAAACCAGTTGCCGGAAGCCTCAGGAGGGGAGAGTGTTCTTGCACTCGGGTCCTGCTTGCGGGCTTCCCCCAGGCACCTGGTTGGCCACTGTGAGAACAGGATGCTGGACTAGATGGGCCACTGGCCTGATCCAGCAGGCTCTTCTTATGTTCTTATGTAGCCATTATGCCAACTGGGTCACCTTGGGCCAGTTGTCATCTTGCGGCACAACCTCCCTCACAGGGTTGTTGCAAAGATAAAAGGGGAGGGTGGGAACCATGAACAGATAACAAATATAACAAATGAGCAGTCTTGAGTGCCACCCTTCCTTATCTCAGGCAGTCACTTTAGGAAGGATAAATATATTATTAAATTATCCCTCCCTTTTCTTTCTTTCTTTGGCCGTTCTCACTCACTTATTTTTCCTTTCTCCCGACAGAACGATTGCGCTCTGCAGACTTCCTAAGATTTGTCATAATGCTGAAATGATGTAGTAACTTCCAGGAATAATGAGGCTGTGAAATGTGACCCATTTACGAACACTAGAACCTAAGAAGAGCTCTGCCGGATCAGGCCAGCGTAGGGTTGCCAGGTCTCTGGTTTTCGCCTGGAGACTCTGGTTTTTGGAGATCCTCTCTGGCTATCTCTTAGCTTTCATTAAAAAAAAAGTTTCTAGGTGGACTGGTTCAAGAGATATACATCAAAATGTCAGCCGCCCCGCAACTTCTGTTAGAAGTTGGCTACTCTAATCTCTGCCCTTTCAAGTTTTTAGCCAAAAAGTGAAGTCAGGGTTGTGATTGGTGAGAGATTTGCTGACCTTCAGGCAAGAACCCATTGCAAATCCTAAAAACAGTTTCTTCCGTTTCCTCCTTGTCTGCATATCAGAAGTTGAGTGAGTGTATAACTTTCAGCAGCAGCAATATTGCCTTTTTACAATAATATAGCAGGAAATCTAGAACTGAAGAGCAGGATGTTGGTAGGCACGCACAGTAAACAATTTCAGTTATGATTATAATGAAAGTGTACATACAGGGTTTGTTTAATTACATGCAAAAATAACATATTATACATTTTAGCTTTCAAATAATTTTTGAACAGAAATTTGAAAAAGTGTACATGCTGCAGCTTATGATGCCATTACAATGTGTTAAACCTTTCTATTTTTAAGGAGTCAAACATGTTTAAATTTTCTTGGGCTGTTGAAGAGGGCAATTTATTTGTCTAATTCATAGCCTCTTTTGAAAACCTTCCCCATATGAAGCTTTAATCCTACACTCTGGGAGTAAAGCTGCAATGCTAATCCTACATACCTGGGAGTAAACCCCACTGAATTCAGTAGGACTTACTTTTGAGTAGACATGGTTAAGATTGTGCTGTAAATCAATGGGAGTTTGAGTGAACACAGCAAGGACTGTGTTGTAAATCTTTCTCTTCCCCTCCATTTCTTTTTCTTAAGCTATTAGGCAGGGCTTACTTAGGTGTCACTGCATTTATCTGGTAGGAAACTAATACAAATTTAAAAAAATGTTCTGCAATGACCAACTGGTTTTGACAATAAACTATAATATGGGGTATATGTATTTTTACATCTGCAGTGTGTGTGTATATGGAATCTTTTCAACAACCCTGTGAGGTAGGGTTGGAAACCAAGGCAGTTCACAACAAGAAATCCATTTAAAATCCAATAACCATAATACAAATATAAAACAGTTGCAAAACAGCTTAAAGTGGCATGATTCTGAATTTTGGGTTGGGTGAGTGAAGTTCCTTATCACGGAATTACAGTCCTGTGCACGCTTCCCTGTTTGAGTAAGCCCCACTGAATATATTGAGACCTGCTTCTGAGTAAACATGCATAGCATTGCACTATAAATATCATTACAGGTTGTGTAAATAATAGACATCTTTGACAGTCATGCTTACATAAATATTTCTTCATACTATGTCTCAGTAGGTATCTGATTTCACATGGTGGTAGTACTTTATTATTTCCTCTACATTTTAAGTGTGCCTTTCTTCCTTGGGGTGGTCATGGTCCCCTTCTGTTGTTTTCACCCTGAGGGGCAGATTAGGCTAAGAGATAGTGAGTAGCCCATGGTCACCAAGTAAGCTTTGTAGCTGATTTCCATTTTAAGAATTAATTAAAATTGCCGCCCTGGGCTCCTGCTGGGAGGAAGGGCGGGATATAAATCAAATAATAAATAAATACATACATTTGTTTGTTTTGTTTTTTGATTTATTGTATTTATTGTATTTATACATTGCTTGTTTTTATCTTTTTGTACACCACCCAAAGAGCCTTCGGGCTTAGGGCGGTATATAAATAAAATAAAATAAATAAATAAATAAAATTTTAAAAAATGATTTATATGCAGGCAAAGTTTATAATGTAATTCAGATCCACTTAATTCATTTAAGGCATATCCAACTGGTATTTAAAGTGCCTGACCCCCCCCCAAAGAATCCTGGGAAGTGTAGTTTCACCCTCCCAGTTATAGTTCCCACTACCCTTAACAAACTACAGTTCCTAGGATTCTGTGGTGGGATTCATCGGCTTCAAATGTATGTTGAATGTGCTTTAAATGCATGGTGTGGATTTGCCGTAGGTATGCTGTGCATTCATTAGTGAATTGAAAAGAACAATTTTAAAAAATACTTTTTTTGAACAGGGGAAGGGCTGTAGCTCAGTGGTAGGGTACATGCTTTGCATGCAAAGGTCCAAAATTCAATCTCTGGAAAAGACTATTGCCTGGAAGCCCAGAGAGTCCATGCAAGTCCATGTCATCAGTACTGAGGCAGATAGTAGCAAATGGCCTGAGATGGTATAAGGCAGATTCCTTTGTTCCTAAACAAGGAAAGAGGCCCAAGGGCCACAGTGACTCTGATTTATTTATTTTTTTTGTATTTTGCTTACAACATTTATATACTACTTAGTTGCAAAAAATCTCAAAGCGGTTTTACGGAAGAAATTAAAACAAGAAAAGTATTGGCAAAACCAGTTAAAACAGGTATTTAAAGACATTCAAAATAATAAAACCAACAATGAGTTAAAAACAGATAAAAACATAATGCCTTCTACATGCCGCTTGCCTAAACAAAAAATGTTTTTAGTAGATGCTGAAAAGAGTACAATGAAGGTGTCTGCCTAATGTCAATAGGCAGGGAGTTCCAAAGCATAGGTGCTGCCACACTAAAGGACTGATTTCTCACAAGAGCAGAACAAGTACTATGTGGAACCTGTAACATGGAAAGCACACCTTGAACTTGGCCTGGTAGCAAATTGATAACCAGTGCAGATTTCAGAGCAGATGTATTATGTGCTGACAGGGTCTCACTCATGTCAGCAGTTGTGCTGCAGCATTCTGCACTAACTGCAGCCCCCGGGTCAGGTTGTGCTGCATGGGGATTTCTGTGACCTTGACTGACTGGCTGCCAGGATTTTTTTACTTTTGGTTTTTGATTAGGAACCCTGACTGGTTATGGGATGCTGAGTTTTCTGCCTTACTCATAGGAAGAATGTATCACGTAGCTTGGATCTTGAGTTTAGGGTCTTAGACTTCTGTGGAGAAACGTGGTATAGGTGGAAAACACTTTCTATTCTGCCAGACCAATAATTATCTGCTTTAGCTGGTTCCAAACATGCCTTAAGTATTGTCTTAGAAGGGGCGGCTATCAGTAATTTCCAAAAACTTACTAAGGCAACATGGACTCGAGCTTTAATTGAAGGAAGGCCAACTTCTGAACGAAGCAGGGCGGCAGGAGTGCCAGGCGGTAGGGACAGGAGTCTTTTAATAAAGTTGTTTTGGATTACCTCTAAAGTCCTCACTTGGGTATCCTCCTATCCCCAAACTGCCGCCCCATACAAAATCTGTGGGATAATTTTACTTTGGAAGATTTTTAATGCTGGATCAATCATATTGCCGCCTATTGTGCGGCAAAATTTAAGAATGGCTCCACTGGACCTTAGGGTAATTATTTTGGTCATATAATAATAATAATAATAATAATAATAATAATAATAATAATAATAATAATATTTTATTTATTGGTTGCCTATCTGTCCAGGTTAGTGGACACTCTAGGCGACTTACAATAACAAAAAGCTATACATAAAATACATATACAAAAACAAACCACAGTCCTAAACAATTTAAAACCAATTTCCAATTAAAACTTCATAAAATTAATCCTCCTCAATCCCACAAAAAAAAAATAAAAAAATTGTGTTGTTGCCAGGAAAGATTTTCTGAGAAATAGACTCCCAGGTACTTAAACTCTCAACATTGTTCAATACGGTGTCCATTTATAGTTGGTGTGCTTTTTGGTGAACACCATCATTTTTGTTTTAATATAATTAATTTGCAACCTTTCTTTTAAACAAAAGTCAGCCAGCCTTGAAAGAAGTCTCTTCAGGCCTATGCGGGTAATGGACATGAGGACCATATCATCCGCACAGAGCAAGATTGATATTTTCTTATTTCTGCATGAAGGGGGAAAGAAAGTTGGAACAGATAGTTCCGGGACTATGTTATTTAAATAAAGGTTAAAAAGTAGAGGGGCCAAAAGGCATCCCTGTTTGACCCCATTGTTTATTTTGATGGGGTCTGTTAGGGCGCCTGATGTCCCTACCCTTATACGTGCCAGTGTGTTGGTATACAATTCTCTGATTAAAAAAAGCAACCGGCTGTCAATTTTCAAGTCGGCCAATTTAGCCCATAAGAGATGTCTATCAACTGAATCGAAGGCAGTAGCCAGATCCACAAAGGCCACAAAAAGATGTTTTGTAGGGCCTGCTATACTCTGTTTCGCCAGAGCATAAAGAGTCAAACAGTGGTCGATGGTGCTTTGGCCCTTTCTAAAGCCCACTTGTTCTGGGTAAATAATAGAATTTGCTGCTTCCCAGTCCTCAAGTTTATGAAGAAGGTATCTGCCATACAGTTTAGAGCTGATGTCTAAAAGGCTAATTGGCCTGTAGTTGTTTGGATCTTGTTTATCCCCTATTGTTTATCCCCAACTATACCAAGTTTCCAACCCTCCGGAAAAATACCCGTATTATTTATTTGGTTAAATTCCTTGGCTAGTATAGGTGCCCACCAATCCGGAAAATATTTGAAGATTTCTGGGGGAAGCATATCTTTCCCTGGGGCTTTGCCCAATCTGAGAGCAATAATGAGAGATTTTATTTCTGAGGGTGTAATTAATGGCCACTGTGGTAAACTCGTTAATTCTATCCTGGGCATGATCTTATTATTAGTTGATGGGGACCCGTAAAAGCTACTAAAGTGCGAATGCCAGGCTGACGACGTTATTTGGTCAGTGACACTGGGTCTAGCATGCCCCATACCTTTGTTAACAAGATTCCAAAACTGGTCATCCTTTTTCTCAGTTACCGCTAACTCTAGTTGCTGCCACAGGGACTTAGCGTATGACTCCTTCTTTAATTTTAAGAGAGACTTATATGCAATTCTCATTTGTCTTAGGCGTTTGTATGAGTACATTGTTGGGTTCTTAATGGCCTGTCTTGAATAATTCATCGTCAGCGTTCTGGCCGATCTGCGCTCATGGTCAAACCATCCTTTCCCCAGTTGTCGATTATTCATTTGTTGGAATTTTTGGACCATCAGTGGTCTTAAGTGGTTCGTGATTTGTTGGAAAGCAGACAAAGGTTCAGATTTTGCTTCAATAATTCTACGCCGGAGTTTTTGAAGGATGTTATTAGATAGAAGATGTGAGGCAGAAGAATACAGTTCATTTGACCAGCGTTTCCTCCGTTCTCTGAGTTGAGTCTCATCCAGAATAGTTAAAGGTTGAGATGGTGGAGACTGCAGGAGATGCAAGAATAACAAAAGGGGGAAGTGATCACTTTCCACCCTATTGCCAATCTCGAACTAAATTATCTCAGAACGTAATGCAGCAGTTGCAGAGCTTAGAAAAGTTACTTTTTTGAACTACAACTCCCATCAGCCCTAGGCAACATGGCCACTGGATTAGGCTGATGGGAGCTGTAGTTCAAAAAAGTAACTTTTCCAAGCTCTGAGCAGTTGTTAACATATAGTCTATTGTGCTGGCGCCGCGGTTTGTTAAGAAGGTGAAAGGGCCTTTAGATGCATCAATATCGGAGCCATGAAGGCAATCCAGGTGGTGGAGATGAATTAACTCTGCTAGCCTTACGCCTTGTTTGTTAGATGTGATGTCGTTTGAAACTCTGACTAGCAGGGGTGATTGAAAAGAGGGCCCATGGTTTGTGGCAGCTTCACAATTGGACGATAAGACCCCGAGCCTGGCATTAAAGTCTCCACACAATAATAAACTGGAGCCTGGGAATTGGAGTTCCAATTGTGAAAGGACTTCCGACATCCTTTCCCAAATACTATTAGGACCCAGCTTCTTAGCCAGGGGCGGTGGGAAATATATGTTTACACAGATAAAAAGGTCCATAGTTTTACTCTTGATCTTTAAAATCTGTATACACTGTGAGCTCTTATCATCTAGGTGTTGGATATCCGCTGTGTAATCCGCGGCTATGAAAGTTGTTAAACCTCCACTGGCCCTTCCTTTGGAACTATTTTTCACCGCAGGTATAGAAAAGGCATTGTAGCCATGGAGATATGGAGATTTTCCAGCTACTGTCCAAGTTTCCTGGAGACATACAATCTTAAAGTTTTGTAAATAGGCGACAAAATTCGTATCTTGAAGTTTGTTCTCCCAGCCCATGATATTCCAAGATAGAATAGATAGTTGTCAGGCTGGGAGAATCATTTCAGCTTCGGCGGAGGTATACACGCAGCCATTAATTGCAGGGGTTGAAGAAGAGGGTCGTGTCTGTACTGCTGTATTTTCAGACCTTTTATCACCTACTGGCAGAAGTGCTTTAGCCTCAATCGGGGGTCAAGTGTGGGAAGTTACCACTGTTTTTCTCAGAGCTTGGAAAAGTTACTTTTTTGAACTACAACTCCCATCAGCCCAATCCAGTGGCCATGCTGGCTGGGGCTGATGGGAGTTGTAGTTCAAAAAAGTAACTTTTCCAAGCTCTGGTTTTCCTGGATGTGTTTCTAGATGGAATAGACTTCTCAAGCAAACCATTCTCTTCCTCTGTGAGGTATCTCTTTTTCTCCCATGTGATGGAACTTTTAGGATGTTTTTGAGGGGAAGGAATTGTACATATGGAAGACCACTGAGAAGGCAAAGTAAAAACCTGTCCACTTTCTTTCACTAGAGTCTGTTTCATGTGGCCTCTTCTGTTCTTCTTCTTTTTTGAATTAAAGGCCATTTGTGCCAGACTTCCTTTTCCGGTCCTTTGTTCGGGTCCGGGTGGATTGGACATATTTGATTGAATACTTAGATGTGATTTAAGACAATCAATTCTTCTCAATATTTCCGTTTGAATTTGAAATGGAAAGGAGTCAAAGTTATCTATCAGCAGACTATCTTCTGCATCAAAAGATTCATTTAATTTGTCTGAGTTCAGGATACATTCCTGTACGGAGCCAATTGACCCTCTTTTGCTGGTAGTCGGAGTACAGTCTCCTTTGATGGAGCCAATGTCTAGATTACGCGAATCTAAGTCAATCAAGATATCCTGTTTGGTCTTTCTCACCTCCTGGGTACAATCAGTCCGGGGAGCGGTATGAGTAATTAAAGCCTCCGGTGGTGCTTTGTTTTCAAAAAATCGCAGGATCTCCATCCTTTGCAAAGCAATCCTTGTTATTTAGGATTCGATCAGCTATGGCCTTGGTCGTAAAGGATACTACTGCTCGGGCTGTTGTAGTGTTATAGTATAAATATTTGACCCATTGAATATCAGCTGTTGTCAAATAGTTTTGCGAAGTTCCTTTCAAAAGGTCAAGCATGTGTAGTTTGCGTTCTATTTGTGACAGGAACCCTCTGGGTTTAGGGTAGTTTGTTAGTACTAGAATTTGGTGGTTCAACACAAGATTCCATCCACTGGTCTTTATTTTTCCCACTGTTTCTTGTTTATAGTTTGATTTTACAACTGCGTCCGTCCAGGGGTCCTGGCTGAAAGTATGTGGAGTTTGGGGGTTATTGTTAGAGATAGAGCCCTGTGTTGGTAAGATGGTGGGCTCACCTTGGATAATAGGGTCCTCTAAAACAAATGGGGCACCCTTTATATTAAGGCTTTTTAGGGTTGTTTGTACTCCTTTTTCCTTTCCTTCTTTCGGCACCCCGGAGTTTCCCATCAGCTCGAACAATCTCTTAAAATTCATTTTCCTCCTTTGAACTTGCTTTGGGTTTTTCAAGTGCTTGCTTTTCTTTTTTGCATTGGTGGGTCTTCCTTTATTTTTCTTAAGCATCCGGGTATCTGCTACTGCCTCTTTTGGGGCAGTTGGCACTACTTCCTTTTGAGTTGTAAGGGATCCCACGTTCGTTGAAGGTCGGTCATCCTTTCGGTGTAATTCCACTAGGACCGTTAGCAGATGATTACATTCTGTTAAAAAGATTTTAACCTGCTCAATATCCGAGGTCAGCACGCGGAGCCGTTCCAATATTAGAGAATCATTCCTTGATACTATGTGGTGGATAATCGTCATTGATTGTGTTTTCGTAACTCCAGGGAGGTCTTCTTCAGGAGGGGTGTTGATCCCCTCGTTTGGACATGGCATTATTTGAGTCCTGTTTATCTCCTCTTTGGGCGCATCTGGCTGAGGATCATCAGGCGTTGATTTGTCTGTTTGCAAAGAAGTCGCTGGGGTTGAGATGTTAGGTGGGCCAGAAGGCTGCGACATGGTTCTCTCGGCAGTGTTTATAGGAGAAACCAGAGCTTGGAAAAGTTACTTTTTTGAACTACAACTCCCATCAGCCCCAGCCAGCACGGTGCTGGTTGGGGCTGATGGGAGTTGTAGTTCAAAAAAGTAACTTTTCCAAGCTCTGGGAGAAACTGGCAAGTTTGTTAGCTTGTTTATACAGCCGCCATCAGCGATTGCTATCTCATCAGCTAGGCTCCAAGCCACACATTCATCCGGGGCAGTATAGATAGTGCCCCTGTTGGTAAGTGTCCAATTATAAGGAGAGTATAAACTTTCGTTGGCCGCTCTTTTGGTTGATTTATTCGAAGCAGAATTTAAAAAGTGAGTTATTTTACTCTGGCCTCTTAGAGGTTTTTCTGCTGCTTCTAGTTTCCATAAAATATTTTGTTTTGGCTTTTGGTTGCCCCTCTGCCTGCTTTTCCTTGCAGGTATACTCTCAAGCAACGGCTCTTTGTCTTTCAGTAGCTTCCGTGTCATTCTTGTTAGCACCATCACACACATTTCTCAGTTTCTTCCTCGGTAGTTTCAAAATTTCCAGATAAGAAATCTTTTAAACTGTCGCGGTTATTTGGGCTATCAAGGTTGGGGTTATATATTGTTCTAGGAAGCTTTATGACGCCATTTTATAACAACATTCTTCTACTCCTCTGCTCCGCTCCTCTGTTCGGCTAAAACATTAGTCATTAGTCACTAGGTGATAAATCTTTTCCTTTCCTTTCCAGCTTTCACAGTCCTTCCACCACAGTATATTTTAGGCACCCTCCTCTTTTAGTATTTAGTTTGAAGGGCTCATATAGTGAACTATAAGGTGAGCTGTCAGGGGTATAGTTATTTTTACCTTCCTCTGCGACGTTACTCTGTTTGTAGACTAGGCGGCCATTTTCCACCTGCTGGCGTAGTATAGTAGCTCAGAGTATATGGCAGAGGGCCGCATTCCATTCTGAGCAACCTTCTGGGGGCCACGTGCCAGTGGCGGGTGGGATGAGAGGCAAAAGTTGATAGAACCATGACTGTGAATGTCACCTTTGCACAGTAGGCTCATTTCTATACACATGACACTCGCACAACCCTCTCTAGCCTTAATCCAGGCAAGAACGACACATGATCAGAGTTCAAGGACACAAGCTTGCCAGGAGGGAATGAAGCCGGGCTGGTGAGGAGTGTGGCCTTGAGAAGGTGCGTGGTCTAGGAATAGTCCTCAGGGCCACATAGAGAGGCTTGGAAGGCCACATTTGGCCTCCAGGCTTCAGGTTCCCCACCCCTGCTCTAAGCTTCAAATCTGTGCCATGAGCTCACTATCTTATTCTTCAGCCTTGGCATCCCACTCTATTATATAACAACAACAACATTTATATCCCACTCTTCCTCCCAGTAGGAGCCCAGGGTTGCAAACAAAAGCACTAAAAACACTTTAAAACATCATAAAAACAGACTTTAAAATATATTACAAAACATCTTAAAAAAATATTAAAACAAAACATCTTTAAAAAAGTATTTTTTTAAAAAAAAGCTTAAAAACATATTAAAACAATTCCAGCATAGATGCAGACTGGGATACGGTCTCTACTTAAAAAGCTTGTTGGAAGAGGAAGGTCTTCAGTAGGCACCGAAGAGATAACAGAGATGGCGCCTGTCTGATATTTAATATGTGCTCAATAAGAATGGTGACGGAACTTCCGGCTGGCGCTTCCGGTAAGACGACTTTTACAATCCCTCTCCGGCTCGTAAACTTTAAACACTCTTATTTTTGTCCAAATCTCTATCGGAGCTTATTACCTTGTGCACAAGCCGGACAAGAACTGCTGCCTTATTCTGTCCTATCTCCAGCTTGCCTTAAAAAACAACACGGGCTGAAGTTTATATTACCATGGGTGGCACCCCCTCCTTTCCCCTTTGAACTGCACAATTTACAGCGGCTGTTGTTGACTAAATGACTCCTAAAATCTCAAATTTGCAATTAAGGAATAACATCACTTGGCACAAGCCTTAAATTCCTTCCTTTGAAAGAAAGGCTTATTGCCACGGAGGTGAGCGAACCCCTCCTAAAAGCAATATAAAGCAACCCAAACACCAACAGCTAGTTTCAAATACAGGAGGCCACTTTGCTTTGTGAGCTTCAAGTTGTTTAAAGCCGAGTAAATGGTATATACAAGGAAGAAATGCCAGGAGCTTGGTATATCCCTTGGGGAGGGGGAATCCTTGCCAGCAAGCACACAGGCAAAAATTACTCGGTATTTCTCTCCCAAGTCGGACACTTTGCATACTCCACAGCAAAATGCTCCAAAGAACATCTCCCAAATAGAATGCTCATACGAATGGTCGATAGACCATCAACTGCCTTATAAATCTTGCGGAGTCAGACCAGATGCTAAAAGCCTGGCTGAAGAACTATTTGATGCTGGCTTTAATTGTTCCTTAAGCCTGGAAACTAATGGCCTCCCTTCGGAGGTGATTACAATCGACTCTCTCCAGGAGTCTCAGGGGCCACTAGCACCCTCACCCATGAAACCATCGAAGATGAAGCCTACGACTTACTCATCTCTATCTGAAGCCAACCCCTTCCTCCTTGGCTGGTGCACACTGATGACGGAAGAATTGGGATTAGTTAAAACGTTCATCACAGAGACAAACAGCCTTTTAACAACGTTAGTCCAGGCCATGGGGCCCCTCATAAGAGAGGAAACAAAAGATCTTGGCACATCAGTGGGCTCCTCATCTAACAGTCCACACCACAATCAGCCCCCTAGAGGAAAAGGCAGCGGCAAGGGCCGCACGAAGAACATACCCAACCACAGGAGGCCAAAAAAATCAAAGAACGTTAAAAACTCGAAATCTGGCCCCATAAGGAAAATGAACTTTAAGCCACTTTTCAAACTGCTGGACTCTCCAACGCATAGGGTCACTCCAGCCCGACAGCCCCATGCCAAAGCTCACAAAAATGCGATACCAAAAAGGGACCCAACCCAGGCGGAAGGGATTAAAACCCCTCCCCACGCCCATGGAAAATCTCCTTTTGGGGACACCTCTTCGTCTCCATTGCCTGTGCAGAGTGTAATCCCTTTTGCTTCAACAGCCTCAACAAGCTTACGCAAACCAACTGCGTGGAAACTCAAGCAGTGCCCAGAAAAGCTTGCGGTTACGTGCCTTCCCTGGGCACCTGGATATTGGCCCTCTTTACCGAGCATATCGCACCTGGACATTTGCCTCAGCACGGCCTTATCTGCTCCATACCGTATGAACTATATCAAGCATATGACCAATTTATCTTCTACCCTAAATCGCTGGCATCTTATAGTTACATTTCAATCTCCGTCCATTGCCAAACAGATCTATCAAGAAAGGACGAAGTTAAGACTCCGTGGCATAGTGGTACAGCATTACTTCATTAATGTAGCCCCTCCTACGCTGCTACTTTACCATCCTCCTGAGCATTCTAGTCAAACCTGCACCACCCCAGAGATGTTTCTCAATCGCCCACCAAACAGCGAGTCTACCCAGACCAGAGACCTAAAAACCACTAAAGTCCTTCAAACTTCTCCGCCTTCCACTCCTGCAAAAGAGAAACCATCTTCACCGCAGGAACTTGAGACAGAAGAAACGCAATTGCTGGACTTGTTCAGCAACCTGTCAAACCCAGAGCGGGCATCTACCATCAATAGACTATGCCAGCTGATAGAACGCTTAGCAGAGGTCCAACCAGACACAAGCCCGTTGAACTTTCCTTCACCTTCAAACACAAATCTAGAGGGGCAAACTGAAATGCCACCACCACATCTAGACAACCTATTCTCTCCAACATCAAACCTTGGCTTCAGGCCAAAAATTGCCCAGCAATGGGTGGCATGGAGGAAATAGATAGACGCACCTCTTGCAAAGCAGCCTCAGTGAAACTGAGAGACCCTACTTGGCTTGAAATGTGCTACCTAGAGCCAGAGGAATTAGGCTCTCCGAATAAGTCAAACCAGGTAATGTTACACCTGCCGAGCTCGTTATTCCCGGCCACCCGGGTCATCTCTAACGTGAGTACTATAACACCTGAAATAAACACCATCTCCCCATGGCCATGCTCGACACTGTCGCCTGTCAATCTGAGTCCCCCCTTACTCAGCGCTGAAGCACAGATAATGGCCCCGATGCAGGCTCTTCCTGAGGCCAACTGACCAAATGTGGCTCTAGCACACTCCAGCCCCAATTCCAGTCTTAGGGGGCCCTCTGCACCTCCTGACCACCGCCCAGGTAGCCAAACATCCTCTACAGTGAATTTACTTTCATGGAACGTAGCCGGCTGGAGGAATAAGATGAACGACCAAGAGTTTATAGATTACCTCCACCACTTTGAAATCATCTGTTTACAAGAGACTTGGCTCCTGGACTCTTTCCCTCTTACCCTACAGGGTTACAAGGTATGGGAAAAACCAGCTAAAAAGACCTGTGCCAGAGGCCGAGGGAGCGGCGGCCTAGCAACCATGGTTATTACAACCATGGACAGCCGCATAGCCACGCCGCCCAGCACACTCCCAGATATCTGTTTGCCACTAATCCTTTCTCTCCCTGGGTTACCCACCATTATTTGCCTCAATGTTTATTTTCCTCCTCAACCCTATTGTCGCGCAGCCCCCATGTGGCTGGAAATGGAAAATTACACTGAAGGCCTGCTAAGCCAATATCCCCAATACCAGCTACTCATCTGCGGAGATTTCAACACTAGAATGGGCATTTCTGCCCTGGATCCTGGTACCCCCTGTTGGCCCCCTAGTACTCACCCAGTGAGGAAATCCTGGGACAAAACTGCAAATAGGAAGGGGCAAGCGCTAGCGCACTGGTTAGTAAATTTCCAATTGCTGTGCCTGAATGGCTCAGCGCTTGATGTCTCAAGGGGCTTCTATACCTACGTCACCGACAAAGGGGCGAGTGTCGTGGACTATGTCCTGGGATCTCCATCCTTGGCCCCATTGGTCAAGGAATTCTCAGTTGACCCTAGAGCAGACAGCGATCACTTCCCGCTCAGGCTAGCCCTTAACAACAACATCTATCCGCCCCCACATATGTCCCCAAATTCTCAAGTGGGCTCTCTTATTGGCCGAACCCGTCTTAAGTGGTCAATTACAATTGGGTCTAATGTAGCCCACTACCTGCGGTCGCAGCATATGCTAGATATGCGCCTGGCAGCCACGGCCAGCGCACAGACCATTTTTGGAATATATGACCAGATCACAGTAGATTTAAAGACCCTCGTAACCATCCAAGGCAAAAAAAAAAAAGTCAGCCAGTCCTAGGACATGGTTTGACGCCGAGTGCAGAACAAAGAAAAAAGAAATCCAGGCCCAAATTAGACAGGTAAAACGCAACCCAATACCCGAGACGGTAGAGTCCCTGATATTAATTAAAAAACAATATAAAGAGCTGCTCAGGGACAAGAAACAAGCCTTCATCGCCAACAACTGGCGTGCCCTTGGCTTAGCCCTTCTTCAAAATAATGACATAAACTTCTGGAAGATAATCCACGAGGGGCTCTGTCAAAATTCGTATGTAAATATCCCCCCCATTCTCCCGGAAGCCTGGGTGGCGCACTTCCGCGCCGTCTTCGAGACCCTCACTCCTCTTCCCTACAGCCCTTCCGAAGATACGTCTCCCATCCCCCTTCCAACTTGGCCCCCGGTTACCTGCTCTGAGATCGAAGAGTTAATTGCAACCCTCCGGACAGGCAAGGCCCCAGGAGAGGATATGCTGCCCCCAGAGATCTTCACATTAGATCCCTCCTGGTGGACCCCCATTCTAGCCACCCTTTTTTCTGCAATTAATTTTACTGCTAACGTCCCAAAAGGGTGGCGCATTAGTATCGTAGTCCCGATATACAAAAAGGGTGATCCAACTGACCCCCGGAACTACAGGCCAATAAGCCTACTCGATGTAACATCTGAATTATATGCCCGCTGTCTATTAAATAAACTACTCTCATGGGACACCCACAATAACGTAATCCACGAAGAACAAGCTGGCTTCAGGGAAGGAAGAAGCACAATAGATCAAGCGCACATCTTATACCACCTAATTAGGAAGTCAGCATCGGCGCCATCAAATTCCCTTTACGTGGCTTTTGTGGATCTCTCAATGGCCTTCGACTTAATAGATAGAGACCTTCTTTGGTCCAAGCTGGGCCAAACAAATGTGGATAAGAGGCTCCTTTGTTTAATAAAGGCATTGCACCAGGATAGCTATCTGCAAGTACGCCTGGGACTTAGTGGAGCTCTCTCCCATCCAATCCCCGTGGGAAGGGGAGTAAAACAGGGATGTGTATTAGCCCCCTTTCTATTTCATTTTTATATGAATGGGATAGTTCCCGCCCTATCTTCCCCAGCCCACTTTCCCCCTGCAGTTGGCGCCAGGAAAATTTCCATCCTGTTATACGCAGATGACCTAGCGCTACTGTCCATAACCGAAATTGGCATGAAAAGAGCATTATTGCGGCTAGCTGATTATTGCAAGGAACATTCCCTTGTGATAAACCAGTCTAAAACCAAAATTTTGGTGTGTGGGAAGAATAGGAAGTCCACCCCCAGATGGCAAATAAATGGACAACGGCTAGAGCAAGTTAGGTCCTTTAAATATCTGGGCCTACATTTTAGCCACAATGCCAATTGGAAGAAGCATTTTGACGAAACCAAACTCCTAAGTGTCAGAACCTGCACCCAAATTCGCAGATTTTTTTACTCTCGTGGGGGCCAACTGGTTAAACCTATGTTAAAAGTCTACCAGGCCAAAGCACTGTCAAAGATTCTCTATGGTGTAGAACTTTGGGGCTCGGCAGTCAAGTCGAAACTTGAGGTTCTCCAAAACTCTGTAGCGAAGCAGATCACCGGGCTTCCGCCTGGAGTGCCCTCAGCCCACGTGAGAGCCGAGCTAGGCCTCCCCTCCTTGTTGGCCAGAGCCGATTTGGCCACATTGAGATTCTGGCGCAAAACCCTTTTAAGGGATGATGCCACCATAGCCAGGCTCTGCTGGCAGGAGCAGCTTAAACTGGAGAGCCAATGCTACCAAGCCCTTTTGGCTGCATATGAACTCAACGGGGAGGATTTACTAACTCTCCCTCCCATTGCGCTCCGGAATCAAGTTTTTGATCTGGATGCAAACCAAGACAGGGCCACGATCGCTACCTCCCCCTTCTCTCCATGGTACCCAGACTTTAAGCCAAACCATATTCTCTGTCAATATTTTGAGACAATCACGCGCCCCCCCTCCGGGAAGCTTTTACGGAACTTCGGTTCCAAATAATGCCCTCAGCTTTCCTGGAAGGGCGATACCAGAAGATACCCCACTCTCAGCGGCTTTGTATTTTAGGCTGTGGGGCAGTTGAGGACATCATTCATTATATGCTGCACTGCCCTTTATATGATGACCCCAGAAGAAAATTTTTAGCTTCAATTATAAACTCTCACGGGGGCGGGCACCCCGGGGAATTAGTTAACACCCTTCTGGGTGACACAACTAGCTACGTTACACTGGCCGTAGCTAACTTTGCCTTTGCGGCTAAGAAACTGAGAGCCGCATACGCAAAAACTGTTCCAAGATAAAGCAGGAAAGAGTCTTTCTGCTTGCCTTGCGGCCTCTTGTGTAATATACCAAATTTTGTGCATCATGTATCTCCCTAAATTTTGTGTACTATGTACTCTTTTATGTTTAGTTTTAAGTCTTACTTTTTATCTGCATGCCATTGCAATGGCCTATGGCTGTAATGCAATAAACTAATACTTACTTACAGTAAGAATGGCTGACCTTACAGGATTGTTGTGTGGTAAGAAGAAAATGCATGGGAGGCGCTTTCCACACTTGAAATCACTACGTCGATGCTCAGTGCTCTTATTGCTCTTGGAGAGGGACCGTAGCTTGGAAGAGGAGCACATACTTTGCGTGCAGAAGATCATGATGCCAGCGCATTCCCTGCCATCTCCAGTCGTGTCATTGATATTATTATTATTGTAGCTCTGTGCAAGCCTTTACAGTTATCTTTGTTGAATTTGCTGTTTTCTAATGCTATCTGTGCAACACGGTAAAAGCCAGCCTCCCACGATCCCCAAGACATGTTTGCAAGATACACTTAAAGCTTGCTTTCATTGCTTCGGAAAACTTTGCATGACTTGAAAATGTTTTGTATCCTTGAACTGTGATCATGCTTCTTGTTTGTCTGACAGGTGTGCAGAAACCTCTCATTTTACAAGGCTTGAATGCAGCCGACTGTACAAAGGTCAGAGTCGCATCCACTGACCAAGGGCATGTGGTCCCTGCAGCCTTCAAGCTGAGAAAGACTATCCTTCATCTAGGCTAATGGGTGGAGGCCCAGATCTATAGGCCCTCCCTATCCGTCAATCATCTGGTGTCATGATGACATCACGTGACTGATGGGTGGGCAGTTCCTCCCACCTGCCAAAGTTGACCCCTGGTGTTGGGGGAAGGGTCTGCTTCACCAGCACATTCCCTGCAAGGAGCCCACTGCCAAAGCAGCACCAAGCAGGACTGAACGCTGCCCATCAGCTGATTGACAGGTGGGCATGGTTTTGGGGGAATGGCTTCGTGGGCCAAACTGGAACCCTTGGTGGCTGCAGGCTGGAGGCTCTCCACCCCTGACCTAAAAGGTGACCTAAAATATTATAATTAATTAACTTGCAGTTCTCTCACACTGTGGGTCCAAGCTGAGCTTCCTTACCATCACCACCACTAAAGTTCTGGCTCCTGGCCACACTGCTTGGTGTCAGCTAGCATGGGATAATTTTAACTTGGGTTACATTATCTACAGTATATTTAGCAAGTGTTGTGATTGTATTGTTCGATGTTGTTACTTGCCCTGAGCCCTCAGGAGTTTGAACAAACCTGCCAAGAATATGTTACAGCTCAAAGATGAGGAATGCACTTTTGTCAGTTGAGATGACAAAATGTCCTTTAAATAATGCACAGCGTTACATTTTAATAGCATTACATCACTCTCTGATTTCGGACAGTACAAAACATCTTGGTCTAATGAACAGAGGGAAATATGTCTGATGTAACCCAGATAAGAAGGATGAGATTTTCTTTTGTTTGTTTAAATCAATATCAATAATCTATTTATGTATTTGGATTCATCATTCCTGAAACATCTTTCAAGTTTCCATGCAATGGCTTCGGTGGTCCAAAAACACCCCCTTTCAGCAGAGCTTAGATATCACTTCACATTCACACCCTGAACCTCTTTTTCAGTGCCAAGTTCTGGACCCCTAGTATACTAAGCACTCACAAACACACACGAAAAAATACTGCCCTGGAGCATATCCAGAGTGCTTTCCCCCTCCACATTGTGGCACCCTGGGTTTCCCCAGACAGCTTAAACACCAGCACATGTTTTCTTAAAAGAGAACCACTGAAAATGTGCTTTGCATGCTGCCTCTCTCAATAGCAAGTGGAGGTGATGCACTCTGGGTGGTCTTCCAAAAACTCCCGTCTCTCAGTCTAGCCGCTCCATGGCTGCTGCTGTTGTGAAGATGGCTCAGATAAGCACAGCCAGTCATTTCCCTTAGGGCAGGGATGGTCTTTTGTAGGCCACAGTGCTGAAAGCATTTGCTCAGCCTAGTCCCGCTTGGGTCAGAGTCGTACAATGATTCCCCAAACCTATAATCAGCCGAGGTGCGTGGATTCCATACCTCTTCTTGAATTAAAAATGCGAGATGCGCCTCTGTTCTTACAGTGTAGGAAAGGCTGGCCGGCATCATCAGGCACCTGCCAAGGCCCACACTCCACTAGGGGGCCTACTTCCACTCCCTGGAGGCACCTGGGCCAGCAGCTTCTTCTCTGGGCTATACTGTTGCTACATGTTCACCTACCCTCAAACAAGCATTGAGAGGGAAAAGGCGAAGAGGCAGTCGCGTCCCTCTCTTTCTCTCTCTCTGTTTTTGGGAGGCAGCAGCGGCTGGTGGCTCCGATGTCAGTGGGGCAGTGGAATCTGCTCCAGGTTTTAGTCTGAACTTTCCAGCAGCTGTCCAAGGTGCTGAAGCACACACACCTTTATATTCATTATTATTATCATCATCATCATCATCATCATTATTATTTGATTTGTATCCTGCCCTTCCTCCCAGCAGGAGCCCATATTCAGTGTTTTTTTTAAACTCTGGGAGTTGCGTTACAAAAGTTGAAGTGCAGATTTCAAAGGATAGGTGTGTTTTGGTTCACACATTGTGTGAGGAAGTGTAAGCTAGGTTGTTGTTGTTGTTATGTGCCTTCAAGTCGATTTCAACTTATGGCGACCCTATGAATCAGCGACCTCCAAGAGCATCTGTCATGAACCACCCTGTTCAGACCTTGTAAGTTCAGGGCTGTGGCTTCCTTTGGGGAATCAACCCATCTCTTGTTTGGCCTTCCTCTTTTTCTACTCCCTTCTGGTTTTCCCAGCATGATTGTCTTTTCTAGTGAATCATGTCTCCTCATGACGTCTCCAAAGTATGATGACCTCAGTTTCGTCATTTTAGCTTCTAATGATCATTCTGGTTTAATTTGTTCTAACACTCAATCATTTGTCTTTTTCGCAATCCATGGAATGCGCAAAGCTCTCCTCCAACACCACATTTCAAAGGAGTTGATTTTTCTCTTACCCGCTTTTTTCACTGTCCAACTTTCACATCCATACATAGAGATCGGGAATGCCATGGTCTGAATGATCCTGACTTTAGTGTTCAGTGATACATCTTTGCATTTGAGGACCTTTTCTAGTTCTCTCATAGCTGCCCTCCCCACTCCTAGCCTTCTTCTGTTCTTGTAAGCTCGGTAGGTTTACCATTAAAATGTGAATTGGTCCGGATTTGTCCCCCATCCTGATAGGTCCTGAAGAGGCAGCCTTCTTTGAAGGTGGGTAGTTCTACTGTTTCTAGCTGGAGGAGCAACTGAATGATCTGATCATGCCTGATTTACAGGTTGTGAGCAAAAATATGTGTATTTATTTATTTACTGATTTATAACATGTCCTTCACCGTGTCATCCCAGGGCAGGAATCCACGCATCAGTAACAATGACTCTAAAATCATATGCGCATAAAAGCCTTCACCCCAATCATTGGCACAGTCAGCACCCTTCATGAAAGCAGGTAATTATGTATTGAGCAGACCAGAGCAATAAATGTCACTGCCTTCCAAAGGCCTGGGCAAAGAGGTGTGTCTTCACCTGCTGACGAAAAGCAAATCACGTTGCTGCAGGATGCACCTCAGAGGGGAGGTTGTTCCAGAGATGGGGGGCCACCACAGAGAAGGTCCTACTAGTGGCCCCAGCTAAACTTCCCCTAAACTTCACTTGGTGGCAGAAGCATGAGGAGGGTTTGCTCTACAGATTTTGTATACAGGAAGCATTCCTTTATTTGGCAACCCGTGCAGTTCTTTTCAGGCTGGTGTTATAGGAACTTGGCATACAGTGCCTGCCAACACCCTGGTCACTGCATTCTGCACCAGTTATCATCTCCAAACTGTTTTCAAGGGCGCCCCCACATAGCACACATTGCAGTAGTCAAGTCTGGAAGTTACCAGAGCACGGGTTACTGGGGCCAGGTTTTCTCTGTCTGGGAACGGTTGTCACTGGTGAAGCAGCTGTACCTCAAAATAGGCCTTCCTAGCCATAGAAGCCTCTTGGGTTTCAAGCAGCAGAGCTGGCTCAAAGATTACCCCCAAGCTGCACACCAGTTCTTTCACAGGGGGTGCAACCCTGTCCAGCACAAGATGCCAGTCCTTCTCTCTTCAGCTTCAATTCATTGGGTCACATCCTGCCCCATACGACCTCCAAGCACTGTTCCAGCTCCTGTTCTGTCTCTCCTGATTCAGACAGAGCAGAGAGAAAGAGTTGAGGGGCATCTGCATCTTGGTGACACCTCGCTCCAAATCTCTTGATGGCCTCATCCAGCAGCTTCATATAGATGGTAAATAGCATGGGGGACAAGACTGTGCCCTGTGGGACTGCACTGTTCAATCCCCATGTGGGGCTAAGCAGTATTCCTCTCATGTGCTGTGACTCTCTGGAAGCACTCTGGAGACAGGAGTGGGTCCGCTGTAACGCTGTGCCTCCAACTCCCAGCCTGTGGAGCCACTGCAGGAAGATGCTGTGGTCAAACTTTTCAAACATTTCAAAAGCTACCCTTGTTGGAGGATGGATCCACACAAGACACAGCTGGAATTGTGCCTCTTGCAAAAAAGAAGTGGACAGATGTGTTGAGGGGCAATGTTTTGGCCTTACTAAAGTTTTTTCAGTCATTTATTTCCCAGGCTACACAAACAATCCCCCTGAGGCATACAAGAACTGCATCATCATCAATAACAACAACAACAATAAAAGGTCTGAGGGTGGGTTACAACAATTTAAAAACACATAATTAAAAACGGTTGAAAACAAGCTAAACAACATCACAGAAGATAGGGTGGGTCCTAAAAATATACATCTCAGGTGTCGAAGGCCAGAGTAAAGAGGTGTGCCTTCAGCATTTGCCAAAAGTTGTTCGATGAAGTTGCCAGATGCACCTCATTGGGGAGGCAGTTCCACAGCTTAGGGGCTGCCACAGAGAAGGCCCGCTTCTGGGCACCAGCCCCTGAACTTCCGAAGGTGATGCAACTACCGAAAGGGCCCCTTCCGCTGATCTCAACATCCAAGAGGGTCTAAAGGGAAGGAGGCGGTCTTTCAGATATTTGGGACCTACGCCGTCCAGGGCTTTAAACACTAATGTGAGCACCTTGAACTGGGCCCAGAAATGAACTGGCAACTAATGATATTATCCCCAAAGATGTAAAATCAGGATTGGAAGTTGTATATTTGTAAACGGTACTGGCAAACACATGCTAAGTTATGAAGCCAAGGTTGTGCAACGTGATGCAAATGCTGATTTAAAGTGTTGCTGCAAATTCCGTGAATGACTATCTGTGGTGATTTAGTGTGCTTCCAGATCTTCCTGGCACACCAATGGCGCACACGCGTTTAATAAAAAATGAACCCCTTCTTATTTTCTGTTGCTCCCATCCACTCAGTGCTGCATTATTAATGGTTACAACGCCTGTTGATTAAGAGGGAATGGGTGTGTGTTCCTGTAAATCCCCGGGAGGTGTTTGTCTGCACATCCAGAGTTAATTCTGTGTGCATTAAACACAGACATTGATTGACAGAGATAATTGCATCTTGAATAGGCTGGAACAGATTCCGAGGCCTGCCACAGGCCTTTGCCCTGCTATCCATCTTCTTATATTGCTATCCAGGACAGCAGCACCAGAAGATTATTTATTATGAGTCCCTAGTCTCACATTGGATCTCTGTGTTGCCACAACTTGCTGAAGCCATCAGAAATATCCATTCTATATATATATATAAAAAAATTGCCCAGCCAGTAATCTCCCCCTGCCGACATACCACTTCATGATTTCGTGTCTAGGGATTGCAGGACCTGATTGCAGGACCTGTCAATTTGGGTTCCCTCAGTTTCTCATTTTACCAGTCTTAAATCTGTTTTTCAGGTTTCTGAAGCAATTCACTTTTTTTAAAATCCGCATGAAAATTCTTCAGTATTTTAGTGCACATTTCTCCTACCAAACTCATTTTGTCTGGAATTTTGCCTCATGTACACATTTTGTGCAAGCAATTTATCCTAATATATTTATTTATTTATTCAGCTTCTATCCCACCTGACTAGCTACAGCTCTCTGGGCAGCAAACACGAATATCATAAAATCACAAATACAATAAAATCAGGGTGCAATGCAGCAAGTAGTATAAACAACACAAACTAAAATCGATACAACATTACCTAAAGTAAAAATTAACTTAAACTAAAATTAAAATTAAAAATAAAATTAGAGTTAAATTAAATTAAATTAGCTTAAAATGCCTCGGAGAAGAGGAAGGTTTTAACTTGGCGCCGAAAGGATAATAGTGTCGGCGCCAAGCGCACCTCCTCGGGGAGACTATTCCACAATTCGGGGGCCACCACTGAGAAGGCCCTGGATCTTATCAGCACCCTCCGGGCCTCCTTATGGGACGGGACCCGGAGGAGGGCCTTCGTAGAAGACCGCAGTGTACGGGCCGGTTCGTAACGGGAGAGGCGTTCCGACAGGTATCGTGGTCCCGCACCGTATAGGGCTTTATAGGTCAGTACCAGCACTTTGAATCTGGCCCGGAAGCATATTGGAAGCCAGTGCAGGTGAGCCCGAACAGGTGTTATATGCTCAAACCGCTTGGTCCTAGTGAGCAATCTGGCTGCCGCATTCTGCACTAGCTGTAGCTTCCGAACTGTCTTCAAAGGTAGCCCTACGTAGAGCGCGTTGCAGTAGTCTAAACGCGAGGTTACCAGAGCATGTACAACTGATGTGAGGTCCTCCTTACTCAAATAGGGACGTAGCTGGGCTACCAACCGAAGTTGGTAGAACGCATTCCGTGCCACCGAGGCTACATGAGTCTCGAGTGAGAGGGAAGAGTCTAAAAGGACTCCCAGACTACGGACCTGCTCCTTTAGGGGGAGTGTAACCCCGTACAGGACAGGATATGTATCCACCATCCGATTAGAAAAACCATCCACCAGCAGCATCTCAGTCTTGTCAGGATTGAGCCTCAGTTTGTTAGCTCTCATCCAGTCCATTGTTGCGGCCAGACAACGGTTCAGCACATTTTTGTATTCTATTTTCACTAAAATATTCATTTTTATACACATTTCCCCCAGTATATGAATTTTTGTAAACATTGGCTCAGATAAAAAAATCAGGTAAGTGCGAAGGTTGATGGCTGTGCTTCAGGTCTCATATTGATTCAGATTCAATAGTGCACAACGGCTTTAATTGCAAACGGCAATGAATTTCTCTCCCATCCCTACTCGTGCCTTACAAACATCTTTTGGAAAACAGCAGGAGAAGGACAAAACATATGTTCCCCCCAGCCTCCCCACAAATATTCCCCAATACTTGTTCATAGTATTATGGTCTGCTGATGTAGATCTTACAGTGGTGCAGAGCAGGGCCTTCTCTGTGGTGGCCCCTATGTTGTGGAATGAGCTCCCCATTCAGAGCTCTGACTCTGGGGTGTTTGAAAATGTACCAGTTTCACTGACTGTTAATACTGGTTTTGAGTATTCCTGGTAATTGCAAGTGATGCTTTAGCTTTGTTTTATTGAACTGCTTTTACTGTGATATTTACTTATTTATTTATTACAGAGCTTGGAAAAGTTACTTTTTTGAACTATAACTCCCATCAGCCCAATCCAGTGGCCATGCTGGCTGGGGCTGATGGGAGTTGTAGTTCAAAAAAATAACTTTTCCAAGCTCTGATTTATTATTTGATTTATATCCCTCCCTTCCTTCCAGTAGGAGTTCAGGGCGGTTTTTGTTTTATTTGCTCATGAATTGCCTGGGTATTTCTTTTCTTTTTTAAATGAAAGGCAGTACATCCATTCTTTTAACAAACAAATAAAATCACAAATGCATCATATGAAAAGAGACATTTCTACAGACATTTCCTCTAATGATCCAAATTGACCTCAGGTTTTGCTACTGCCAAAATCAGAAGACCCCTCGACAGTTTGCCAAACAGTGGCACGGTCCCCAGGGAGAAATCACGGCAAAGCCAGAAGGAGGAGAAGGACTAGGATCCTGCAGAGGGACCTGGCAGGCTGGAGAGGGAGGAGGCTGTGACTGGAGTGGACCTCAGTAGTCTGGTCAGTGAGAGCCCTGCGCCCAAAGGTGTCTGTTGCCACTGAAGAGATAGAGCTGGCCATGGAGTAGCGTCCCACCACACTGCCTGGCCCCACCTGCCCGCCCAAGTCAGCTCCACCACAGCTTCCAGGGCAGAGGGAGTAGGATGTGAGGTGCAACCAGAAGAAAGTCATGTGAACTGTCTCCAACCCCCCGTCTCCAAGGACATGCCGGAGGATGTGCAGGGGTGAACAGACTGAACTCTCTCTCCAATCCCTGAGAAGGAGTGACTGTTTGCTTGCCCGTTCTTGATCCGGGAGACAGTTCAGAACAGAAGGCAGGGACAGCATCCAATCCTAGCATCCAATGAAACATGGGCATGTTTTATTTTATTTACTTATTTATTATTAGATTTATATCTCGCCCTTCCTCCCAGTAGGAGCCCAGGGCAGCAATGTTTTAAGGGGGCGTGTTCAATGTAGGAGAGGCCACATCAATGCAAGCAGGAATTGAGCAGGAAGACCCAACAGTCTCATACGCACTGAGGATTTGGGGGGGATTTTTTTATGGAGATCTTTTTTGGGGTGCCATAAGAGGTGCTGGTGGGTACACTGGCTCCTGTGGGCACCAAACTGGCAATCCATGATCTAAAGAGCCCCTACCGCTTAGAATTCTTCGGAACTGAAGCGGGATATAAACTTTTTAAATAAATAAATAATAAATAAATAATTTTTTTTAAAATAAATACCCCAAGTCCATTAAGTCCAGAGTCTAAAATTCCTTACTCCACTACTGTTTCCAGAATTGTGTAAAACTCTGCCTTTTTGTGGGGGCACCCTAGCTTTCCAGATATTTAAATTCTCCCGTTTGCTTCGTTTGCTTCTCTTTTATAATATTTCATTTCAATGGAGGTTGGTGGGTGCATTTCCTAACTTGTCACTGCTAAGTTTGTTTTGTTTTTACTCCACACAGTTCTGACAAACGGAAATCTGATGTATTTGAGAAGGCCAGCAGCTTTTCACCTGTACTGTTTTATCAATAATCTTAATGTCTTTTGTAAGCCGTTTAAAGGGTTTCTTTTTCTACAACCATGCAGTATATACATTTTAATAACTAAATAAAAATAAATAATGGCTGTCGTCTGAGCTGAATGTCCCCTGCCTGGTAATTGGCACTGTCTGTGTGCTTCTGCAACCTGCTCAGCCCAAACATGTGCAAATCAGCAGAAGGCTGCCAAGGCACTGGCTGTCTTCCCCAAAGAGAAACTGTCCCCTTAAAAGATGTTACACCCCACCCTACCATTCCCGCAATTTTGGAACCACCAGGGCACCCTCACGCCGAAGTGTGGAGATGGCTGTATCTGCAGTAATTATTTACACATGTGTGGTACTTTTGAAGAGGAGCTAGGGTTTTGCAAGAGATGGCTGAATTATTCAGAGCTATTTTCTTTGCAGGCATCTGCTGGGTGGGATGGAGGAGGAATTCGGTTCAATTCTCATTTTATTTATTTAAGCAATTTATGTACCACTTAATCACTGAAGTTTCTAAGTGGTGCTAATCTCCCTAATTGCTTCCCTAATGATGAAATGGCACTCCCTAGCAGTGGAGTGGGGCAGTGAATTTGCTCCAGGTTTTAGTTCGAACTTTGAAGGAGCTGTCGAAGTTGCTTAAAGCTTATTAAAAGTTTGGACTTAAACCTGGAGTGGATTCACTCCCCCACTGACACTGGAGCTACCAGTCTCCACTGATCCCGAGACAGAGCCAGCGCCAGGGGGCAACCAGGTTGAGCCGTGGCCAAGGGCCCCAGGGTCCCCTGAAGGGCCCCTCCTTAGGGTGGGTGGGTAGCATTCGTTTCCACGATCTGCGGCAGCGTCGCTCCCAACCTTGTCGCGAATTGCGGAGATGGAGCTCCAAGACACCCCCACTACTGCAGTGGAGGCCTGTGACAGCCACCTGCATGCCACACCTACCTCTCCCTTGAAGTAAATACAGGTTGCGCTGCGGGCACAAGCCAGCCATCAAGTAAGATGGCTGCTGAGGCTTTCCTAAGGGGCCGGTTCCCCTTCCGCCATCTTGGTTGATAGCAGGGATGTGCATACGTAGATAGGTGGGTCGTGCATGCGGGCGCCGGGGCCTGGGCAGGCTAGTGCCCAAGGGCCTCGGCATGCCTGGCGTGAGCCCTGCCCATAGAAGTCATTTTCTTGCAAAAAATTACTACACATTAACTGTGGGTTGATGTTAAAGAATCCCCAGGTGGTATTCAGCGCTAGTCCTATTCAGAGTAGACCCCCTGAAGTTAATGGATGTGACTAACTTAGGTCCATTAATTTCAGTGCAGGTCCATCTGCTCTACCCGTTGAAAGTATCATACCACTTTTAACAGCCATGGCTTTCTGCAGAGCATCCTGGGAACTGTAGTCTGTTAAGTGTGCTGAGAGTTGTTGGGACACTCCTATTCCCCTCATGGAGCTAGTTCTTCTCATACTTCCCAGGAAGAGGAATTGCTTGCTAAACCGTTCTGAGAATTGTGGTTTTGCATTTTTCAAATGTTTGTTTCTAAACTGCCTTGACAGGACTTTTGCCTTAAAACTATTTTGAATATATAAAATAAAATAAAAACAATGTATTTCTGAAAAAGTCACATCTAGCTTGGCCTTGAGGCCATGGCATTGCGGCACCTCATGACCGGGCTGCCATTGGCAATGATATTCTCTCTCTTGCTTTCCTTGTAAATGATGTTAAGTCTAATGTTCGCCTCTGACACTTTGATTATGGTTTCTGTAAATTTTTGTTTGTCTCAAGACAATAGCTGGGTTTTCTTAGAAGGAGGGTTAAATAGCAGAGTGACTAGAAGGCCGCAGCCTGGCTGGCCCCCTCTGGTGTAAACAGAGCAAGATCAGAGATGTTTTGCTGACTAAGTCAGAGAAGGCGAGGGATAGATGCAGCCCTGTAAGCCAGCCTTCCTTGTTAGGCAGGGCAGCCACATTTCTAGGGGGAGCATTGGGGGGGGAAGGTACACAGTGCCAGCTAATCCCCCTTCCCAGTCGTGGAGAGGAAGTGAGGGCCAGGCCAAGGGAAGGGAAAGGAAGTGACCTTCTGCCCCCTCACTCTTCCTCCATTCAGAGAGTGTGTTAACTTTCGTGAATGAACTTTAATCTGTTGAATTGTCTCACCCTTTTTTGAGATATCCCCAGGAATATCAGACTCAAAAGCTCGACTTTGCCTATAGCTACAGTCCTCCTTCACCTGTGATCTGTCCCTGTGTTTTGATTCTTCATGGTAAAGACAGTGAGCTTCTGAGCTTGGCTTTGATGCCGCATTAGGTATCTCAGTTTTAGATTCCACCTGAAAAACAACCTTGTCCATACTACAGGTTTAGGGAGAGAAAATAAATACTATAGGGTGTGTTTGTTGCCTACTCCTTGAGAGTCCCTCCTTTTAGTTTTGTTCCTGAGCTTTAGATTTTCCTTCCTGTTGGATAATCAAGGGAAAACTTTTTAGCTGGCTGCTATATAAAGGGTGAACTAAGCAATTGGAAACTAATTGGGAAAGCAACTGTGGTGGGGGTTTTTACTGGATGCTGTGTTGATTTCTCTGTCCAGAAACTCTGAACAGGCCTCATGCTGAGCTGCACATTTTGGACAACTTAGAAATTAGGCCTGAGGTACAGCTTAGGTGACCAACCAACAGCTAACTGTAGTATACACAGCAATATTTCTATTCCTCTAGGGCTGTTTTCATCCTTTGCCATCAAACAATCAAGAAAAAGAAGAAAAAATAGTCATGTGCAGACATGGCTTCTTGGATCAAAACAGTTGTAACAGGAGGTGCAGGATCAGCGGTGGACCTTCCGTTTAATAGGAAACTCCAGCACCGTTGCTGTGACAATTGCCTGTGACAATCCCAACTCCACCAGCAATCTCTACGTGCCGGAATGACACTCGCCACACATCAATCTATCAATTGTGCAAACGCGTACAAAGACCCCAGGCTGTCCCAACCCTGTCTCCAGGCCTCCTAGGTATACATCTCAGGCATGGATAGCCTTGTAGGAGGAGTTGAGGTGGGGGGAAGAGAGGAAGGAGCCAGTCTGCCTCAGTGCTGCTCCAAAAGGACCGCTTAGCATTTGGCCTGCTGAAGTGGCTTCTCCCCAACAGACACAAAAGTTTTAATGTATTTGTATGTTTTTATTTTGTATGTCGCCCAGAGTGGCTGGACAGCCAGCCAGATGGGCGACTAATAAATTTAATAAATAAATAAATAAATAAACTATGATTGTGAGTATAGTGAGCACTTTAAAAGAGTAAAGGGTAACTTAAGGTAGATATATTTTCAGATCACTTTAAGTTATTTCTCTATTTCATCCTTCAGCAATAAGCACCTAATCCTGCTCTACTCATAAAAACTGCAGAATGAACAAACTCTTACTTCTTAATACAAACAAACATGCTTCTTTATTGTTGGCTGGGTAGAGAATACAGCTGATACTGAAACTGAAAACCAGAGCAAAGGAAAGTCCAAGGGGTGGAGTCTAACTTTAACCCATAATGCAAAGTTCTAATCTTTAACTCTCCAAGGGCCTATACAGGCTGTTTTTTTCAGAATCGCTTAAGTAATTATAGGTTGATTGTGGTTATGAAAAATCTACCCTTGGTCAGGGACAATTTAGCCACAACAGTTATAATTTTGTTTTTAAAATCCACATTAATAGACTAAAATAGGAAAGAGAATTCGGATGGCCTCTTTTAGACCAACTGTGAAATAAGATCTGGAGTCAGCTCTTCACTGAGATCATTGGGTGGATCACTGTTACTTGTCCCCTGTGTCACAGGGGTCCAACTAGCCTCAACCAGAAGTCAGGCATTTAGTGTCATCTAAATGATGTGCCGCGTGTTGGTTTTATTTATTTATAAAAGCCGCCTTGGGCTCCTACTGGGAGGAAGGGTGGGATATAAATCTAATACATACATACATACATACATACATATGTACGTACCACAATTTCATACAATATAACACGGCGGTGTACAACAATATATACACTAAAATATAAAACACCATAAAAATAGTTTAAAAATGATGATTAAAATGACTAGCTGAACAAAAAATGCGAACAGTTGCATAGGTCAGTTGGTATGAAAAGGTCCTGCAAGAGCTGCCTGAAAATCAGAAGCGAGGGTGACTGCCACATCTCTGCTCAAAGAGTGTTCCACAGCATGGGATCAGTGACACCAAATGCCCCACTTCTGGTTGAGGTCAGCCAGGCCTGTGTAACATGGGGTTGGGGACTAACAGCACTCTCCTGGATGATCTCAGTGATTGAGATTGAGATTGCTTCCCTGGGCTCCTGCTGGGAGGAAGGGCAGGATATCAATCAATCAATCAATCAATCAATCAATCGAGATGGGCTATATGGCTCTCCCTGAAGGAGCAGGGAGGGGAGAGGCATGAGTTTCAGGCGCCTCAGCTGCCAGAAGGCGCGGAAGGCCCAGGAGTTGTTGAGTCTGCTCGGGACCTGGGGGGGGGCAGTGAGCCTGAACTCCAGCCAGTTCCCACGGGTGGTGCGAGCTCCAAAGAGGAGAGTGCGCTGCCTCCAGTTCCCGAGGACCCGTCAGGGGATGCCCCAGAGATCGTGCCAACTCCTCCCTTGCCAAGCAGTTCCCAGGGCGCTTCCAGCGTGACGCCCCCTCCTGACCTCGAGCCTGCAGCCCAAGAGCAGGTGTCTTCCGATGAGCCAATGGAAACACACACCCCTTCGCCTCACACCCGCCGCCACAATAAACGGACAGGGCAGCGACAGGACTTGCGAAGGAGTCAGAGATTACGATCGAAACCGTTCCCTACTTAAACTGGCAGCTCACAGAGGGGAGTCGCTGAGTCAACTTCCTTTACACGCCGCAGAGCATGTCTAGAGTGCAGATAGGGATTTCTAGTGAGTAAGGCAGATTTCTATATAAAGCACAATGTCTTTGATGTATCCATTACTTTAATAAAGCAAGATTTAATTGCACCCACATCTCCGTCTCGTGGTTCCAGCTCTGGATGGGACAGTTGTTCAAGGTTTTGTATATTAATACAAAGCCCCAAACAACCTGGGTCTACACCTGATGCCCAGAGAGGGGTGTGTGGCTTGACCGGAATGGCATTGTGGACCAAATGGGAGCCAAACTGGTGGGCCTTATTAGGCATGCAGGCTGGGAGTTCCCCACCCCTTGCCCTAATGTATGCTTTTGGGGGGGGGGGTTGGAGAACTGCATTACAAAATTCATAGAAGTGCAAATTTTGAAGAATGGCTTCATTTCGGTTTGTGTGTTGGCTTGGGAAGTGTGAATTAAAATGTGGTCCACAGGGGGGCTCCTTCAGCAGACCAGACCAGACTAGGACGAAGTGCAAGGGACATGGAGGACCTCATCTCATCTCCTCGCCCTCGGTTCTTCTTGCATGCTTGGAGAGGGTGAGGAAACAGGCAGTGACCACAAGGAGGCAGAGGAGCAGAACTAGGAGGCTCCAGGGAGCACCAGGAGGTCCCCTGTAGGGGCCTGGGCCTCAGCAGCTGCCTGACAATGCCAGCCCCTGACACCAGCCTTGACCTTGGGAAAAGCAACCCCAGAGAGCATCCCTAAAGAGAGCCTGCCTAAAGTGGTTCATCACCCATGGGCTAAGCTATTATCCCTGGGGGAAGAAAATGCTTGGAAGGTGACTCAGAGCCAAGGGCAGCCGTCCCTCCGGTTTCCTGATGAAGTGGTTTTGCCAGCAGCTCCATCCAAATCTGGAAAGATGGGTTCAAAGGCAGCCGTGGCCAGTCACCAAATTCTCGGCAGGGAGGGGGAGAGCTGTGCTGAACAGCTGGGAGCAAAAATCACAGGGGAAGAAGGGGGGCGGGTTCCCTTCCCCTCCAAAATGGAACAACAACAACAAAAGCAGAGCAAAGGAAAGCTGACTTTCTCCGCAAGAGGCTTTCTGGCCCAGCAGGGCAACATTAGAGGGAGGAGGGAAACCTCCTTCCTTGCTTCACAGCTGTTGCAAAGCCACAAACTGGAACTTTGGAGGAGAAAGCAACTTCCCACCATCCAACGGGGCTTGAGAAACAGCCATTGGGCCAGCTGTGAACTGCCAGGCAGAGCTCCTGAGGAAGCCCGTCCTCTTGCTCTGACACACGTGGGCCACTGGAACTTAAAAAGAGAAGAGATGAGAACCTTGCACGGTCTTTGTTGGAAGCTTCATTACCGTCCACATTCACACAGCCCAAAAACAGAGTCGCCAGTGTATTGGGCTCTATAAACAAGGGCACAAACCTCCCTCGCCCCCGTTGAGGGCTTCCTTCCCTTAGGGGTAAGCCCTTAGGAGCTGCATGCAAAAACATTTTCTTTCTCTCACCCCCTTTTCTCACTCTCTTTTTCTCACCTTTTCTCTCTCTCTCTCTCTCTCTCTGCCACCCCCTTTCTCTTGGGGGCCGCATGCTCACAGTGGGTGGAGCCACAGCTAAAAGTGGGTGGGCGCAAACCTCTCTCTCACACACCCCTTTCCTTCTTTGCCACCTATGTGAAATCACATACATTTAATCACAACTATGTTCTTCATCGGTCCAGAGAAACACTGTAGGTCTATATCCACAATCATCAATGGAGATACCATCCTCCAAATCACTCACCCGTCTGCATGGAAAGTGTGTTTCAAAATGCACCATTTTGTCATTCTCACTAACGGTCAAACTTGATGGCAAACCGTGGCAGGCAGCTACAGAACTTGTTTTTCTTTAACTCATTACAGGGGCGGGGAGCCAATTTCTCATGGTAAAAGCAGCTCACGTGAAGGGAAGGTTTACCTCTTCCCACCCTTACCGGGATCGCAATGGTTTTATCTACCCCTCTGCCCTGGCAGGGCTCAGAGTCTTAAGAGAAAAGTCCTGATGGGCATCAAATTGCTCCCATAATCTCCATCGTTTGCTCTGCCACCATCTTGCAATTATCTGGGGTGCTGCAACATGGGCCGAATATTTTACCCTCAAAATGAGAAGCATCATTAAAATCCTATTCTAAACTGAGAAGATAGTTATTCTCGCTGGTTTACAGTGTCTGTTTCCTCATGTGTCACAATAAAGATCAGGATAAAAGCAGCATTTCAACATCATAAAGATCTGGCCACGATTCAGCAGAAAACTGGCACATCTGCTCCCCCATCCCCGTTGACACCCGTAGGCTTCAGTCCAGTTGGCTCTGCGCTGGATCGTGTCCAATAACTGAGTTCATTTCCTGCTGTTGAAAAATTCAAATTTGAATTTTCGAGCCTCACGCAGATCAGGTTTCAGAGGGATATCACTTCTTGGCAACAAGGACTCTTCATAGGTGTTTGGCGGAGTGGATCTTTGTATTAAAGAGCTGCAAGCTCATTTCTCGTCTTGAGAACCAATATCTGCTCTGAGCTTGGGATGGACAAATCGGTCAGTTTCAGTTTCTTGCCATTCCCTCCCCTTTTTAATCTTGAGTTCCATTTGTCACGTTTTTGCACGGTTTTTTTTTTTAAGTTCTCATCTCCCCTATTACAGTGCATTTGTGTATCTTATTTTCATGAATATATGCATTTTCATGCATTCATTCATTGGTGATCAGTCATGGCCGAGTAAGATTGTCTTCCAAGATAAGGTACGGTGGGTCCGTAAGTGACTGTGGAGGCCAATTCTGGATCCGCACAGCCTCCCACAGTGAGGACAGGTTTCCAGATGGAAGACAGCCATGATGAGCATTTGCTTGACGTTCCTTCCACTTAGCTCGTTTGTCCCTTTCACCCTGTATTTGTGCTTCTTCAAAGTCCACAGCACCTTTGATAATAGCGGGCCTCCAACTGGGACACTCATGGGCTAAAGCTTCCAGTTCTTGATGCTCATGTTACATTTTTTCATGCACCCTTGTCCCTAATATTGGAGGTAGCAATCCTTTGAATACCAGCTGCTTGGATTCACAAGTGAGGAGAGCTGCTCTTGCACTCAGGTCCTGTTTGCGCACTTCCCAGGGGCATCTGGTTGGCCGCTTCAAGAAGAGGATGCTGGACTAGATGGCCCTTTGGCCGGATCCAGCAGGGCCCTTCTTATGTTCTTAACATGCACACTTTCTGGGTTAGAGAATTGCATCACAAAACTTAGAGAAGTGCAGATTTCAAAGGATATCTGTATTTGCTTTGCATATTGCCTCAAGAAGTATGAATTAGGTAGTTTTGCATTAAGATATGATGTGCACCAAATTTCTCCCTGTCCCCCATTCCTAGCTCTGAGGCACCCTATCCCTTACTTCTAAATGTACCTCACTTGCGGGTCCTACATTTTTTTTAAATGGCAGTGATGGCTGGTGACTCCATGGCAGTGGGGCAGCGGAATCTGCTCCGCGTTTTATCCTGACCTTTCAAGGAGCTGTCCAAGGTGCTTCAGCTCCTTGAAAGTCCAAACTAAAACCCAGAGTGGATTCCACTGCCCCCTTGACATGGAGCCACAGCCACCATTGAAAAAAGGAAATCTCTCTCAAGACCGACGTCTGTCTGCACCTGTGAACCCTGATGGTGGGAGATCCAGCCATTGTTGGCAGGAATCCTGCAATAGGATGCAACTATGGATGCCAGAGAATCCAACAAACATGGAATTGAGAGGAGAAATTGTGGATGTTCGCTTACTCGTCCCATGTCCGGAATTAAAGCCACTCTGTTCAATACTGTTGGTATTCAATGTTGTCAGTCCATAAACGGAACACAACTGATTACGTGTCCCCCCCCCCGCTCTGTTTGCATTGTGTTTCCTTTGCACTGAAATGAATGAAGTGGACTAACATAATCACAGTGTAATTTACATGATTTGCATAGTTATCATAAATTTTGTAAGTTGTGTAATTTTGCCGCAGCGGACAGCCAGGTGAATAACATCATTTTGGGCGGAAGAGGAACTGCAGTGGAACAGAAATGGGAGTGCCTCATGTGACAAATACTAGGCAAAATGGACAATGAGGCCTTCTTACAACATCGTTGCTATTGCACAGCCCCAATCTGACTCCCACCTGGCCTGCAGTGTCCCAGTAAGCAGCAGTGATGGAGAGAGGCTCCATGCCCCACCATGATGACCACTCGTAAATGCAACAAGTCTCACTATGTGCATAGACAAAATGCACCAGCAGAAGCCCAGGCAATATACAAATTCTTTCTACACACATATGGATGCACGGACACATGGACACGGGTGTGCGCGCATGCATGCGCGCACACACAGACCAGCTCTTGTAATGACAGACAATAAAGGGAAGTCTTGCTACACTCGCCTCATCTCCAACAGAAGCTGGCCAGAAGCCTCTGGGAGGTTCGCAAGGAGGGGGTGAAGAAGAGAGCTGTTGTTGCTTGTCTCCAGGACCCACCACTCTGGTACACTTCCTCTGTATATGGAAGCTCCATTTAGCAGCCTTGGCCAAGGGCTGCTGGCCAACTTGATCCCCATGGATTTGTCTTTCCATCTGATTGAAATGAGAGAACCTCACATATGCCACACCTTTATCTCCTTGGAGGGAGGGAGGGCAGGGCAGACGTAATTTTTTAAAAAAGTATTTACCCCCCTTTATTTCCAAGACAACATCATTCAAGGCCCTGTCAAACATCTGGCCCTCTGCAAACCTAGCCTTGCACCTCGTCCTCCATCTCTGCTGCTGCACATCCAAAGGCAGCCATGGGATCAAGCTCTCTTCCTCCTTCGCCCTCAACCTTCTCCTTTGGACTGGAATTTCACTGCTTCCTGTCCTACTTGTCTGTTCACCAAGTCAAGATGAAGAAGCGTGAGGTCCTCCTTTGCCAGAGGTCACGCAGCATTAAGCTGGTAGGCGTGCACATTCTTTCTCCAAAAGGTGTGCCAGATTAATAGAAAAGGAGTCTAACTTGTTTCCAGTGGCAGATGTTCCAGGTTTGGGGTGCAGAGGTGGAAGGGGAAGAAAAATCTCTTCTTCTGGGAGGTGGCACTAGAAAGACAGGCAAGGAGAAGCAATCCTGTGCTTGTTGGACTCTGGGATCTGCAATGATTCCGTTTGAGGAAGCTATGCTGGTTGATTGCTGTCCTCTCATCAGGCCTGGCGCTAGCAGGTGGCCAGGTCAGGCAGTGGCTTACGGTCCCTGCGGCTAGCCTAGGGCCCCTGCAGCTGGGGCTGGGAGGGTGGAGCTCTTGCTCCATGATCCCCACCGGCATCGGATTGCAGGCCATGACCGGATGGTAGTGCGGATTGTGGAGCGGGAACTCCACTCTCCCAGCTGACATCAACCCCGCAGTGTGCGCAGTTGGTGTCCTCTTAAATACACCTGGTCATGCCACCTCTTGTATTACTATATCAGCATGCTGTGCAGGCATGTGCACAGATGCACAAGACGGCATGACTGGGCATATTTATGTCTGTACGTGCGCACACACACATGAGGGAGATGGGGCTCTGCAGTGGTCTGGTGCCTGAGGGCTGGTGGCGGGCTGATGCTGGCCCTCCTCTCATTATCCTGTCAATGCACAGTGCCAGAACTGCAATCCTTAGAGCCAGACAGACCATGCAGCACCGCCAAGTCTTAAAAGACAGAAGTTGTGGAAAATATATATGCACTTTTGGGTGCATGTTTCGGCATCACAAAAGTTGGAGAAATGTGAATTGCGGAGGATTGCTGTGTTTCTCTCCACTTCTTGATTTGAGAAGTGAGCACAAAATTTGGCTTGCACTAAAATGGGAACTAAACACTTTTCTCTCCCATAGTTCCTCTTGAGTATCTCCCTTACATGCACAGGAGAACATCCTCCTGAGCTCTTATAAGATCAAGTCACTGCAATAATATTTTACAAGGGAGGAAATGCTATGGAAAGCAGCCTTGGAAATGTGAGAGTGACTCTGAGCAAAGAAACAAGCGACTGGGCAGCATCCCTTTAGATAGCTTCTTAATACCTTTGCAGCCGGTCAGAGGCTGCTCTCTTCCAGCACCTTTGGATAGGAGTTTAGTGCTGACATCGCCGGTTTGAATCCCTAATGTCTCTCAGTGGAAGTGAGAGCTCTCAAGAGCTGGGATGTATCACAGCTTTACTGGCAAATATAATTCATGCACCAATCTCGCAGCTAGTGTGGCCTTTTCCCTTTTTCCAAACGAGCACAATCACTCTCATCGTTTAGAACTAAAATCCTTTCTGAAAAGATTCCACTCACCCTGCGCCATGGCTTCCAAAACCACTCGGCAGAAGCAAAGGGGGGCTTTTGTTTTGCTTTGCGTGAGCCTTACCCGACCTGATGCATCACTGCTCCCTCTGGGCCAGCTGAGGCTGAAGGGAGCTATCGTCCAAAACACACGGAGGGCAGCAGGTTATGGAGAGGCAACCTCCCATCAATCCTGTACAAAAGACATGGGGAAAATCAGCCCAAGGGCTGCATCCACTCCTGGGCAACTGTCTGGGGCCCACATAGGAAGCAGCCTGCAACGGAGCAGGCTGTTGGTCCCTCTAGCTCAGTATCCCCTACACTGACTGGCAGCAGCTGTCAGGGATTTCATTCAGGAATCTCGCCTAAGCCTACCTGCAGATGCTGTATGTCTGAGCTAGGACCCGGGAGATGCACATGCCAGTGGTGGGCAGGGACAGAGGCAAAAAGGAGTGGATCAAAATGGGAATGGACTGCCTTCAAGTCGATCCTGACTTATGGTGACCCTATGAATAGGGATTTCATGGTAAGCGGTATTCAGAGGGGGTTTACCATTGCCTCCCTCTGAGACTAGTCCTCCCCAGCTGCCCAGGGCCTGCTCAGCTTGCCACAGCTGCACAAGCCAGCCCCTTCCTTGTCCGCAACTGCCAGCTGGGGGGCCACTGGGCTCCTTGGGACTATGCAGCTTGCCCACGGCTGCACAGGTGGCAGGGCACGTCACCCCTGAGCCACTCCCTGTGGGGTGGATCTTTAGCTGGCCCTTGACACCCAGGAGACACGAGCGGGGATTTGAACTCACAGACTCTGGACTCCCAGCCAGGCTCTCCTCCCCACGGTGCTATCCCAGCTGATCAACTAACGCAAATTTCATTTTTGCATACTAGGCTACACACACTCACACACTCCCCTCTGTCCTCCACCCTGACAAACGAGAGGCATTATCAGAGCTGAAGGATAAATCTTGCCCCCAGCAACAACACTCAAGGAGGGTGCAGAGCAAGGCTGGCAAGTGGTAAGGCTTGGGAGGGTGTATGGCCTGGGGAGAGGCCCGGGGGCCAGATAGAGAGGCCCAGAGGGCCACATTCAACCCCCAGGCCTGAGATCCCCCTACCTTCCTGTATAACCCCACAAGCTCTAATGGCCATATTTACCACAGTCTGTCAGTCAGTCCCTATTTTGCCCTTTGGGGTTGAACTTTGGGATGCCTTTCCAAATACGGTGTGAGGACAAGTGTCTAGTTGCCTTCTCCCAGATATCAGGCCTCCCAGTTCTCTAGACATTCAATCTCTTGGTGAGTAAAGCCAATGCACCTTTAGAGATAGCGTTCATGCATATAGGGCAGAGGCAGAGCTTGGAAAAGTTACTTTTTTGAACTACAACTCCCATCAGCCCAATCCAGTGGCCATGCTGGCTGGGGCTGATGGGAGTTGTAGTTTAAAAAAAGTAACTTTCACAGGCTGGGCTTGTATAGTCACCCGCCAGGTGTTTGCCACCCCTCCTCCTCCTTTGGAGTCTCAGGCAAGTAGCAAAACCAGGAGGGTTATTATGCTGCTATGCGCTGTGCCAGATGGGTGCATTTGGTTGGGGGGTCTCAGAAGGAGAGAGCGGCATTCCCTTGCCACTCCCCCACTGATATGGAGCCACCAGCCACCACGATCTGCAAGCACTTCTGGATGAGGTCGCACTCCCCTGGAAGGCGCATGTCTGAAGCTTTGGGGTGCTCCTGGATTCAACACTGTCACAGGAGGCTCAGGTGGCCTTGGCGGCTAGAAATGCCCTTTTCCACCTCTGGCTGGTTCTCCAGCTATAGCCCCTTTTGGATAGGGATGACTTGGCCACAACGCTCCATGCTCTGGTAACTTCCACACTGGATCATTGCAACATGCTCTATGGGGGGCTGCCCTTGAAGATGACTCGGAAACTGATCCAAAATGCAGCAGCCAGATCACTGGCTGGGGTTCCCTTTACATCTCATATAACCCCTGCTCTAAAACAGTTGCAATGTTTGCCAGTTCATTTATGGGCCCAGTTCAAGGCACTCATGCAGTGTTAAAAGAGCTAAACGACTTTGGCTCCAAATAGCTGAGAGACCACTTCCTAGACTCTCTCAGGTGTTAAGATTGGCAGAGGGGCCCCTCTTGGTAGTTCCGCTGCCCTCAGAGCCCAGAGGGTGGTTGCCCATAGAATCATAGAATAGTAGAGTGGATGGATCCGGATGGATTCCTGACTGCGCTTGGGGAATTGGAACCTGCTGAAGGTCGCCCGGTCGAAACCCTGGTGAAGGAGTGGAATGTGGGGATCACCAGGGCATTAGACCAGGTGGCTCCGAAACGTCCTCTCCCCCTGAATAGAACTCAGCTAGCTCCATGGTATACACCGCGGTTGCGTAGCTTGAGACAGGAGGTGAGACGACTAGAGCGCCGGTGGCGGAAATCCCGCTCCGAAGATGTCCGGACACAGGTTAGAGCAGCAGTAGCTGCCTACCAAGTGGCAATAAAGGTAGGAAAGAAGGCTTTCTTTGCTGCCTCTATTGCGTCTGCGGAGTGTTGTCCCAGGAGGCTGTTCCAGGTGGTCCGAAGCCTGGTCGGTCCAGTTGCTCAGGAACCCTTGGAACAGTCAAAGGCCTCCTGTGACCTATTAGCAAAACACTTCGCTGATAAAATCGAACACTTACGGAGCTCGATCCCGCGCGCCGTGGACACAGTCGATGAACCAGAGTTGGCCAGTTGCAAGCCGGTAAATTGGGATCGGTTTCGGCTTCTCCCTTCTGAGGAAGTGGACAAGGTGCTTTCATCTGTGAAGCCAACCACTTGTCTTACTGATCCTTGCCCTTCGTGGCTCCTTGTGAGCTGCAGAGAGAAATTGGGTGAGGGGATCAAAGCGGTGGTAAATGCATCCTTGAAAGAGGGTGTGATGCCATCAGCCTTCAAGGAGGCAATTGTAAAGCCCATCTTAAAGAAGCCCTCCTTGGATCCCCAAGTGTTCGATAACTTCCGCCCAATTTCGAATCTACCATTTCTGGGCAAGGTCATTGAGCGAGTGGTGGCCAACCAGTTGTCAGCACACTTGGATGAAACAGATTATTTGGATCCATACCAATCGGGTTTCAGGACTGGTCACGGAACTGAAACAGCCTTGGTCGCTCTGGTTGATGATTTGAGGAGGGCATTAGATAGGGGAGAATCCACCTTTCTTGTCCTCCTCGATCTCTCAGCGGCTTTTGATACTGTCGACCACAGTATCCTTCTGCTTCGCCTGGAGAGATTGGGAATTGGAGGCACTGTATTACAGTGGTTCCATTCCTTTCTCTCCGACAGGTACCAACAGGTAGCGTTGGGGGAGGAGGTATCAGACCCTTGGCCTCTCAATTGTGGTGTGCCACAGGGCTCTATCCTCTCTCCCATGCTATTTAACATCTATATGAAGCCGCTGGGAGCAATCATCAGGAGATTTGGGCTGCAGTGTTATCAATATGCGGATGACACTCAGCTCTATCTCTCGTTTAAATCTTCACCAGAGTTGGCTGTGGAGACCTTGTCCAAGTGCCTGGAATCCGTGAGTGGATGGATGGGAAGGAACAAGCTGAAGTTGAACCCTGATAAGACCGAGGTACTACTTGTGGGGGACAAGAGAAGGTTGGGTGACATTGACCTGAAGTTCAATGGGGTGAGTTTACCCCTAAAGGACCAGGTCCGCAGCCTCGGGGTTGTGCTTGATTCCAGGCTGTCCATGGAGGCTCAGATTTCGGCAGTGAGCCGGGCAGCCTGGTACCAACTACACCTCATACGAAGGCTGCAACCCTACCTTCCTGTTCATCAGCTCCCCCTGGTGGTACACGCCCTGATCACCTCTCGTTTGGACTACTGTAATGCGCTCTACGTGGGGTTACCCTTGAAAACGGTCCGGAAATTACAACTGATACAAAATGCAGCGGCTCGACTACTTACGAATAGTCGCCGCCGAGATCACATCACACCAGTGTTGTTCGACCTACACTGGCTTCCAGTTGTTTTCCGAGCCCAATTCAAGGTGTTGGTATTGACCTTTAAATCCCTATACGGTTTCGGCCCAGTCTATCTCACAGAGCGCCTTCAACGCCACCAATTATGCCGCCCGACAAGATCGGCCACACAGGGCCTTCTCTCAATCCCGCCAACAAAAACAGCCAGATTGGCGGGTACAAGAGAGAGGGCATTCTCAGTGGCGGCCCCCACTCTTTGGAACTCCCTCCCACAAGATCTCCGGCATGCCTCTTCCCTAAATGTATTTCGGAAAGCCTTAAAGACCTGGCTTTTTCAGCAGGCCTTCGGGGTATCCGGGGAGGGTTAATTGATATAATTGTAATGCCTCCTGCCCAGTTTTAATATTGTTGTTGCAGATCTGTTGTTTTTATATTGTATTACTGTATTTTATTAATTGTATTTTAATAATTTTGTAAGTCGCCTAGAGTGGCCATTGGCCAGATAGGCGACAAAGAAATTAAATTTTATTATTATTATTATTAGAGTTGGAAGGGGCCTATAAGGTCATCAAGTCCAACCCCCTGAGCAGTGCAGGAATCCAAATCAATGCCCAGGAGAGGGCATTCTCTGGAGCAGCCCCCAAGTTGTGGGATTTCCTCCCCTCAGAGGTGTGCCTGACAACTCTACCATACAGTTTGCAGTGAATGCTCTTTACCATGGCTGGTGACACCTGAGATGTATATTTTTAGGACCCACCCTATTTTTGTGATTGTAAGTTGCCTGTAAACTATTTTTAAGTATATATTTTAAATTGTTGTAACCTGCTCTGGGACTTTAGGGTGAAGGGCGGGCAATAAATTAAAACAAGAACAACAACATATTTATAGAGTGGTGGGAAGAGTGAAGCAGTGACATTTCCCATGGCCCAGCCCAGCTTTAACTGCTTTCACCAACTTGGCCAGCTCCTTGCAAGTTTGGACTAAAACCCAGAGCGGATTTCACTGCCCCACTGACATGGAGCCCCTGGCTATAGCCATTTTTAGATTCTCTACTATAGTGTACAGGGAACAAAAAGATTCATTTTATACAGTTCCGAACCTGAATTACTGATCAAAGTGGAGGCTGGGTGAATGCAGAGCAACTCAGAAACAGAATCTTTATATCTATAGCTATATCTATATCTGGTGAATCTTGGGGCACATGCACAGCCTTATTGGGTGCTAGCTTTACAAGTGTGTGTGTGGGCCGGAACATCACATTTATCCACTTCCTCCACACTGTGCATTATTTTATAATCTCTATCATGTTCCCCTTTTCTAAGCTAAAGAACCCCAAATGTTGTAACTTTTCCTTTTAGGGGGTCTTGCTTCAGCCCCCTGATCATTTCCAACTTTACGATATCCATTCTGAGAAGTTATGTTAGGGTTTATTTATCCACTTCCTTGGCCTGCAAAGTGGTGAACAGCGTATTAATTCAAAAGAAAGACGCATCAGAAGTACAAAAAGCCAATCAGAAGAGATAATATGAGACAGAAAAACCACGAAATACTCGCAATCATACTGAGCAGCATTCATGATCTCATGGCTGACACAGCTCTCCAGGGTTCCACCTCTCACTTGAACGCCACATTAACGAATATCATCCCTGCCCCAACTGCTTCAATCGCTCACCTTGGAGAAAGTCCACTCACAGCCAATCACCCAGGGTGTGTGTCCTTGTTCTCATCATACTCTGAAAGAACAACCCAAAGGGGTAACTTCCCCTTGATGTTGATTCCTTCAGGGATGGCCACAACCCAGTGACCCACCATCAACAGTGGTCTCAAAATAAATAGGCTTCCCCCTGGGAAACCAACTGCAGCTGTGGTATAGTTCTTGCTTTTCATGGGTGGGGCTATCTGGCCAAACTTTCTGACTTCCCCAACAGGCTGTTGTTCTCCAGGTGCAGCAGAACAGGGTTCAAGAGGTTTTTTCTTATCATTTCCATAATAACTCCTAATTGTAGGCCCTGCTGGCCAGTTTGAGCACCAAACTCTTATATGCAATGTTTTTGTCTGATGTTCCCCACAACTGTCTTCATTAGAAAGATATCCAAAGAACAAAGCTCTGCAACTCCTCTTTGGACCCTGCCTACTTAGTGGGTTGCAAATTACCCGGGGCCAACCCTTGCTGCTTAGATACGTCTGATTCATCTTGATTAAGACATCCTCTGTTTGGCATGTTTTTTTTTTTGCCTGAAGAATCTCCTCTGCCTGGCTGAGGAGCCCTCCAAGCTAACCTACTCATTAGCCAAGGATGATGACAGGGCTCTTCATGCACTTCCCTCTCATAGCTGGTGGTGGGAGGGCGGCAAAGGAAACACAAACAAAGAGGCAGGCCCCACCCAAACCAAACCGGCCTACTAATAACAGAGCCACATTCCTGACTGGGATGTCTCAGGGCCCGTCGTCAACAGCCTCTAGCAAAGGTAGCCAAGGAAGCATCCCATCAGCTCTTCAACATGCCCCCCTTATTGTTCCTGTTTCATTATTATTAATTAGATTTTTATCCTGCCCTTCCTCCCAAAGGAGCCCAGGGTGACAAACAACAAACAGTGAATGTTCCCATCATGTCATCATGACAGATTCTCGTCTGTCAGGAATGCTTTGATTTGGATTCCTGCATTGAGAGGGGGTTGGACTTGATGGCCTTATAGGCCCCTTCCAACTCTACTATCCCATGATTCTAGGATTGTATTTTGGCAGGTCTAACATCTAGACAGGAAACACCATTGCAACCCTGACAGAGAGAGAGGGGTGGGTTTCCTGGCACTGAAACCTCAACCCTAGTTTGCCTTAAGAACATGAGTTAAGCCTTGTTGGATCAGGCCGACCCACCTAGTCCAGAATTTTGTTCTCACAGTGGCCAACCAGATGCCTTTTCTAGGAAGACCACAAGCAAGAGCAGCGCTCTCTGTGGTTTCCAGCAACTGGTATACAGAAGCTCAACAGCTCCTTGGACGGCTCCTTGAAAGCTGAGACCAGGAGCGGAGTCACGGCCCTGCTGACATCGGAGCCACCCATCTCCACTTCTCAGCGGGCCCCTAATGGTTCCAGGTCACCATCGCTGGAGTAGATGTGAATAAATTTTGGACCACTCTGAAAAGCTCTGCCGACAGCTACCTGAGGACGCAGTGGAGGTAGCAAAGCAAATCTTCCTCATTGCCCTCACAGCTACGTAATAGCCACAATTATGTGCTCTACAGCATGTTTGGTTGGCTTCACAGTCAGTCCTGTGCCGTTTGCGCTGTAGTCACCATTGAACCTGTTTCACGGCAGACAGAGTCCTTTGGGGCTGAACAGGCAATTCTGACAACAGTACCACAAGCCAAAAAAGCCAAAGGTGGAAAGAAAAGAGTTTTTATTGCTGCAGCTTTTCACTGGCAAGGCACTTTGAGGGTCCCCCCTCTCCTTGTTTGTGGTACTTTTGGGTGCCTCCCTCCTTGCTTTTCCATAATTCTGACAACAGCCCACCACAGGCTGGCTCGCCCTATCCACCGGAAAATACTGCCTTGGAGGAAATCATCATTCCCTCAGCACTCTCTGACCAACAGACCACTGTGCATCCTTTTCCAGGAGAAGCAGCAGGCACTCAGAAATGAATCAAATCCGGATTCGAAGGAGTGGGAACATAGGAATGTCCCTTACACTTAGTCAGACTGTTGGTACATCCAGCTCAAGACTGTCTACACTGACTGGCAGCGGCTCTCCGCCTGCCCGGAGGTGCTAAGGATTGAACTACACATCTTTTGTATGCAAAGTGTGGGCTCCATCACCGAGCTTCTCACAATGGAAGGAAAGATGTAGTTAAGTACAGATGGAACTGCTGGCAAGAGCAATGGAAAAATCTTTCTGCTTCCCCTGGGGAATGAGGCACCTGGTGGGCCCAGAGCCAGGCCTCTATGAAGGAAGGTGAAGAGTGCGAGCACATTTGGCAGGGGGGCGGGGGAGAAGGAAAAAGATCCTGACATTGCTGGGAGCTGAGTAACGTTGTTTGTATTTCTCTTGTTCCTCTTTGGCCTTGGGATGCTCTTATGCAACTCTTGCTGGTGTTGACTCAAGCGGGGGGGTGGGTGGGAAGGGGCCAGAGCGCAGGCTTTCACCCTAAAGTTGGCTGTTGCTGGCTCATCTCGCTGGGAAAGTCCCTCAAAGAGAAGCCAGCCCTCCGAGTCATTCTGCAGATGGAAACATCCCTGCAAACTGGAACCTCAGTCGGGGAAGGCATTTGGCAGCTGGCGTGAAATAACAGCCTTGGCTCCAACGGCGGCTGCACTTCTCAAAGCACTTCTGCTGCTTCCAGCATCCATCACAAAGGCCGCTTGGCTGGGCCTCCTTTCTATTGTACCTATTTGTTTAACAAAATGTATATACCGCTTGCTCAAAACATAAGACCTCTAAGCGGTTTACAAAAGACAACGTTATAGGCAGCTTAATGCAAGTCACTTCCATCCCCCTAATAGTCATGATGCAATGAATTCCCTGTTTCCATGGTAACACTGGGCAAGCAAACAATTTTGTATAGGGAAAATGAATCCCAAGAATCTTTCATGCACACCCACCCACCCCACAAAGAATAAGCAGGTTCCTAGTCCTTATGACCGCACTGATGAGTGTAAGTTTGGAAATCTGTGGGCAGCACCTGATGCATTCTTAGAAGGTGGAAGATGGGGCGTCGGGGGGTAATAGCTGAGTATTTATTATTATTATTTTGTAATTACATTGACCTCCTGATTTCCTCCCCAAGGGAGTGTGCCTCGTACTGTTTGGGTGGGAGGACAAGATGAGGGCTCTACATGCCCCTCTGACCTGGGCCCAACCCAAGGAACACCCGCCCCACCCCAGAATCAATGTTTAATTAGGGTTTTTAAAATTAATTAGGCTGCTAGTTGTCCTTAGGTTGCCCATTTGATCCAGAATTTAGCTTTTACAGATGTGAAAGCTGGTTACATTGGAAGAGGTTGTTTTGTTGAAGTCCAGCACAGTCCTGCTAAGGACGCCTGCAGTTCAGAGCTTGGAAAAGTTACTTTTTTTGAACTACAACTCCCATCAGCCCCAGCCAGCATGGCCACTGGATTGGGCTGATGGGAGTTGTAGTTCAAAAAAAGTAACTTTTCTAAGCAGTTATGTATCCAGCTCCAATTTGAAATTCAGGTGGCATATCCAATCCTACCCGTTTTCATACCCTAAGGATTTGCAAACAAGGTTGACATTCCCTTGCTGGTGGTGTTTAATTGGAGGTTTGGCCTAAAACCCATAGCAAACTCCACTGCCCCACTGACATGGAGCCATCAGCCCCCTCTGGTCTGGGTACGGATGTGAGGAACTGTTAACTTCACTTCTCTCCGTTTCTCATTTTCCCAGTCTGAAATTCAGTTCTCCACATTTCTGCAGCAATTTGCATTTTAAAAAAACAAATTCCTCATGAAAATTCTTCAGCAGTTCCGTGTGAATCTTTTCTAATAAACATGTTTTTCCACACAGTTTTGACTATTGTACATGTTTTTGCAAGAAAGTTGTCCAAATGTAATGCATTTTTGTAAACATTGTTTTGTTGGAGAACGTCATCGCAAAATTTGCAAAAGTGGTGAATTTCGAAGAATGGCTGTTTTGGTTCTCATATTGCTTTGAAAAGTGCAAATTTGACAGATGCTTAGATATTCACAGAATAGTATTTTGCCCCCATCCGTAGGCACCCTCTTGGCTATTACAATTGGCAGAGGGGGCTCTCTTTGTAGTTCCACTGGTTTCAAAGGTCGGGGGTGGCAGCCTGGGACAAGGCATTCTCTGTGGGAGCCCCTAAGCTGTGGAATTCCCTCCCCACAAAGGTTCCTCCGGTGCCTTCATTATGCAGTTTTCAAAATATGCTGAGAAGCACCTCTTTACCTAGGCCTTTGATTATATATATATAATATATATATAATTTGTACCCCCTCGTCAGCCAAAAAGGCTCCCAGAGTGGTTTACAGACACTCAATTAATACAAGACAGTCCCTACCCATGGGCTTACAATCTAAAAACCATGACACATGAGGGAAAAGGGGCAGGCTCTTTTTGTGACAGTAGTCACCAGAACAGGGTACCAGCACCTCTATTTTCGCTTACTATGTCAGCCATTTTGTGCAGGCACCCACAGCATGTTTATCAAGATATGAGTACTGGCACCTCATTTATTACCAACAAAAGCATCACACACACACACACACACACACACACGCAAACATACTTCAGGAGTTTTAAACTGTCTTTAGAAGGCTGTTTTTAATTATTTTTAGACATTTAATTTGACATGTTTGCTGCCCTAGGCTCCTTTGGAGGAAGGTGCAGAATATACATGTCAGACATAACTACAACTGAATGAATGAATGAGGGAGGGAGGGAGGGAGGGAGAGAAAGAGAGAGAGAGAGAGTGAACAGAATCATGGATCAGTGGAAGGGGTCTATAAGGCCATTGAGTCAATACAGGCATCCAACTTAAAGCATACTTGACAGGTGACTGTCCAGCTGCCTCTTGAAGGCCTCCAGTTTTGGAGAGGTCACCACCTCCCTAGGGAGATAGTTCCACTGTCATACTGGTCTAACAGTTAGGAAGTTTTTCCTGATGTTCAGTCAAAATTTGGCTACCTGCAACCTGAGCCCATTATTCCGTGTCCTGCACTCTGGGATGATCGAGAAGAGATCCCAGCCCTCCTCTATGTGGCAACCATTCAAGTACTTGAGGAGTGCTATTATATCTCCCCTCAGTCTTCTCTTCTCCAGGCTAAACATGCCCAGTTCTTTCAGTCTCTCCTCATAGGGGTTTGTATTCAGTCCCCTGATCATCCTTGTTGCCCTCCTCTGAACCTGTTCCAGTTTGTCTGCATCCCTCTTAAAGTGCGGTGTCCAGAACTGGACACAGTACTCAAGATGAGGCCTAACCATTGCTGAACAGAGGGGAACTAGTACTTCAGAATAAATATTTAGAACCCTCTTGACTGTAATTTGCTTTAAACACTTTTAATATTGTATTTTAAATGGCTGTAGCCTGCTCTGGAACCCCCTGGTGAAGGCCAGATAAGCAGTCTAATGAAATATTACAATTGCCTTGAGGAGGCCTCTGAATGGGACAGAAGCACAATAAACCCAGCCAGCAAACTCTGCTCTGTGCAGACCCCACCCTGTGCTAAATGCAGAAATCATGATGTGATATGGTAAGATAATGGCTGTCAGAATCCATCCCGTGAGCAGAAAATCATAGCATTTTAGGGGTGGAAGGGACTTTGAAGGACATCTAGTCTGACCCCGTGCTCACTGCAGGATTTACAAAGAAGATGCAGCTGCAGCATCCCACATGTTAGAAAGATGGGGCATATTTGGCATGACTCCCTGGGCAATTTAAAATTTGAAATATGTCCCGTGTCCCTGAAGTACACCATGAAAATAACTTATTCACTCCAATCTGGTAATGATCAAAATGGACCCTTAAAAAAAAAACTGTTTGCAGAGAACTTGTGAAGCAAGGCAGGAGTCTGGAGTTGCTCAACAAGAATTTTCACAGGTGAACAAGTCACTGCAGGCTAGAGGAGGTGAGGTTACCTCCCCTGGCTACCTACTCTTCTGGAGCACACTGTGCAAAATTACTTCACCCAGGTATGATGGTGGGCTTGCAAAATCACATCATGGAACGTGCTCTGAGTTCCTTGGGCAGGGAAAGGGGGAGGGAATGTAAAAAAAACCTAGAGAGGAGCCATCGACACTGATGCCAGACTGAGGAACGTCAGAAGGAGGCCTCTTGAGCCTTTCTATCCCTCAGTAGCACCTGATTGGCCCTTCAGCATCACCTGATGCTCCAGGTCAGAAGGATCAGCACCCCTGGTTGCAATGGTTTGTAGATAGGGTTGCCAGGTTCTTGGCCTGAGACTGATCCTGTAGCTTTAGGAGAAGAGAAAGTCAGCCAAGCGCTGGTGTTCTTGCAACTCTGTAATGGGAAAAACCACAAGGTGGAATTCTCCCTTCCCACTCCACAACTTTTAAAGATACAGAAGACTTCTTGGAGGCTGGGTCTGGCAACCAGGAGGTCTTCTGTACCTTTAAAAGTTGTGCAGGGGGAAGGGAGAATTGCAAGAACACCTGCTCTTGGCTGACTTTCTCTGCTCCTAAAGATACAGGATCAGTCTCAGGCCATGGACCTGGCAACCCTATTTGTAGACCACAGGACCACTGGTTCGGACCTTGTGATTCCCGAGACCGAAATACATAACATTAAGCACTCCAGTCTGTTTTAAAGGCGCAGTTTGAAGAGAAAGTGCAGTGAGGCCAAGTGGGGCAGGTATGTGCTTTGGGGGCAAAAGGGGCCTGTGGAAAGGGAGTAGGTATGGGGGAGAAATTCAATTCAGTTTTCATTTAAAGGAGAACCAACCTAATTCACACTTTCCGAAACAATATGCAAACAGACAAGCTTCAAAATTTGCACTTATGAGTTTTGCAATGCAGTTCTCCAGCCAGGTAACGTGTTTAAAATGCCTATACTAGCGTAAAGAGTGCCCAGAAACAACAAACAAACATCCAGCATATTGTGGGAAACACCGTTTTGGTGTATATTCAGCGACACTGCATACAAAACGTGAATATTAGGCAAAATTTGCACTAAAACGATGAATTTTCATGAGTTTTTTTTTTAAGTGGAGAACTTAAGAGTAGAAAAATAAGAGAGAAACCAAAATTGTCAGCTATTCCCATCCCTAGAAGAAAGATCCAAATGAGGGCTCAGCTGGAATTTCATTTTGACTTGCATTAAAAAAAAAAGAAGCATCTCTTTTTTGTCAGTATTTTTAGTACCGCTCACAAATATTTTTGGGCACATTTTTGAAGTGACATCATCGCATCTAATGTCGGGATGTAACCCTGATTGGCTATGTTGACTCACATGGGTTTTACTAGCTGATCTTCAGCAACATTTTATTTATTTATTCTATTTCTATGCCTCCTTTTAGCCAAAAGGCCCTCAAGACGGCTCAGAAGGTTGTGGATCTGCAGGACACGATGGCTCCTCTAAAAAGCTCCTCAGAAGCAGTGCAAGTTAATTCCCTCCCTTTGGAAGGGCAAAAAAACAGACAACAAAACAAAGGAGAAGAACAACATCACAGCAGAACATCATTCCATTGGCAATGTGATAACCAATTGGGATCCCATCAGGCAGGTGTGGGAAAACTTTGGACCTCCAGATGTTGCTGAACTACAGCGTCCATCATCCCTGACCTTTGGCTGTGCTTGCTGGGGCTGATGGGAGTTGTAGTGCAGCAACATCTGGAAGGCCAAAGGTTCCCCACACCTCCCATAGCTGTAGGTCAGTGATAGAGCACTTGTTGTACATGCACAACGTCCCAGCTTCATTCCCCTGCCTGAAACCATTCAGAGTTGGTGCCCATCTGTGTGGACAATACTGAGATAAGTGGATCATTGCCTGACTTAGGATAAGGCAGCTTCCTCTGTTCATTTGAAGAAGCCATAACTGAAGATGGATGAAAAACTGCACTGGAAAGTTGGGTAGATTACTTGGGAAAATGGAATTTCTCCATAATGTGACCATCCTTCTGAAGCATGCATATATTGATGTGAATGTTGCAAACATACAAAGGCGAACATTTGATGCAATGTACATTACATCCTGTTTAATCTTTTGGTGTGCACAATGTCTGCTGCCTAGTAACTCTGGCCGTGAGTTCTGAGCTCGCATGTTTGGTTCTTGGACCTCTACGCTGAAGCTCCTCTCTGTTCTGGCAAGTGTAGATGTTTTCAACTATAAAGTCAGTGTACGCATGCAGTCCTGTTTTTACTGGAGTGGAAATTGTTTCCAAGGGAGCCTTAAGCACTCTGGTTGTATACATCTCCCGTAAATCATGCTTCATCCTCATTCTGCCAAATCCTTTCTCCTTCACTATCAAGAGGAGAGCATGGAGGTTTGTAGAGTCATTCCAGTAAGAATCTAACACAGAGCTGGTTAAGGATCCTGCATGTGTGTGGTCAGCTTCAGGGGGTTTTTTTTGGAGGGGAGACTAGTTTTACACTTATCGGGGAAGAAAACATGGAGATTCCAACATGTTTCGTTTGCAATGATGACATAGTGGGGGGGGGGGGAACTTACATGAAAAACTTGGCAAGAAAGAGTGGGGGATGGGTGGTGTTTAATCCTTTCCCAACCAAATATTTCCAGGTCATTTAGAAGCCATTTTGTTTCACCAGGCTCCAAAACTGGAAGCGAGATGAGCTTTGGAAGTTGGGGTGGGAGGTGGAGGGGTAGGGACGGCATTGGAGAGGCATTTGCTGGAAGAATCGGTGGGCTTGGGAGGAACTTTACACCCCAATTGCCTGTCCTCCAACCCATCACCCTTGTAATAATACTAATGCCAACACTAATATTTTGCCACTTTTCACACACAGAAGAGTGTTCCAAAGTGACTTACAGCATAAATGACAGTAAAATTCCCTATAAAATAATAGTATATACCTAAACATGCTGAGCCAGGAATATTTAGGAAAGTCCTCTCCACCCCACTGAAAGGTGACCACTAAAAAGGCACCACTCCCCCCCCAAAACCCTCACTACTCTCTCTTCCCGTTAATATTCAAAGACCTGGGTAAACAGAAATGTGTTATACCTGGCATCTAAAAACATTAAATTGCCTAGGGTCTCCTGCAGAGACAAATGGTCCAATGGGAAGGGCTGTAGCTCAGTGGGAGAGCATCTGCCGTCCCAAGTTCAATCCCTGGCATCTCCAGGTAGGGCTGGGAGAGACTCCTTGTTTGAAACTGTGGAGAGCTGCTGCCAGTCAGTGTAGACAATACGGAGCTAGATGGACCAACGGCCTGACTCTGTATTAGGCAGCCTCCTCTGTTCCTGTGGATTGGAGAACTCACCAGAAGACAACAACCCAGCTGGATTTGCCAGCCTTCTTCAAAGCAGGCGAGGGGGAAAAAATATAATTTAGAGGGAGGAGTGTTTCAATCACAGATTGCTGACTTTAATAGCCCTTGGGTTTCACCCTACTCCATACTTAAGATGTTTTTCTTTTTCCTAAAAGAAGGGATCTGATGAGGCTGTGTGGTTTGGGGGCTATAATCTGACTAGAAAGAAAAGTAAGGGCCAAACAAACAGTACGTACAAGCTACAAAGATGCATGAAGTTGCACAAGATGTTGCTGAGCTGCACGGATCGCGGCGAGCTGGCAAGGCAAGCGCCCTCGAAAAGCAGAGGCCTTTTCTTGCGCCATCACGGTGCAGCACCTGCCAGGTTAAATGCGTGGGCTGCTCGGGCTGCTTTCTTTGGTGAGGTGGTCAGGCAGAGACAGGGCCAGATGCTATCACCTCTGCATGTGGACTGCAGGTAGGGAGGGGAGAGGAATCTGTTTTAGTTTGCATTTAAAGACTAATCTACCTAATTCGCACTTTCAGGGGGAAAAAATCCAAAGCATAACACAGACATCCCTCTCAACTGACCCGTCTCCTGATTTTGCAGTGCAGTGCTCCATTCAAGTAGTGTGCACCTAAATGCATGTACTGGGGTAAAGTGTGCACGAAAGATTATATTAGGGAAAACTGCTTTGCAAAACTGTGTGCATTGGGCAAAATTACATGTAAAAATGTGGATATTGGGAGAAATTCGCACTAAAATGCATATGAATTTTCATGAGGACTTTTGAAAAAAAATCGCAAACTGATGTGGGAATGTGGATGGCTGAACTTAAAACTGAAAAAAAAAACTGGGCTCCTACTGGGAGGAAGGGCAGGATATAGGTCAAATAAAATAAATAAATAAATAAATAAAATGAAATGAAATTTATCGATTTGCCCATCCCTAACTGCAGGGAGCAAATTTCTCCAGGTTGTTCCACAACATCAGCATCATTCTCAGGACCAGAGCTTGGAAGTAACTAGTTACAAGTAACGAATTACTTGTAATTCATTACTTTTTTGAGTAACGAGTGGGTAATTCATTTACATTTTGATTGTAATAGAACTAGGAGTAATTATACTACTTTTGTGGAGTAATTGTAACGTTTCCAGAATTACTTTTGGGCATTACTTGGGGGGGCAGGGGAAGTCTTCTGCTCCTCTGATTTGTGGATGAAAACCATGTGCCTCAAACTGGGCTTCTGTGCAGCATCCTCATGCTCTGTGGATGGGCAGGAGGCGACGAGGGAGGAGGAGGAGAGTGAGATGGGGTGGAGTGGAGAAAACAATTATTTAAAAAAACAGATAGTGGTGGTGAAGAATGGAGTGGAGGGGAAAAGGATCCAGAGGTCAAGAACATGGATAAAGGAGGCGAAGGAGGCAGCAGCAGAATGGAGATAAAGAACTGGGGGGGGGTGAAAGATGACAACGTGTGTGTGAAAACTGTGTTTGCACTTGGCACACAAAGTCGCCTCCACCACCCTCTCTGGCTACTGTGCTGCATTTGCAGTATTGCACTATTTTAACTTTTTTGCATCTCAGGGGAAAATGTTTGCTTGAGTGAGTGTCCCTTAGTTGGTGGCAGGGCAGGGCCCGGGAGGTGGTTAAGTGAGAGAGATTATGCTCTGTCTGAGTGGGGGGGAGTTTGCACTTGGTTTGACATGCAAAGATCTGAGTAGTGGCCTCAGCCTCCCTCCCCACCTCCCTTACCGGAGGAGAGACCACCATTGCTATCTTATGAATAAAGATAATTATTCTACTACCTCTGTATGTGTTTGTTTATTTTTAATGTTGTTTTAGGCTACTTCGATGTGCAGCAGCCAAGGCCAGCACCTTGTAGGCGTTTCTCTTTTAAAGTAACTGAAATGTAATTGCAGTGATTACTTTGGAGGAAAACTAAAGCAATCAGTTACTTTCAGAGCAATTGTAATTGTAACGGTGATTACTACTTTTTTGGGCCATGTAACTGTAACTGTAATTTATCACTTTTTAAAAGTAATCTTCCAAGCTCTGCTCAGGACACATCCTTCAACCCTCAGTGGGGGAAAAAATCACACTAACACTTTTTGGGGGGTATATATTGACCCTCAATGAGATTTCCAGTGGTAAAGTGGGGGCATTGTTTTACTCCCAGAAACCATTTTTTTTATTTGGGGTGGGGTGGGATGTCAGGACAAGTGTGTTTGACAATACCCAAACACCCAGAGGTAGAAATCACTTATTTAGAGGAGGTAGATGTTTTTTCTGAGTAGTAAACGCTTGCCCCTTCCTTATGCCTATGGAATAATCAACATAATTTTTATTTTCAGTTACAAACAACAAAAGCTATGTTTTAAAATATAAAAAGAAGACATTAAATGTCATGAAAATGCAGTAAGCTGTTTAGAAATAACTTTAATCTGCTAACATTGACTGGCGTCCAGACAGACCCCAATGGCAAAAAGCAATGCATTTCTGAGGTATATTTTGACCCCGGGTGGTTTTTAGTTCCCAGAAGGAAAACGGTAAGTGGTAACTGGCTCAAATTTGGGGATGTTGTAAGGCTGACAGTTTGTGACAATGTCCTAAAAGGATTGCCCTATAGGTCTACTTAAGTGTAAACTGCAGAATTGCAATGTTATCGGCCCTAAGAATCAGGACCATAGTCCAGAAGTCAGAAGGCTAGGACTGGGGAGGGCAGCTATGAGAGAACTAGAAAAGGTCCTCAAATGCAAAGATGTATCACTGAACACTAAAGTCAGGATCATTCAGAACATGGTATTCCCGATCTCTATGTATGGATGTGAAAGTTGGACAGTGAAAAAAGCGGGTAAGAGAAAAATCAACTCCTTTGAAATGTGGTGTTGGAGGAGAGCTTTGCGCATTCCATGGATTGCGAAAAAGACAAACGATTGAGTGTTAGAACAAATTAAACCAGAACTGTCACTAGAAGCTAAAATGATGAAACTGAGGTTATCATACTTTGGACACATCATGAGAAGACAGGATTCACTAGAAAAGACAATCATGTTGGGAAAAACAGAAGGCGGTAGAAAAAGAGGAAGGCCAAACAAGAGATGGATTGATTCCATAAAGGAAGCCACAGACCTAAACTTACAAGATCTGAACAGGGTGGTTCATGACAGATGCTCTTGGAAGTCACTGATTCACAGGGTCACCACAAGTCGTAATTGACTTGAAGGCACATAACAACAACAACAAAGTGCTCATGTCCTGCTTGTGGGCTTCCCAATAGGGCATCTAGTTGGTCGCTGTGAGAACAGGATGCTGGACCACATGGGTTCTTTGTGGCCTGATTCAGCAGCTGTGCTCTTCTTATATTCTTATGTTTGTATTGGCCCACATGGCTTGAAGTTCGCTTCTTCTTCAGGGGCGCTTAAAAACCACACCGCTAGATCCTCTGGTGTGCTCAGCAGCCAAGTATCAAGCTATCTTAGTTGCCCACATAGGCTAGGGCTGTCTGCTCTGACTGGCAGTGGCTCTCCAATCAGAGGTCTTTCCCCATCATCTACTACCAGATCTTTTTAACTGCAGATGCCAAAGACCGAGCCTGATATTTTCCTCATCCAAGGCATGTGCTCTACTGCAGAGCTGGGATCTTTCCCTCAGAAAAGGAGTTCCCAGCAGTTTGGGGCCAGTGGGCACATTCGGAATTGTGAAAAAGGGCCCTGGGCACCAGTCAGAAAATGGTTGCCATGAGGGCGTGGCACCTCACAAAATGGCTGCCATGGAGGTAAAGAACTTCACAAAATGGCTGCCATGGGAGTATGGCATAAGGGCTTCAGTGGAGGAGAGGGTGAGCCACTACAAACAGGAACTGAGCAGGAAGAGCCAACTGTCTGATGTGGACTTCTGTTTCCTGAGACCTTTCCCAGGTGTCACAGGAGGCTCCAGGGTGGTGGTGGAACGAGAGCCCATGGGCACCAGGGGGTGTTTCCTGGAAGTTTCTACTAGCCAAAATGGCATTTGTTGATATTTGAGACTCTCAAAATGCCCGTGGGAAGTGGATGTACAGAATGAAAGCCTCAGTATTACGGAGACCCCCGAGGGTGCAACATGCACTCTTTTCACAGACATGTGTGCACCTTCTAGGCTATCAGGATCAGAGGAGCTGAACTAATCTCTCTCCCCCCTAGGGTTGCCAGGTTCTTGGCCTGAGACTGATCCTGTAGCTTTAGGAGAAGAGAAAGTCAGCCAAGTGCAGGTGTTCTTGCAACTCTGTAATGGGAAAAACCACCAGGTGGAATTCTCCCTTCCCCCTGCACAACTTTTAAAGATACAGAAGACCTCTTGGTTGCCAGGCCCAGCCTGCAAGAGGTCTTCTGTATCTTTCAAAGTTGTGGAGGGGGGAGGGAGAATTCCACCTTGTGGTTTTTCCCATTACAGGGTTGCAAGAACACCTGCACTTGGCTGATCTTCTCTTCTCCTAAAGATACAGGATCAGTCTCAGGCCATGTTCCTGGCAACTCTACTCCCCCCCATCCATAACTACATCCCAAATTACACCCTACTTACAGCCAGTTCATACCTACATAGTGCCACCCAGAGCTCGTCTCTTGGTCATGCTTGCGTGTGACAGAACATTAGAAAACTGATTGTAGATTTATAGAATGCTTTCCAATGCACTTCACAGTTTAACATCCTGGGAGGTAGCTTATGTTGCGGGGAGGGAAGAGAGAGCGACACATAAGACCACCTAGTGAGCTCCTTGGGTGGGCAAGGATTTCAATCTCAGCTTCCAACCTTCAGAGCCAGGGCATCATGTTCAGGCCCAATGCTGGTTCCCACAGAGAAAGCAGGGGCGGGGGCTGGTCACAGGTTGCTAGGCCACAAATATCTCCAAGTGAGAGATATGCACCAACAATGGCTGGGATCAGACTGAGGCCTTTTAAGCCTCTGGCTACATCCACACCAGGCATTTATTCTGCTATTATTCCAGTTTAGATAGTCATGGCTTCCCCCAAAGAATTGTGGGAAGTGTAGTTTGTGAAGGATACTGAGAGTTGTTAGGAGACTCCTAGTCCCCTGTCTGAGCCCCAATGGCCAGAGTGGCTTAACAGTCAGCCCCTGTTCCCAGAGAATTCTGGGAGCTGGAGCTGTATGAGGGGAATAACGGATTGCTAGCAACTCTTAGCACCCTTCATAAACCACACTTCCCAGGGTTCTTTGGGGGAGGCCGTGACTGTTTAAAGTGGACGAAATGTCTGGTGTGGATGTGGCCTCTGTCTCCAGCCTACCACCCTCAGGCTCCACCCTCTGCAAAGATCTTCAGAGCCTCAAAGGGCCAATTCCCTGGCTTGAAATGGGCACCCCTCCTTGGTTCCATAGCCTCCCTCCTGGTGCACTGCTGGACTGGTGATGTGCGCTGGGAGGCATCGTGGTCTTCAGTCCCAGAGGAAGGTGCCTATGAGAGTCCAGGCTGTGGCCCTGTGGCCCCTGGTGGTCTGGGAGTGTCCTCAGGGGGCTCCTCTCCAATACAGGGACACTGGCCTGCCTATCTTCAGCAGTCAGCACTGAGCCCTGAACCTGACCCAGCTCCCCATCTGGTACCCTTGCAGCCCCTGACTCTGTGCCCAGATCACTGCTAGATTCCGGGGTCACGACACAGACCTCTGTGTGATGTACACCTTGCTGGAGTCAAATCACAGACCTCTTTGCACAACCATTTGCATGTGCATTGACCACAGGTAGCAAACTGGTTATGTTCTCCTACCACTATATGCAGGATTTGGCTCCCCGTCCACCTATGGAAATGATGTAGACAAACACAGGTAAAGACCCAGAGCGGAACAGAAAAGGTGGGAGAAAATTAAGCATTCTTACACCTGTTCCAGGAGTTTCCCCAGTCCTCTGGAGCAGATTTCCAGGGCATGTGGGGACAGGAGAGAGTGGGGAAGTTCCATTGTGCAGCAAAAGTCCTTGCACTGAGCACCTCAGACAGCTCCTTGAACGTTTGGACGAAAGCCTGGAGCGGATTCCATTGCCCCACTGAGATGGAGCCGCCAGCCCCACCGGCTCTCAGCCGCATTTCAACTACACGTTTCAACTTCAAGTACCATTGCAGCCGGAAACTTCAGCACCATTGCTGCAGAGGATTTTAATACCTTCATGATGATATGGAGGCGGCTTCCCCAAGGGGCAAACCCTTGCTTCCCCAAACTGGGAATACCAGTTGGGTTGGTTTCCCTGGCCAGAAAAGAGAATACTTTGTGATGCCCGGCACCCTTCCCGTAGGAGATCTGCCTTTTCTTTGGATGCATGCTCTCAGATTCTGCAAGAAGAAACTGTAGACTCTCTAAGGGGAAAAGAACAGCCCTCAGAGGTCAGGAGTGGACAAAGTGATGCCCTCCAGATGTTGCTGAATGACAACTCCCATCATCCCTTACCAGGGCTGGGCGAGAAATTCAGTTCAGTTTGCTTTTAAAGCCAAATCTATAAAATCCGCACTTTCCAAAACAGTATGAGGACTGAAATACACAGCCGTCCTTCGAAATTCACATGTATCCGGATGTTGCAATGCAGTTCTCCAACCAACCAATGTTCACAGAAATGCATATATTAAGGGGAAATGTGCATAAAAATAAATATATTATAGAATCATAGAATAGTAGAGTTGGAAGGGGCCTATAAGGCCATCCAGTCCAACCCCCTGCGCAATGCAGGAATCCAAACCAAAGCATTCCCAACAGATGGCTCTCCAGCTGCCTCTTGAAGGCCTCCAGTGTCGGAGAGCCCACTACCTCTCTAAATAATTGGTTCCATTGTTGTATGGCTCTAACAGTTAGGAAGTTTTTCCTGATGTCCAGTCTAAATCTGGCTTTCTGCAACTTGAGCCCATTATTCCCTGTCCTGCACTCTGGGACGATCGAGAAGAGATCCTGGCCCTCCTCTGTGTGGCAACTTTTCATGTACTTGAAGAGTGCTATCATATCTCCCCTCAGTCTTCTCTTCTCCAGGCTAAACATGCCCAGTTCTGTCAGTCTCTCCTCATAGGGCTTTGTTTCCAGTCCCTTGATCATCCTTGTTGTCCTCCTCTGAACCTGTTCCAGTTTGTCTGCATCCTTCTTGAAGTGCGGAGATCAGAACTGGATGCAGTACTCAAGATGATGCCTAACCAGTGCTGAATAGAGGGGAACTAATACTTCACGCAATTTGGAAATATTAGTGAAAAATAACATATGAAAATGCATTAGGAGAAATTGCTTAGCAAAAACATGTACGTCAGTCAAAACTGCATACAAAAATGTGTGTGTTTGCTGTAAAAGGCTGAAGAATTTTCATAAGGATTTTTTTTTTAAAAGAAACCCTCACAAATTGCTGCAGAAATGTGGAGAAATGAATTTAAAAGACTGGAAAAATGAGATGCTGAGAGAACCGTTTATTCCGTCCCTATGGCCTTGCTGACTGGGGCTGATGGGAATTGGAGTCCAGCATAATCTGGAGAGCACCATGTTGGCTTCCCATCTTGTAGGCCACACATCTAGTGGTGCAGAGTCTGGACTTAATCATCTGCTTGGGGGCTCTTTAGGTGCCAATGCGTATCACTTGACTTGCTTCTAAAGGTGGGAATAGCACAGACCAACTCCTTGTTCTGAAGCACGGTATTTTAGGCTGCGTGCACTTTGTGACTGATAGACAGATACCAAGTTCAGTCATTTGCCTGAGCGTGTAAAGGGATAAACCAGGGATAGGGGCCGCAGCCCACATGCAAGATCCACCCCCCCCAATGTCCCCAGGAATGCTGATTACTCCTTGTACTATCTTTATACTATCAGCAGAGGTTGGAAAAATTACTTTTTTGAACTACAACACCCATCAGCCCAATCCAGTGGCCATGCTGGCTGGGGCTGATGGGAGTTGTAGTTCCAGAAAGTAACGTTTCCAGGCTCTGACTATCAGTGTGAAGATTTGAAGAATTGAATGTGCTTAGAATTCTCCTCACAAGATGTAATGGGGGAGTCTGTGCTTTCCAAAACAAGATGCAAACCAAAAACTCAGCTACCTTTGAAAACTCAGACATCTCTGAATTTTGCAGTGCAGTTCTCCAGCCAAATGATGTGTATAAAATTGCATACTCGGGGGTAAAATGGGCATAACGTGCATATGTTAGTGAACATAACATACAAAAATGCATTATATATGTGAAAACTGCTTTGCCAAAAATGAGCATATTAGGCAGAATTTCATACAAATGTGTATGCCAGGAGAAACTGGCGTTAAATTGCTGAAGAACTTTCATGGGGACATTTTTTAAAATGTAATAATAATAATAATAATAATAAATTGCAAACTGATGTGGAAATGTGGAGAACAGAAGACTGAACAAAAGGAGACTTTGCAAGAAATGGAAAGATTCACTCATCCCTAGATGTCACCCTGGGTTATCAGAGTTTCTCATTATGGGTGTTGGAAGTTCTGGGGTGAAACTCAGCTTGCACTGAAGGCTTATGTGTCTGCATGGGAAAGAGCAGACAGAGAGAGGAACCTCCATGCTTCCTAGACTATCATTTCCCTTCTACTGGCACTGATCCTTCAAGAGTTGCTGACTCACTTCCTACACCTTCTCCCTCTCTTCTTCCACTCCTTTCATAGAGAGAAGACCTTTGGGATCTCTCTTCTTCTGAGATGCAGGAGCAAGCACGCCTTGTGGTACCTCCACCTTAGTTAGCCGGAACTAGGGATCTTTCCTATCAAACATGTATTTCCTTTAATAAATGCCACTTTGCTGCTTTCTTTAAAGCCAGAGTCTCAGTGTGATTGTATCCAGGGTAAGGTGTGCTCCTTCCACAGAGATGCTTTTACAGTTCAGCTTCTGCCAGACTTCAACTCAAATGCTAACAACAGGGACAGTTTCTAATTCTTCAGATCTTTATGCCAATCATGCAAAGATCTGAAGAACATCCAGCGCTCCCTTGGACACGGTGGGCAGGGTTTGCATGCACACTGCTGCCCCTTTCTGGGATGTAGCCCTCTAGAATCATACAGTTGGAAAGGGCCTTTAAAGCCATTGAGCAACCCCCTATTCAATGCAGGAGAACGTACCTGACAGGTGCCTGTCTAGCTGCCTCTTGAAAGCCTCCAGTGTTGGAGAGCCCACCACCTCCTAGGGATGGAAAGATCTGTCTGTCTAGGTGCTCTCAGCTTCGCATCTTTCCGATGTTAAATTCAGTTCTCTACATTTCTGTAGTGATCTGCGATTTTTTTTTTTAAAAAAAATCCTCATGAAAATTCACCACCATTTTAGTGTGAATTTCTCCAAATAAACACATTTTTGTGGGCAGTTTTGACAAAGGTGCACATTTTTGCAAGCCGTTTCTCATTTCATGCCTGTTTGCATGTTATTTTTCACTCAGTCACTTTTATACACACTTTTGTAAATGTTTAGTTGGCGAACTGGATCCCAAGATTCTAATAAATGCGAATTTTGAAGGATGGCTGAGTTTTGGTTCTCATATTGTTTCAGAATCTGCTAATTTGATCAATTCCGCTTGAAATGCGAACTGAATCAAAATTCTCCCCCATCCCTAACATCTCCTGAGGTCATTGGTTCCATGGTCGTACCACTCTAACAGGAAGTTTTTCCTCATGTTCAGGCAAAATTTGGCGTCCTGCAACCTGAGCCCATTATTCTGTGTCCTACACTCTGGGATGATCGAGAAGAGATCCCGGCCCTCCTTTGTGTGACACCCTTTCAAGTACTTGAAGAGTGCTATCATATCTCCCCTCAGTCTTCTCTTCTCCAGGCTAAAGATGCTCAGTTCTTTCAGTCTCTCCTCATAGGGCTTTGTTTCCAGTCCTCTGATCATCCTTGTTGCCCTCCTCTGAACCTGTTCCCGTTTGTCTGCATCCTTCTTCAAGTGCGGAGACCAGAACTGGACGCAGCACTCAAGATGAGGCCTAACCAGTGCTGAATAGAGGGAAACTAATAGTTCACGCAATTTGGAAACTATACTTCTGTTAATGCAGCCTAATATAGCATTTGCCTTTTTTGCAGCCACATCACACTGTTGGCTCATATTCAGCTTGCGATCAACAACAATCCCAAGATCTTTCTCGCATGTCGTATTGCTGAGCCAAGTATCCCCCATCTTATAACTGTGCACTTGGTTTCTTTTTCCTGGGTGTAGAACTTTGCACTTATCCCTGTTAAATTTCATTCTGTTGTTTTCAGCCCAGTGCTCTAGCCTATCAAGATCCCTTTGAATTTTGTTTCTGTCTTCCAAGGTATTAGCTTTTCCTCCTATGTGTTCAAATGCCAGAACATAGGTAGGTGGATAGATGAAGTGTGCGTAGGGAACCCAAGTTCTGTGCCAAGAAAAGCTAAATTCTGCAACCAACGTAAACAGTGCAAATCAGAGTTAAGCAACTTTGCTTTCTTTTTCAGCACCATTTATCCTGGTTTTGCTGGTCATATGGAGGGGCAAGGATCAATGCCATGGACTGAAACCTCACCATCCGCCACTGGGATATGTTATTCCCTTGCCTAAGGTTTCAGCAGGCAGTGCCCATGTACTTTTAAACTTTACATTCAAACATTATATACACACTTGGGGAAGGGGGCTGTAGCTCAGTGGGTAGAGCATCTGCTTTGCATGCAGAAGGTCCCAGGTTCAATCCCCAACGACATCTCCAGGTAGGGATGGGGTAAACCCCTTCCTGAAATACTGAGCGAGATAGACCAAGAGTGACTCAGTATGAAGTAGCTTCCGATAAGGTCTAGAAATGTCCTTTTTAAAGACGAATGAAAGCTGAATTCTTTCTCAGGAAGCTGAATTCTCTTTGAGAAGCCGCATTCTGCCCTCCAGCTGAATCCACAGCCTTGATGATACCCTCGATTTAAGAAATTCCTGCCCGGCCTTTCCCTGAAAATGTCTGAAGTTTCGACCGCCACCTTCCCTACAAACTGGTTCCTTTCCTGTGTTGTTCTTGCAGTTCGAAAGCTCTTCCTACTATTTACCACACAATGTCTTCTTGTCATTTAAACCCAAGGAAGGAATGCATTTAATTAAAATGCCTTGAGAGGAAAACACCAGGATATTTCAAGGTAACAAGCACATTTCAGCCGTGGAATCAAATTGCACTCAGAGCCACTGCTGTGACCCATCTGGCGGTTATAATGGCTTGCAAATTTTCGGCACATTTTCTCAGCCCAATGGTCCTCTCATTCTGTGGCTCTTTCCAAGTGATCCCTAGTCGCAGAGTTGACTGGCTCTGCTTGACAGATCTTTTAAACAGAACCCTCTGGTTATGAAGTTTGAAAGAGGCCTTCAATTCCTAGGAAATCCATCAGTAAACACAAGAAGATTCAATAAGTTCATAAGAAGAGCCTGGCTGCTGGATCAGCCCAAAGACTCATGTAGCTCACCATCCTGCTCTCAAAGGCCACATTCACACCAGACATTTAGTCCACTATTATTCCACTTTAAATACTCATGGCTTCCCCCAAAGAATCCTGGGAAGTGTGGTTTGTGAAGAGGGCTGAGAGTTGTTAGGAGGCTCCTATTTTCCTCAGAGAGCTACAATTCCCTGAGTGGTTTAACAGTCAATCCCTCTTCCCAGGGACCTCTTGGAATTGTAGCTCTGTCAGGAGATTAAGAGCCTCCTAACAACTCTCAGCATCCTTCACAAACTACACTTCCCAGGATTCTTTGGGGGAAGTCATGACTGTTTAAAGTGGAATAATAGTGGAATAAATCGCAGAGCTTGGAAAAGTTACTTTTTTGAACTACAACTCCCATCAGCCCAATCCAGTGGCCATGCTGGCTGGGGCTGATGGGAGTTGTAGTTCAAAAAAGTAACTTTTCCAAGCTCTGAATAAATGTACAGTGTGAATGCAGCCAAAGTGGCCAACCAGATGCCTCTGGGAAGCTCGCTACTAACCTTGATGACTAGGTTTTCCCTTCACTGTCGGAGGCAGTATGCTTCTGCATGCCACTTGCTGAAAACCCCAGGAGGAGAGAGTGCTCTTGCGCTCGGATGTTGACAATGTCATCACGTGGCATTTCCTGCCCTCACTCTGCAGCCTGCTGGGATGAAAGTAAATATGGTGGCCATCCACTGCTGGAATTCCTGGGAACATCATCAGCCCCAGTTGTAGCCTTGCTAATGGCATCCCCTTGTTTTGAAGTCTCCCCAAAACACAGAAATCTCACCCCAACTTTGCAGTGTGCAAAGAGGGTGGCAAACCTGTGGGAAGCAATTCAGCTCAGCTCTATGGCAAGCAGCGAGAGGGGCCTCACAGTTGTGAGGTTCCAGTGCTGGTGCCCTCTGACCCTCTCTGGTCTTGGCCTTTCAACAACTTATTTCCCTAGGGTCCCAGCTGCCCCCTTCTTTAGAGGATAAAGCTATCGATGGCTACTCGTCTTGATGGCTGTGTATAAAAATAAATATATTCATGAAAATGACATACAATTTTGCACCACATTAGGAGAAACTACTTGCAAAAATGTGTATCAGTAAAAACTGCATGCAAAAAATGTATTTATTGGGAGAAATTTGCATTAAAATGCTGGAGAATTTTCATGATTTTTTTTTTTAAATAGCAAATTGTGGAGAACTGGATTTACGGTTGGAAAAATGAGAAACTGAGAGAACTGAAATCGACAGATCTTTCCATCCCTACTCCCGGAACGAGTGTGAACACAGGCTACCAACCTGCCAGCGAGTCTCCTTCTGAATTTATAATGCTTATAATGTTGTATGGGAAAAGGGGTCCTCACAAGATATACCAGGCCCCACATCTTTCCCACAGGAATGGCTGCTGTTAATTCTTGGCTTCCCATTCCCCCCCACCGTTCAAATCTACCTTTGCCTCATCCACAGGCCTCAGGGATGGCCTAACATAAAAAACTGCAGCGTCTGGCTTTGTTAGTCAGATTGCTGGCTAATAGTCTAAGACGGTGGTTGATGTTTCATCACTGGGGAAATAATGGCAGGAGATGGTCTCTTGATAGCTCGGGGGGATCTCTTGAATGAGAGAGCCACTGGAGCATGAAGAAAATGGAACTCCTCCAGCGGACGAAGAGGCAGAGGCAGCAATAAAGAAGGTAGTTTGCAGATGCTGGAAGAGATCAATTTCAGTCTGGAATTAGCTGGGCTTGGGGGTGTAGGCTCTGCTTGTATATTTGAAAATAGGGAAGATAAAAGACTCGTGTCTCCAACACGCTTTCTCATCTAATAAAAATTAACCTTTGGAGCCAGGGTTGGATCCAGGCAACTGCCCAAGGCACCTTGCTTGGAGGATGCCTGTCATGCGTTCTGTCCTAGGGATGGGTGAATATGTCAGTTTCGGTTAGGGTAAAATGTCCTCACAAAAACTCATCAGCATTTGAGTATGCATTTTTCCAAACAATTCCCCCCAAATATAATCAATTTTGTTACGTTATTTTCAGGAATATATGCATTTTTATGCACACATTCCTCTAATGTACATATACATATGTTTTCCCCTATATATTTTGCACACATTATTTGGAGAACCATATTACAAAATTTCAAAGGAGTGTGAATTTCAAAGCATAGCTGCATGCCAGAACATATTGTTTCGGGAAAAGGAAATTAAATAGGTCCATATTAAAATGCTACCCAAAGCAAATTTCTCTCTACCTCTGCTTAACTATCTGCTGAAGAATTGAAACAAATACTATAACAATGTCACCTTCATTTGTAAAGCTGGCCCTGTTTGACTAGCATGGTGATAACGTTAGCATTGTCCTTCTGTTGTTTTAATTTGCATGAACATTTGACACATCAGTGCCTATCCAACAAATGACACCTGTGTGAGCGATTGCAACTGAGCGTTTCAGTTTATTGCCTTATATGACAATCATGCATGCAATTTGGCATGAACGTTGTGAAATGGGTGACAAATCTGGTGTTTTTTTTTTTAAATAAGGCATTCAAAAACAGAACAAGTGGGTGGGTGTGCCATAGATGTGGTTCACCTGGGGCACCATTTGGTGGAATGTCAGCTGCCCCAGGAATTTCTCACCACATGGAGAAGTGATGAATCTGTAACAATATGTACCCTGATCCAGGAGGCAGGCGGTGGCAAGGTGTGTGTGTGAGAACTGCCTGGGTCTTGTCTGCTTGATGCAGAGATAACTTTACCCTTCTTCCCTGTTTCTCTCTGGGTCTTTACCACGATGGTGCACTGCAGAGGTTGATGGACTCCAGCTTCCGTCAGCCCTAGTCATCAAGGCCACAATGGTCAGACATAGGGATGGAAGGATCTGTCCGTTCCAGTTCTACCGGTGTCTTATTTTTCCAAACTTATATTCAGTTCTCCACAGTTCTGCCACAATTTGCATGTGCATTTTTTTTTAAAAAAAAATCCTCATGAAAATTCTTCAGCATTTTAGTGAGATTTTCTCCTCACCCACAAATTTTTGTATGCCGTTTTGACTAACGTCCACACTTGTGCAAACCACTTCCCCCTAATATATCTTTGCATGTTATTTTCATAATATATTCATTTTCATGGACACTTTCCCCCTTATATATGCACTTTTGTAAACATTGGCTGGAGAACTGCATTGCAAAATTTGGATAAGTGCGAATTTCAAAGGATGGCTGTGTTTCAGTTCTCATGTAATTTTGGAAAATGTGAATTTGATAAATTTGATCTTACCGGTGAACCCATCTCTCCCATAAGTCGGCCGTGCACCAGAGGGAGGCCAGGCTGGGCACTGGCCAAGGGCCCCTGTGGCTGAGAGGGGCCCCTGCTGCTGGGGATGGGGTAGATGTAGCTCTCATTCCATGACCCATGCTAGCAGCGGGTTACGGGCTATGCACCCCGCAACACAATGTTGGTGTGAATTGCAGAGCAGGAGCTGCCCTCCCAGGCAACACCCCTCGCCCTGCCGGCATGGGCTTAAAATAGGACCGGCCACACCACTTCGCATGTTGCCGCAGTGGAGTGCCAGCGTGCTGTGCTGCCACTGCTGAGGGCCCACTGCAGTCTGGTGCCCAAGGGCCTTCCACAGTCTGGTGCCGGCCCTGCACTCAGCATTCCACACTTCATGTATTTATTCCTTGCCAGTGACTGTCTCTTTGGCCAGCCCCACACTGGGTATTCTTATGAGCATTGCAACGACACAAAACCAGCCCACAAACATTCCTTTCAATGCATCAGAAGGAGGAAACCCGGCAGGGAGCAAGTTGGACAACAACAGGACAAAGGGTGTGCAGAGGAAGAAGCTGAAGGGATTCTTTGCATCAGCCTTGCCTGGAGGAGGTTCTTGCTAAGAAGAATTCGGTGGGGAGGAGGAAAGGAGGGGAGGGGCCCTTTGCCCTGTCTCGCTAATGCTGCTCTCGTTATTGTGTGAGACAGGACAGTAAAATGACATAAAACAACCATTTCCGGAAGGGGCATTGTGTTAGGCTATTGCAGCAAAAAAAAGCAAGGGTCTTGTGGTACCTTAAAGACTAAAGCCCCAGGCCAGAGCTTGGAAAAGTTACTTTTTTGAACTACAACTCCCATCAGCCCTAGCCAGCATGGCCACTGGATTGGGCTGATGGGAGTTGTAGTTCAAAAAAGTAACTTTTCCAAGCTCTGCGCCATCTCACTTTAAACAGTCATGGCTCTTCCTCCAAAGAATCCTGGGAACTGTTGTTTATTGAAGGCTGCTGAGAGTTGCTAGGAGACCCCTATTTTCCTCAGAGCTACAATTTCCAGAGTTCCTTGGGAAAAGGGGTTGATTGTTGAAGTACTCTGGGACCTGTAGTTCTGTGAGGGGTAGGGGTCTTCTAGCAACTCTCAGCAGCTTTGACAAACTTCAACCCTCAGGATTCTTGGGAGAAGCCATGAATGTTTAAAGTGGGATAATACTGTTCAACTGTACAGTGCAGTTGGAAGCTAACACATTTAATATGGCATAGGAAAGCATTCCTCCAACTTGGTGCCCACCAGATGTTGCTGGACTTTTTATTAATGAGTTGGATGAGGAGGTGCAGGAAACGTTTATCAAATGTGCAGATGATACAGAATTGGGAGGGACTGTTAATACCCTGGAGGACAGAAACAAAACTCAAAGGGCAGAGCTTGGAAAAGTTACTTTTTTGAACTACAACTCCCATAAGCCCAATCCAGTGGCCATGCTGGCTGGGGCTGATGGGAGTTGTAGTTCAAAAAAGTAACTTTTCCAAGTTCTGTCAAAGGGATCTTGATAGGCTGGAGCATTGTGCTGAAAACAGTTCTGGAAACAGTACTTGACGAAGGATGCAGATAAACTGGAGCAGGTTCAGAAGAGGGCAATGAGGATGATCAGGGCACTGGAAACAAAGCCCTATGAGGAGAGACTGACAGAACTGGGCATGTTTAGCCTGGAGAAGAGAAGACTCAGGGGAGATATGATAGCACTCTAGTACTTGAAAGGGTCATAGAATCATAGAATAGTAGAGTTGGAAGGGGCCTGTAAGGCCATAAAGTCCAACCCCCTGCTAAATGCAGGAATCCAAATCAAAGCATTCCTGCACAGAGGAGGGCCAGGATCTCTTCTCAATTGTCCCAGAGTGCAGGACACGGAATAATGGGCTCAAGTTGCAGGAAGCCAGATTTTGACTGTACACCAGGAAAAGCTTCCTAAATGTTAGTCCGATACGACAATGGAACCAATGACCTAGGGAGGTGGTGGGCTCTCCAACCCTGGAGGCTTTCAAGAGGCAGCTGGACAGCCACCTGTCGGGTATGCTTTAAGTTGGATTCCTGAACTGAGCCGCTGGTTGGACTTGATGGCCTTAGAGGCTCTGTCCAACTCTACTATTCTGTGATTCTATGACTACGACTCTTATTATCCCTAACCATTGGCCATGCTGGCTGGGACTGTTGGGAGTTGGAGTCCAACAACACCTGAAGACCCACAGGCTCCCCACCCCTGCTGTATGGCTTTGATGAGGACTGGTGTTGTAGTTCTTTGAATCTTGGCTTGTATATTTTGCATCCTATCAATCAGCTTTCCCTCAACCTGACGCCGTCTATATATTTCCAACTACAACTCCCCATGAGCCCTAGCCACCACAACCACTGGTCACTTGTCATCCAACAACTCTTGTGGAGGATACCAGGTTTGGGAAGGATGGCATAAGCTTTCATAAACGGTTCATGAGGTGCATAAATCCCTCTTCTGGTTAGGAATGCTTCCTGGGGATTTTGTGAGGGGAATTCTTCTGCCTGTCTCTCATCTGGTCCTGTGCTGCAACCAACCTGCAACATCTGGCCTTCCAGATCTTGTTGGCAGTCCAACTCCCATCAAGCCCGGCCAGCATGACCAATGGTCAGGGATGTGAGTAGGCATCCGGAGAGCCACAGGCTCTCTCAATCTCTCCCTTAAGTGAATAAGGTGTAGAGTTGAAAACAAGCAAAATCTAAGAACAGGCTGTTTTTCTCTTCTTTTTCCTGGTTGGCAACCCTCGGAAGGAACCCTAATTCTGGCCCCAATACTCCTGTCCTAGAACGCAACCCTTTTCCCTTTCAAGGTTTCCTGCACCAAGGAAGGCGCCGGAAAACACAACCCTCCACAGCTACCAGCTGCCCCAGCTCCTCTACATGCCCAAGCCTGCCCTTTCATTGCAAAGCTGCTTCTCACGTCAACCAGACTATCAGGAGTCTAAATTCCTTCTGGCTTTGGACCCGGATTGCGTCTCCCACTTTTTCGGAGGGGCAGGAACTGACAAGGCCCTATTACAGCTGCGGAGTCAGCGCCGGGCAAAGACAGATCAAGAAGCGAAAGGCGGAAGATGTTGTTGCAGACATTTGACTTGATTGATTTGGATTCCTGCATTGAGCAGGGGGTTGGACTTGATGGCCTTATAGCCCCCTTCCAACTCTACTATTCTATGATTTGTTTGCTTACTTACAGAAACCCTTTCAATGTTTTAGAAGAAGGGTGGGGAACCACAAATCTGGCCCTCCAGGCCTCAGTATCAGGCCCTTGGTACTCTCTGCAGGCTACACCCATTCTCCCCAGGCCACATTCCTCACTGGCTCTGTTTCGCACCCCAAGTATTTTTGCCTGGCTGGGATATGTCCTCAAACTCGGATCATGCCTCTCGTTCCCCTGGAGGACACAGAGGAGCATGTGGGTGTCTACAGAAACTAGCCTACTCCACAAAGGGAAAAAATCTGCGTTCGTTGCTTTCCCCATTTTTGCCTCTGGCCCTGCCCATCACTGACATGTGGCCCCCAGAAAGTTTCCCAGAAGGCGAATGTGGCCCTTGGGCTGAAAAACGTGCCCCACCCCAATTCAGGAAGTCCTTTTCCAGGAATCGTTCACAATAAAAACAACTCTCCTGCCTAATTTTATGGCAAAGGCATGGATGAAAAGGATAAAGGGGGAGACGCTGAAGCCCACAGCCCAAGAGACTAAAGCAGGGGTGGGGAATGTCTAGCCCACAGGTGGAATGTGGCCCTCCAGGCATTTCTGCCTGGCCCTCACAATTCTTCCCAGGCACCTCCCCGCTCCCAGTCCTGCTCAAGTGCTTTTGCCTGCCCTGAATGTATCTCTGAACGGTGAGGATGCCTTTTGCTTGTCTGGAGGATGGAGAGTGTGTGTACATGTGTGCAGGGCCGGCGTTTGCAAACGCGGGGCCCAATTGGGAACCTTATGGCGGGTACCGATTTCCACGAAGCAGCAGAAACAGAAACAAGCGCTGCCACTTGAGCAAAATTCCCCCACGAGCACGGCCCCCCCGCTAAGCACGGGGCCCAATTGGACCCAGTCGGTCCAATCGGTATTTTGCCAGCCCTGTGTATGTGTGTGTGCGATTAGACTATTCTGGCTTTTGTGCCACTGAAATGTAGCTCTCCTGCACAAAGGTAAGAGCGCCCTCAGTTGCTCTGCCCACTTTTGGATCTGGCCCCACCGCCACAGGTCCACAGGCCCTGGAAGGTTGCAACGTGGCCATCTGTCTAGGTAAAATTTCCCCACCCCTGGAGCAGGCACACGACTGAGCTAGCTGGCTCAATGACTCAGCCTAAGCTTCTGATTTCTGCCTGGGTGCCTGGCTGCAGCCCAGGCAAGATATTGCTCTGACTAAGGAGCCAGGCTGGAGCCAGTTGCTCTATATTTATTCATTCTCTTTATTGAGCCCCTCCATATCCAGCCTTTCCTCCATCATGGAACTCAAAGGGGCATAGAGGTCTCCCATCCAGAAACTGACCAGACCCAAACCTGCTTAGCTTCGGCAAGATGGCTGCATCACATGTCCTCAGACCATGCTCTGGATCCAAATGTGGCCTTATTGCCCCCCCCCAGGTCATCTGATCGTGAGGCAATGCCATCCACAGTGGCAGCAGTGACGCACAAGTGGAGATCCGCAGTGTCGGCTGGTTGCTCTGTGTCAGTGGGGCGGTGGAATCCACTCTGGGTTTTAGACTGAATTTTCAAGGAGTTGTCCAACGTGCTTGGGCAGCTCCGTGAAAGTCTGGACTAAAACATGGGGCAGATTCCAATGCCCCATGACAGGGAGCCATCAACTGCCCCTGGAGATTCGTTCCCTTGACCTGCAAGCTGGGGTAGGAGCCCAGTGCATAGGGCACCTGGGACCCCTCACCAGAGTCCTTGGTTCAACACCCTCTGTGCCTCCTTTTCATTTTCCCTTCACAGCCCACAGTGCCTAGGCACGACCATGGAAGCTTCAAAACTAAGCAGACATATGAAGCTAGCCTATATCCAATCCTATCTGCTACAGAAATCTAATTGGCTTGAGAGTCCACCCCTGCCAAAAACGAACCCTGAAAACTGTAGTTTGTTAGGAGAGTTGTTACAAGACCCCCTATTCCCCTCATACAGCTACAATTTCCAAAGCAGTTAAACAGTCAGTCCCTCTTCCCAGGAAACTCTGGGAGCTGTAATTCTGGGAGGGGAATAGGGGTCTCTTAACAGCTGGTATAGCGCAGTGGGGAGGAGAGCCTGGCTAGGAGTCCAGAGTCTGTGAGTTCAAATCCCCGCTCGTGTCTCCTGGATGTCAAGGGCCAGCTAAAGATCACCCCCACAGGGAGTGGTTCAGGGGTTACGTGCCCTGCCATCTGTGCAGCCGTGAGCAAGCTGCAGAGTCCCAAGGAGCCCAGTTGCCCCCCAGCTGGCAGTTGCGGACAAGGAAGGGGCTGGCTTGTGCAGCTGTGGCAAGCTGAGCAGGCCCTGGCCAGCTGGGGAGGACTAGCCTCAGAGGGAGGCAATGGGAAACCCCCTCTGAATACCGCTTACCATGAACACCCTATTCGTAGGGTCGCCATAAGTTGGGATTGACTTGAAGGCAGTCCATTTTCAACAGCTCTCAGCATGCTTAAGAAACTATCATTCCTAGAATACGTTGGGGGAAGCTGTGACCGTTTAAAGTGGTATGATACTGCTTTAAATATATAGATCAAATGGGGCCTTAGTGTTCTCTCTGGCAAGAAAAGGGTTGCATCCAAATGTAAATGGTTTTACTAAGGTTGTTGACAAACTGGAGATGGTTCAGACAAGCAAAGACCCTGAGATGATTAAGGGGTTGGGTCCTGGGATGTTTTCCCACAATCGAGGCCTTCCCAAGCTGGTAATTATGGGCTACTCTAGCATGTAACTCGTCAAGACGTTCAGGAATTGGCACCAGACATTTTGCAAGCCCAAATCCCAGAGACGTTTCGTCCAGATCCTTCCCAGACGAGAAATTTAAATTGGATATACTGCATTTGCATGAATAAGCACAATACAAACTAAGAACTCATCTTAAGCAGTATTTTTGAGTACAGTAGTTGTCAGAGAGACCAAAGTTGCCTTTTGTTGCAATGGGTGTGCCTGCTCAGCAGAACTTTCTGGTGGATTATGCCCTCTCTGATTAGGAATGAATGAATCTGTCAAGTTCAGCTTCTCTCTGTTTCTTAGTTTTCCAACCTCAGCTTCAGTTCACCTGAATTCCACATCAGTTTGTGTTTTCTTAAAATCAAAGTCAGCCCAGTTTGTATGCATTTGTGTGCCCATTTCCCCTCACATTTCCCCCCACACTTTTGCCTCATATATGTATTTTTGCAAGCAATTATATAATGAGTTTTCTATGTTGTTTTCACTAATATACACATTTCATGTGGGCTTCCCCCTAATATACACATTTTGGTAGGCGTTTTCTGGTTGGAGAACTGGATCACAAAACTGAAAGAATGTCAAGGAATACCTGTGTTTCATTTCCTATATTGTTTCAGGAAGTGCAAATTTGGTAGGTCTGCATTCGAATACAAAACAGAACAAATTTCTACCTCATCTCCGTCTGTGATTCAACTTTTGTCTGGCTGAAGTGACTAAAAGCATTTGTAACTGTTACCCAACTTTTTCTCTCTCCATAGCTGAAGAGTAGCTACATTTTCATTCGGACGCATGACTTGGAAAACCACGTGCTCAATCAGCAATGGAATTTGCCTTGGTAAAATAGATCAAGAGACCTGTTTGGTATCTCTTAAAATAGGTGCATGGGATTCAATCCCATCCCACTCTTAATGGAGTGCCTTAAAGCTAAGGAACAGAAGCTCTGTGGTGACATGCACGCGCCCAAGGAGTGCCAACTGTCTCCTTTCCTCAGCTGCCAACTCAGAGGTAGAGAACTTTGCGGACCGTGTGGCAATTGTGGCAGTTACTTACTAAGGGTCCACCTTGCGGATGCTTGGGGTCCCCTGACCCATCGCCTTCCAACCCCTCCACAATGTGACACATCCCTGAAAAACTCGTTGCTAGCTTTCTAAACTGTTCAAACACATCTGGTAGTATAAAAGCTCACAACACGTGTCCTCTTGAGGATTCAGAAAGGATTTTTACAGTGTCTCTTTAACAGGAGATCATCTTAATGCAGGAAAGCTATCACTCCTTGTGAGAAGGAAAGGGCCACCTTGATAACAGTCCTCTTTTCATCAAAACGGAGAATATGGAATATATACCCTGTTAAAGTAAGGTAACTCTCACTAACCTGGTGCTCTCCAGAGGTTTGGAGCAAAGCTCCCATCAACCCCAGCATATCAAAGTTAAAATGGGCTTCAGATTCAAATGCATCTAACCCCTTCTATCACTTTGGAACATTCCCAACATTGGCTTTACAAAGTATTGCCAGCAATTTTGACTGAGCCTGTTCACCTGCCTGTGTTTTTTCTGTACCCCTAACTCTGTTGAATTCAGTGGATCTCAATAACATCTGGGGAGGAGGAGGAGCAGGAGGAGGAGGGGACTTTCATAGACCTTTCAAGAGTCATGAATCTTGGAAGATTTGACTTTTTGCCACCCCATCAATGACTCAGGGGGCAAATTTTAATCTTCCGTTTGCGTTTTTTTGCCACATTCCCACCATAATAGTGCTTGAAAATATTATTTAGACGTAATTTATAATGCTAGAAATTGGAGGAGACATGCATTAGGCCATGCGCCCCCCTGAAATGTAGAGAGATAGCATCCACATTCAAAGCCACACTCAAATGTGCATTGCAAATATAAAATAAAACTAAATACAAGGTTCTGGTTTTGGTGTACAAAGCCCTATACAGCTTGTGACCAGGATACTTAAAAGACCGTCTTATCCCTTATTCATTCATTCATTCATTGGCGATCACTCGTGGCCGAGTAAGATTGTCTTCCAAGATAAGGTCTTTAACATTGGGTCCGTAAGTGACTGTGGAGGCCAATTCTTATATACCCCTTATATACCCAGTCGATCACTGCGCTCTGCAGGTGAGGGCCTCCCGCAGATACTATCTTATCAGGAGCTCCGTTCCGCACAACATAGGAAACAGACCTTTAACATTGTGGATCTTGCCCTTTGGAATTCCCTCCCCTTAAATATTTGACAGGGACCATCTCTGTTAACTTTTTGGCACCTACTGAAGACCTTCCTCTTTCAGCAAACCTTTCAACAAACCTTTTAAGTAGAGACCTTATCCCAGTCTGTGTTTGTGCTGGAATTGCTTTTTAATATGTTTTTAAAGCTTTTTAAAAAAATGATATTTTTAAAGATGTTTTGTTTTATTATGTTTTTAAGAATGCTTTGTTATAATATATTTTAAAGTCTGTTTTTGTGATGTTTTAGAGTGTTTTTAGTGCTTTTGTTTGCCGCTCTGGGTTCCTACTAGAAGGAAGGGTGGGATATAAATCTAATGAATGAATGAATAAATAAATAAATAAATAATACAACTGTAAAAGGAATGTGTGTTCTGGTGCATGCCCAGATTACAGCCATGGTTCCTGATTCAGTAAGCAATACATGCACCAGGTTCCTTAGTTGGATAGGGGCACTCATCAAATTCAGACCTTGTCCATGGCTGGCTCCAGCCATGGCCACTGGCATGTGGCTCCTAATCAGTCATCCATCACTGCCTGTGGCCCTCAGAAGCAAATGCGCATACCATGGACTGCGAAAAAGACAAATAATTGGGTGTTGGAACAAATTAAACCAGAACTATCACTAGAAGCTAAAATGATGAAACTGAGGTTATCATACTTTGGACACATCATGAGAAGACATGATTCACTAGAAATGACAATAATGCTGGGAAAAACAGAAGGGAGTAGAAAAAGAGGAGAGCCAAACAAGAGATGGACTGATTCTATAAAGAAAGCCACAGACCTGAACTTACAAGATCTGAACAGGGTGATTCACGCCAGATGTTTTTGGAGGTCACTGATTCATAGGGTCGCCATAAGTCGTAATCGACTTGAAGGCACATAACAACAACAAGAAATAAATGTAATTGACTCCATTTGCAAACTTTGTCTGCAGCTCACAGTGAAATTTCTCAATTTGGATTCTTGGGTTAATGAGATTTTGATTTCTAATTTGGAATAAATGGATTTCTCGGCTTTACGGGATGCGAACACAGCATTGCCTCCCAGAACTGTGGGGACCTGAAGCCTCCCTGGTTTCCTACTACCTCTCCAAAAGGATGTACTCTAACCATTGTCCTACCTGGTGCCAGAGCAGTTTAGCTGTTGGGTCCTCACCGTGGCTCCATGCTTAATTCCAGATTGTCGATCTAGTGAGCTGGAGAATGATAGTGCCCCACTTCCAAGATTAGCCTTTAAAATGTCTCTCAAAGGTCAATGTCCTCTTGAATCGGTTGTATTCCCTGCCAGTTGAGAGACGGCTGGTGCAGAAATGTCCAGAGAGGATGGAGATGGCAGGAAACGCCTGCTTCAACCTCTGCTGCTAGCAAAGGATCAGGCTGTGTGTTACTCACTGGGAATTACTGTGCTATTAAGGGAAGACCTGCCCTTTTTTGGTTGACTTCCAAATTCACATTAGGCATGTTCTTACCTGCTGCTAAAGAGGCAACTCAGAACCAATGAATATGGGGGAGAGGGAGAATCTTGAGTCAGTTGATGACAAGCAGAGCTGATTTTGGAGTTGAGCTTAATGCAATTGACCCTGAACACTTCCATATTTAAAACTGTTGAAATGGCAAAAAAAAAAGAGAGAGAGGGTGATATGTTGATATGGGCTGCATACCTGACCAACGTGTGTGCAGCGATGCTGTGAGTTTGTGACTAAGCTTTGCTTTTTGCAGTGCAGATCAGCAGGGGAGGCAGCCTCAAATCAAGCTACGACTCGTTTCCCCCAAGAAGTTAAGGAGAAACTGGGATTAAGGAGCGGAGGAAGAATGTGGTTTGCTTAGTTATGAGCGCTGTGCTACACAAGGAAGAGTCGAACGCTGACAGATGCATAATCGCAGTTCCTTCATGCCTAATACCCCAGGATCGCACGTTAAATGCAAACGCCGTTTTCCCCGAGATCAAGAACTGCGGAAGTCACTCTAAGCAGTCATTTGCTCACTAATTTCTTTAGCATTAAACAATTAGATTTCAGAGCCACCTACTTAAATCTGCTTCTGGAGTGCTCCTTGTAGGGCTTTAAAGTGGAGGGAAGGAAGTTTTGCTGGTGGATGTCAAGTGTAGCAGATGTCACTTTTTTTTTGGAACCAGCTGGTTTTCCTCACATGTGGGCACGCTTCCCATGAACTACTCATTCTTTCTTACTCTTACTTCTCCATCTGTAAAATGGGAACACCTGAACTTTCCTTTACAGGTCAGGTGCAAAAACTAGGATTCTAAAATGCTTTGGAAATTAGAATTTTTTTTTTAAGCTATGGAAGTAAGGTCCAAAGCAGACGTGTCATTCAATGAGTCTTTGCAAAATGCAAACTTTGTCCAATAATTATCAGGATTGCAGCAGGAGGAGGAGGGGGAGTTAACCCCTTCTTGCCCTGCTGTACTCTGGATGAAAAGAAAATAGCTTCTGTGAAGCTTTGCTTTGCACTGAGAGGAAACCCCTTTATCTAGTTAAAAGCAAGATCAACCATGAACTAGACCAGAAGTTTCCAATCGGTGGTCTGTGGACCATCAGTGGTCTGTGACCTTTATTCAGGTGGACCACAGCATGTCTGCATGAAATACTGACTGATTTTTATTTGTATGTTTATGTTTATTGTTTCTTCTGTTTCTTATACTGTATTCTAGCGTAGTACAATTTGAATTTTATGGAATGCAAATTGTAATACAGTGAAATACAACATAGGAAAGGAAAGAAGCAAGGAAGATGCCAGTGAAACACACCCAGCACCCAGCACATTACAATTGCTATAGTGGGCTGAAAAATCATTATATGGTCCGCCAAGAGCCTTGGCAATTTTCAAGTGGTCTCTGGGGAAAAACTTTTGGGAACCCCTGAATGACACTTCTGGCAGGCCACTCTTTCTTAGTCTCTTTCTCCCCAGCTGAAATATGTCATAAATCACTAGCCTACCTTGCAGGTTTGTTGTAAAATAATGTATGTGAGAAACAGCTCAGATTGTATCCAATAATGAGTCCTTCTTGCATGATGATGGGAGGCTCTTTGATGACAGGGGGAGGGAGGCCAATTTTAGCCAATTCTCCCCCCCCCCCACGCATGGAACCCTTCAATAGTGGGAGGTGATCCAGGGGATTGCAAGAGGGGAGGGGGAATCATTTTATTATTTTTTATTTATTATTATTTTTGTTATTATGAAATTGTTTTTGTAATTGTTGTTTACTTTGTTTACTTTGTTGTAAGCCGTTTTGAACACAATTTTTTTGTGGAAAGGTGGCATACAAATAAAATGGTGGTGTTGGAGGAGAGCTTTGTGCATACCGTGGACCACGAAAAAGACAGATAAATGGGTGTTAGAACAAATTAAACCAGAACTATCACTAGAAGCTAAAATGATGAAACTGAGGTTATCATACTTTGGAGACATCATGAGAAGACATGATTCACTAGAAAAGATAATAATGCTTGGAAAAACAGAAGGAAGTAGAAAAAGAGGAAGGCCAAACAAGAGATGGATTGATTCCATAAAGGAAGCCACAGACCTGAACTTACAAGATCTGAACAGGGTGGTTCATGACAGATGCTCTTGGAGGTCGCTGATTCATAGGATCGCCATAAGTTGTAATCAACTTGAAGGCACATAACAACAAAATGACTATATCTATCTATCTATTGATCAATCCATCGATATAGATGATATATAGATATATAGATTTGTTGTCGTTATGTACCTTCAAGTCGATTACGACTTATGTCGACCCTATGAATCAGCGACCTCCGGTAGTATCTGTCATGAACCACCCTATTCAGATCTTGTAAGTTCAGGTCTGTGGCTTCCTTTATGGAATCAATCCACCTCTTGTTTGGTCTTATATAGACATAAGGGAACAAAAACAGGTTTAGGTGTTTTGTTTATGAGTTTCAAAAATATTATACACCGATTCCTGTGAGATAAATAAAATGGAATTACCACCAACTCTTCTCTCTAGCTGTCAAGAAGTGAGAAGGGGACCTCCAAAGCAGAGACCGGCTTTTCCCCAGCATTTCAGCAAAGAGTCCCAACACTGGAAAAGCTGTTTTCACCCCTTCCTCAGCTTTGAAATTTTGAATGCATGCCTTGGCAGGGGGTTTGGGTTCGACTGCATGACTTCTCAGCCACAGAGACACAATGGCAAGGTGCTGTTTATGGGTCTGACATTTGCAGCTGGTCCTTCTGTTCCACAGCAGGCATGCAAACACACCCCCTCGGGAGTCAAAGCCATCAAAGTAGGGGCTGATAAACAAAGAAAAACAAAATCACTTTTCATGTTTTTCATCAATAAAATGTCATTTTTAATCCATTTGGCCTCCCAAATTCACCCCTCCCCCAAGTCCTTTAGTTGGTTAAATTATCGGAGCAAAACTATGAGTTAACTCAGCCTCCCAAAACCCACCTTGAGATAAGGTGAATGCTGAGAGGGGTGTGGGTTGGAAGGGGGGGACTGGCAGGGTGGGACTGGCAAGGGGGAAGGGTGTTTATTTAACCCCTCTCACCCCTCCCAGTTTGCCCCTGCAAAGACCACCTGAGTTGGGCTTAATTTCAGATCTGAAACCATGTGTGTGTGTAAATTGTTGTAAACCGCCCTATGGGGAGGTATATAAATGTAATTATTATTATTATTATTGTTGTTGTTGTTGTTGTTGTTGTTGTTGTTACTATTACTACTACTACTACTAAACACCTATGGAAATTGCAGCGGGTGTTTGCAGGAGAAGATTGGCAGGTGAGGAACTGTCGCTCTTCCCGTTGGCATTTCAAGGGAAATCAACACAGGGGCCCTTTACCATTTTTCTCGCATGGTGCTACAGACCTTTGCGCAGGGCCAGTCCAAGACCTTTGCTTTTCCACAGAAATGTTGTGGCAATCTGCCAGAGAAGGGAAACATCCCTATTTCTGTTTAACCTGAGCCTCGTTCATTAAGTGTGAAGTGATACACATTGGGGCAACACACACACACACACACACATTTATTTACGTATTTGTAATCCACACTTTCATAAAAAATATATCAAGGGGGTACACAAGATATAACAATAAGACCAGGAAAAAGCATCCATAAAAAAATCCTTAAAAACACCTGTAAAACATCAATAAATAAAAATTGGTTAAAAAGGGAAAATTCATACTGCAAAGGCCTGTCTAAACAATATTGTTTTTTGGTATGGTGGAGATTTGACCGTAGAGAAACACTGCTGATGGAACAGTGTCCTCCGCTGCACGTGAGGTTTGCAAGCAGCTAAGGGGGGGAAGGGGAAGTTCTCGTTGCTGCTGCCCACCTCTTCAACATCTGCCACCTGAGGCCGCCTTTCACTCTGCCTAGTGCTAGAGCCGGCCTTAGCTTCTTCCAACACAGGAAGAGAAATACTTTTTTTTTTTTTGGCTCCGTTCTTCGAAACAAGAGCCAGTTGCTTTCAATCCAAGCACACAGGCAATGCATCTTGCACTCGGTAATTCAAACCATTTGATTTTAGGCTGAGGACAAGACAGCTGAGCCAAAACACACACAGATTCAAGACAACTACAGTTTTATGTTGCACAGAGTCGAGGATACGTTTCTCCGTTTGGCTGACACATGCCGTTCCCATGCTTTGTGGGAGTTAAATTGTGGCAAGGAGAAGCACCTTATGCAACAGCCTCTGGAATACAAAGCCTGGTCACGCAGAAAGCCTGGAGAGGCAAGGAAAAAGCAGTGTGGACTAATGGGCAGAGCATTGGGCTTTGATTTGGGAAACTCACCAGCACTGTCATGA